>NC_041382.1:320390607-320504101 GCF_002162155.2 Triticum dicoccoides | reverse complement strand
TGCCGCCTGCATGCCGCCTCGTCGCCGGCCGCCTCCACCGGAACCTCGCCGCCACCGTGGGAGCCTCGCCCAGCCGCCTCCCCGCGCCGCATCGCCTCCCCGCCGCCGGATCCGGCCGGGAGAGGCCGGGGCGATCTCCCCCTCGCCTCCCCGCCACTCCGTCAAGCTCGCCGGAGCCGAGGGAGCTCGCCGGACTTGCCTCGGGCCGCGTGCCCGCTGAAACCCTAGATCTGTCCCGGAGAGGTTGTTTTTTTTCTTCTAAGTCCCAAAAATTCCAGATCCAAGTGCTCATGTTCATAGCCTCGTAACTTTGCATCCGTAGCTTCGATTCATGCATATAGCATATCAAAATGTTCATCTCAGAGAGTACATTATTTCATTCCATTGCATCATTTTCATTTGAGTTCATCTTGATGCCCGAAATGCTGTTAGAAGAGGGCTACTTGAGATAATTGTCAGATCTGCTACTCCATTTAGGTTTTTGTCATTTTTGCCATGATTAATGTGTGCATGATATGCCCTGATGCTCTACATATGTTTTGTAAAGGGTTTTGTCATATTTCCAGAGGTGCAACCCATGTATTTTTGTGATGTGTGTGGTGACTAGCACAAGCTTGCAAAGTGGTGCACTTGGTAATTCTGTTTTCAGGGACTTAGCATTTCCACTAAGTCCTTGATCTGTTTATCTCATGATGCCACATGTTCATGTTGTTTCCTAGTGATCCGTGCCTCTTTTGAGGATGACCAGTAAGGATGTTTTGTTAATCTTGTAGTGATCTATACATCCATGTATTTGTTTGCATTTATGGAGCACTCTAGCTTGAGTCAATCGAGCTCTACTTTTGCTACTTTGTGAATCTTGGCAGATTGTCAACTTGTTTGCAATTTTGCCGATGATGTTGTAGTTGATCCGTGCATGCTATGCTTTTGTTCTTGCCATGTCTAGCTTGCATTTTGTGTGTTCTTGATGGGTGTATGCTTAGTTTTTCATGACTTGCACCGTAGTGAGTGCATCGAGCTCATAAACATGCCTACTTGATATCTGTTTTCAGCATGCTCCAGTTTTCACTAAGTCTAAAAACTGATTATGTTTTTGCTATGTTCACATGCTTGCAATTGAATTTTATGATCCCTTTTGGCTCAAGGTCACTAAGGGACTTTTGTTAAGCTCTTTAAGTAGCTCCATTCCATGCTTTACTTTGCCATGTTTAGGTCCTATAGCATGTAGTTTTGTTGCTCCGAAGAGTGCTATCTGATCTGAAATTCCAGACAAGTGTTGATTTCACTAAGTCTGAGATCTGTTTGCCATATGCATTTTTTGCCATGCTTGTTTGAACCTGATAATGGATGAATTGGCCGTAGCTCAGTGCTAGACTTTTGTGAAGCATCATGAATGCATCCCTGCCATGTATTTTGTTGTCATGTTTCAGTGCTGTAGCATGTTCATCTCGTTGCATTTAGATGGCTACTTGCTGTAAATCGCAGACCGGTGTCAATTTTGAATCGCTTGCCATTTCCAAACCGTAACTCCGATTACGGCGTTCTTTATATCGTTTTCAAGCGATTTCATCTCATCTTCCTAGTGGCACACTTGGATTTCCAAGTTGAGGCCAGGTTCTTGCATTTCCTGTCATATCTTGCATATGCATCCCGCATCGCATCCCGCATAGCATATCATCATTGCATCATATTGTTTGATCCTTGCACGTGGTTGATTGTGTCCTTGTTGCTTGTTTGTCTTGTTTGGGTAGAGCCAGGAGACGAGTTCGCTAACGAGGAGCCCGTTGAGTTTGCTTTTGAGGATCCAGTCAACTCTGACAACTTTACAGGCAAGATGATCATACCCTCGAAATCACTACTATCTTTGCTATGCTAGTTTGCTCGCTCTTTTGCTATGCCAATGCTACGATGCCTACCACTCGCTTTCAAGCCTCCCAAATTGCCATGTCAAACCTCTAACCCACCTTGTCCTAGCAAACCGTTGATTGGCTATGTTACCGCTTTGCTCAGCCCCTCTTATAGCGTTGCTAGTTGCAGGTGAAGATTGGAGGTCGTTCCTTGTTGGGTCATTTATTTACTTGTTGGGATATCATTATATTGCCATGTTATCTTAATGAATCTATATACTTGGTAAAGGGTGGAAGTCTCGGCCTATCGCCTAGTGTTTTGTTCCACTCTTGCCACCCTAGTTTCCGTCATATCGGTGTTATGTTCCCGGATTTTGCGTTCCTTACGCGGTTGGGTTATAGTGGGAACCCCTTGATAGTTCGACATGATTAAAGTTTTTCCAGCAATGCCCAACCTTGGTTTTGCCATTTGCCACCTAGCCTCTTTTTCCCTTGGGTTTCCGGAGCCCGAGGGTCATCTTATTTAACCCCCCCCCCTCGGGCCAGTGCTCCTCTAAGTGTTGGTCCAACCTAGAGCCCCTTGCAGCGCCACCTCGGGGAAACTTGAGGGCTGGTTTTAGTTGTACGGATTGCTTATCTGAGTGTGCCCTGAGAACGAGTTATGTGCAGCTCCTATCGGGATTTGTCGGCACATTTGGGCGGTGTTGCTGGTCTTGTTTTAACCTGTCAAAGTGTCTTGAACAATCAACTGAGTGTGTTACCGTGATGGCCTCTTCTCGACGGAGTCCGGGAAGTGGACACGGTGTTGGAGTAATGTTTGCGCAGGTTGCTCTCTAGTTTTTCGCTCGCGCTTTGCCTCCTCTTCTCACTCTCTTTTGCGAATAAGTTAGCCACCATATTTTGCTAGTCGCTTGCTGCAGCTCCACTTATATTTACCTTGCCATACCTATAAGCTTAAATAGTCTTGATCGCGAGGGTGCGAGATTGCTGAGTCCCTATGGCTCACAGATTACTATTACACCAGATGCAGGGCCTGATGATTCCGCTCCAGGAGACGCGTTTGAGCTCAAGTGGGAGTTCAACGAGGACTCTCAACGTTACTATGTTTCCTTTCCTGATGATCAGTAGTGGTGCCCAGTTGGGGGTGATCGGGACCGTGTCGCATGTTGGGTTCTCTTTTATTTTGGCGCCGTAGTCGGGCCATGAGTGTCTGGATGATGTAATGGTATTTATGTTCTTGATTGACGTGGCGAGTGTATGCCAACTATGTTATCTCCCCTTTATTATTTATATTACATGGGATGTTGTGAAGATTGCCTGACTTGCGACATATGCCTTCAATGCGATTATGTCTCTAAGTCGTGCCTCGACACGTGGGAGCTATAGTCGCATCGAGGGTGTTACATTTCATGAGGTTAATGAACGAACTTTTACGTGCTTTCATTGGACGATTTTTGGTAGTTTACTTTGATGACATATTGATTTATAGCAAATCTTTGGAGGAACATTTGGAACATTTACGTGTTGTTTTTATTGCTATACGTGATGCACATTTGTTTGGTAACCTTGGGAAGTGCACCTTCTACACCGACCGAGTATCTTTTCTTGGCTATGTTGTTACTCCACAGGGAATTGAAGTTTATAAAGCCAAGATTTAAGCTATTGAGAGTTGGCCGCAGCCCAAAACGGTCACACAAGTGAGGAGTTTCCTTGGCCTCGCTGGATTCTGTAGGATTTTTGTGAGAGATTTCAGCACCATTGCTGCACCTCTCAATGAGCTTACAAAGAAGGATGTCCCTTTTGTTTGGGGTACCGCACAGGAAGAAGCCTTCACGGTATTGAAAGATAAGTTGACACATGCTCCTTTACTCCAACTTCCTAATTTAAATAAGACTTTTGAGCTTGAATATGATGCTAGTGGAATTGGATTAGGAGGTGTGTTATTACAAGATGGCAAACCTGTTGCATACTTTGCTGAAATATTGAGGGGGCCTAGTCTGAATTATTCTACTTATGATAAAGAATTATATGCTCTTGTTCGGACTTGAGAAACATGGCAACATTATTTATGGACCAAAGAATTTCTTATACATTTTGATCATGAATCGTTGAAACATATTAAAAGTCAAGCTAAATTGAATCGTAGATATGCTAAATGGGTTGAATTCATTGAGACTTTCCCTTATGTCATTAAACACAAGAAGGGTAAAGAAAATGTTATTGCTGATCCATTGTCTCGTCGCTATACTATGCTTTCACAACTTGACTTCAAAATATTTGGTTTGGAGACCATCAAAGATCAATATGTGCATGATGCTGATTTTAAAGATGTAATGCAGAATTGTAAAGAAGGAAGAACGTGGAACAATTTTGTCGTTAATGATGGATTTGTGTTTCGTGCTAACAAGCTATGCATTCGAGCTAGCTCCGTTCGTCTTTTGTTGTTGCAGGAGGCGCATGGAGGAGGATTAATGGGACACTTTGGCATGAAGAAGACGGAGGACATACTTGCTACACATTTCTTTTGGCCAAAGATGAGACGAGATGTTGAGCGTTTTGTTGCTCGCTGCACTACATGTCAAAAAGCTAAGTCACGACTCAATCCTTATGGTTTATATATGCCTTTGCATGTACCTAGTGTTCCTTGGGAGGACATATCTATGGACTTTGTTTTAGGTTTACCTCGAACAAAGAAGGGGAGGGATAGCATATTTTTTGTCGTGGATAGATTCTCAAAAATGGCACACTTTATACCATGTCGTAGAAGCGATGATGTTGTTAATGTTGTTGATTTGTCCTTTCGTGAAATTATTCGCTTGCATGGTGCCCTAAATACTATTGTTTCAGATCGTGATACTAAATTTCTTAGCCACTTTTGGAGATGTTTATGGGCTAAATTGGGGACTAAACTGCTTTTTACTACTACTTGTCACCCCCAAACTGATGGACAAACTGAAGTAGTCAATAGAACATTGTCTACTATGCTTAGGGCTGTTTTGAAGAATAATAAGAAAATGTGGGAAGAATGTTTGCCTCATATTGAATTTGCTTATAATCATTCATTGCATTCTACTACTAAGATGTGCCCTTTTGAAATTGTGTATGGTTTCCTACCTCGTGCACCTACTGATTTGTTGCCTCTTCCATCTTCGGAGAAGGTTAATTTTGATGCTAAAGAACGTGCTGAATTGATTTTAAAAATGCATGAGTTAACTAAGGAAAACATTGAGCGTATGAATGCTAAATATAAACTTGCTGGAGATAAGGGTAGAAAACATGTTGTGTTTGCACCTGGAGATCTTGTTTGGTTACATTTGCGTAAGGATAGATTTCCTAATTTGCGCAAATCAAAGATGGAGCCGCTCAAGTCGACACTCCGACTTCACCCTCTCCGGCTCAAGTACACCGACATCGAACACTCTTCGCCTTGCCGCGCGCAATGATCGTCAAGCAAGCCTCAATCCTCTATGCGACAACGACTCTCAAGAGCACCGACAACGTCAAAACCAAGCTACCTTTACGCAAGCACGAGAACGGAAACGACAATGCCACCACGAAGAGGAAGAGCGAGCGCATCTACACGAAGAAGCACAAGATGTCGATGCACAACGTCAAGAGCAACAATTGCGATATGCTCAAGCACTTGAGGCGCAACAAGCTCTCCGAGATTTAAGTCGAGTCGTAGCCAACCGAGGCCGACAAGCTCATGAACATGAAGAAGCACTTCGCGAAGAAATTCACGAACGAAGATATCAAGCTCGCGTGCAATGTCAAGCTCAACAAGTTACTCCACAAGCTCGCCAAGAACATCAAGTTCAACAAGAACAAGAAGACAATGGAAATACTCCACGGCAAGAGCAAATTGTGAGAGACGATCATCCTCGTCAAGGATGTCATCATCCCCGTCCCGAACACAATGAAGAGCAACACTACCACAAGCTAAAATTCACCATCCCCAAGTTCAATGGAAGCAATGATCCTGAAGAGTACCTTTCATGGGCATTGAAGGTCGACAAAATCTTCCATTTGCACAACAATGAAGAAGAGAAGAAGATCGCGATGGCATCCCTTGAGTTCCAAGACTATGTCCTCATTTTGTGGTAACAAGTCATCGAATGCCGTGAGGCAAGAGGTGAACCACAAATGAAGGATGTCATGAGAGCACGCTTCGTGCCTAATGAGGACATCAATACCATTGTTACACCCACAGCCCCTGCTGCTATACATAGTGGACCAATTACTAGAGCTCGTGCATGCCAATTAAATTACCAGGTACTTTCGTTTCTTGGTAACGCTTCTAATGTTCATGAGAATATGATGCTGCCTAAATTGGATACATTTGTTTTGCTTACAAATGAAGGTCCTAGCTTGGACAAGTAAGATGAACCTTGGAGCAAGTTCAAGCATGGAGATGATGGTGTGTGCCAGGGGAACAAGAACGGAGTTACAAGTGATGATTCCAGGACTTTGAAGCCACCATAATGAGTGCATGACGCCTTGGACGAAATATACAAGATGCCACTTCATAAATTTCGTCCAGAGGCTTTCCAAGGTGCTGCGTCACCTTATTTTTGGGCTAGGCACATGTAATTTCGAAATACTTGATTGATTATAGGTTGTTTTTAGAGTCCGTATGTGTGGGGAAACAAGAGTTAGGGTTGGTTTCGGACCCCTCCTCCAAGGGCCACGAAATTCCCCCCTCTCTCCTCCATATATACAACCCTTAGGGCATCGTTTAGACTTTGGGTTTTGTTTAGATTAAAGTTTGCCATAGCTGCAACTTCACGTACTTCGTTTGTGTTCAACGACCAGACAAAGGCGTCACAGAACCCCACCTTGATCAATAAAGCTTTCCTCTTATATTCGCAATATCCAGATTGCAATCTTAGTTTCTTGCTTGTTCTTCGTTTGCCTGCAGGAACAGACCTTCATGGTCAGGTTGATCATGCTCCGGCGTGGTCAATATCCTCTCGGAGTTGGTTTAGCGATTGCTAAGGTGAGACGTCCTCGCATGTTCGTAGTCGGATCATCAAAGTCGGGTTCCACCAAAACAATAGCCACCATCTCATCAAAAGACGGGACACCTTCCCCTCTATCAGTGCCTACCTACTACAACCGCGACCTCTTCAAGAAACTCCAACTACTCAAGCAAGGAACCAAGAGCATTGAAGAGTACTACAAGGAAATGGAGATTGCAATCATACGAGCCAATGTCATGGAAGATGATGAGCAAACTATGGCATGTTTCTTGAATGGACTCAATCATCCCATCAAGAAGATCGCTGACTTCCAACCATACTCGAACCTCATCGAGCTAGTGCATCAAGCTACCAAAGCGGAACGTCAAGTGCAAGAAGACTTCAAGTATGCCAAGTTCTCATCCAAGTCATACGGCTTCGACAACAACCAAGCTTCAACGACTCTAACACCTTCTACATCAACAAAGCCTTCTACAAGCAACGTCGACAAGTCGAGTTACAAGAAAGCTTAGACAACATCAAGTCATCCTCCTACAATGAGCAACTTCAAGCCGGGAGCTTCATCATCATCTACCCCAACCGATGAGACCGTCAAGACAAGTTCCTTCAAATTCTTCACATGCGGAGGCCGAGGCCACAAGTCCTTTGAGTTTACCAACAAGTGAACCATGATCCTCAACGACGATGGTACATACGACTCCATGAGCGAAGGAGAAACGGAAGCACTTGAGCAAGTAGCCATGCACTGGCAAGTGAACGATGAAGAGGAACAAGTATTTTGTGATGAAGATTCCAGTCCCGCTCTAATTGTCTCCAAGGTCTTGAGCCTCCAACATCACCGATAAGAAGACCAAAGATTCCATATCTTTCATACCAAGGCCTGCATCAATGGAAGGTCCGTCAAGGTCATCATTGATGGAGGGAGTTGTCATAACCTCGCAAGTGAAGAACTTTTCTCCAAGCTCCAGTTGCCCAAGACGAAGCACCCACATCCCTACAAAGTTCAATGGCTTAGCAACTCCGGCACTATCCAAGTCGAGCATCGAGTATAAGTCTCCTTCAAAATTGGCGCCTACGAACACACTTTGGTGTATGATGTCGTTCCAATGACCGTGTGCCACCTTCTTCTTGGACGCACATGGCAATTTGATAGAGGTGTCATCCACAACGGCAGAACGAACCACTACATCTTCAAGATGAAAGGAAAGCAGTACGTACTTCGCCCTATGTCTCCAAGCCAAATGATCGCTGACAAGCAAGCCACCCATCATGGAGAGAATGGTGAGAGAGCGAACCACCAAAAAGAGAGTGAGCGCCACAAGCTCAAATTGAGTGCCTCCACGATGAGCGAAAAGAAGAACTTTGTTCTATTTGCCACCAAAAGTGAGATAAGAGTAGTGTGTGAGAACCCATCTAGTGTCCTACACTATGTCCTTTTGTGCAAGGACGACGCACCAAAAGCTAACACCTCTCACACTCTACCTTTAGTGTTGTCTTCTCTTTTGCAGGAATTCCAAGATGTTTTCCCCGACGAGCTACCTCCGGGACTACCTGCACTATGAGGCATCGAGAACCGCATCGACCTCATCTCCGGAGCACCTCTTCCGAACAAAGCTCCATACCGCGTCAACCCGACGAAACCAAAGAAATACAAAGGCAAGTAAATCAACTCATAGACCATGGACATGTGCGCGAAAGTTTGAGTCCTTGTGCCGTTCCGGTCATTCTTGTGCCAAGACGAGATGGTAGCTTTCGCATGTGCTCCGATTGTAGACCTATTAATGCTATCACCGTTCGCTATAGGTATCCCATTCCACGCCTTGATGATATGCTTGATGAACTTAGTGGTGCCACTATATTTTCTAAGATTGATCTTAAAAGTTGTTACTATCAAATCCGCATACAAGAGGGTGATGAATGGAAAACCGCTTTCAAAACAAAGTTTGGTTTGTATGAGTGGTTAGTCATGCCTATGGGTCTATCGGAAGCACTGGTACTTTTATGTGTCTTATGAATCATGTCTTTCGCCCTTACATTGGTGAGTTTGTTGTGGTCAACTTTGATGATATCCTTGTTTATATCAAATCTCTTAAAGATCATGCCAACCATGTTCGAACCGTTTTGCAAACTCTTCTAAAAGAGCGACTCTATGCTAATATGGAAAAGTGCCTTTTAGGCGTTGATAAGCTCGCTTTCTTGGGATTTGTTGTTTCCTCTAAGGGTGTTCATGTTGATGACTCCAAGATCAATGCTATTAAAACTTGGCCACAACCAACCAACTTGCATCAAGTGCGTAGCTTCCTTGGTTTAGCCAGTTTCTATCATAGATTTGTGAAGGACTTTAGCACCATTGCTTCACCTTTGCATGCTTTGAGCAAAAGAATGCACCCTTTAAGAATTTGCTTACTCATGCTCCTGTGCTTGCTTTACCAAACTTTGAGAAACCCTTTGAGATTCATTGTGATGCTAGTGGTAATGGCATAGGAGGTGAGTTAACGTAAGAGAAGCGCCCCATTGCTTACTTTAGTGAGAAAATTTCCGGAGGGCAACTCAATTACTCCATCTATGACAAAGAGTTATATGTTTTAGTACGAGTTTTGCATGAATGGGAACATTATCTTTGCCCTCATGAATTTGTCATTCATACCGATCATGAAACTATTAAATACCTTAAGGGTCAAACTAAGTTGAACAAGCATCATGCTAAATGGAGTGAATTCATTGAGTCTTTTCCTTATGTCATCAAGTACATCAAAGGTAAGGAAAATGTTGTGGGGGACGCTCTTTCCCGCATATGTATGCTTGTTACTCAACTTGAATTGGATGTCATTGGCTTTGCGCACATAAAAGACTTGTATGCGCATGATCCCACTTTTGCTATTCCTTATGACAAGTGTTTAACGCATACATCTTGGGAACGCTATTACATCAAATATGGATATCTTATGAGAGCTAACAAACTTTGCATCCCCGAGTCTTCTCTTTGTTTGTTGATTTTGCAGGAATATCATGGAGGAGGACTAATTGGACATTTTGGAAGCGACACGACTTTTGCTACGCTCTCCAAGAACTATTATTGGCCTAAGATGTTTCGCGACATCAACCGCTTCACCAACCGATGCTCTACATGTCGCAAAGCTAAGTCTAAAGCTCAATTCCATGGCCTTTACATGCCTCTCCAAATTCCGTATCAACCATGGGAAGATATTAGCATGGATTTTGTACTTGGTTTGCCTAGGACTAGAAATGGAAAGGATTCGATATTTGTTGTTGTGGACTGTTTCTCCAAGATGGCACATTTCATTCCTTGCAACAAGATAGATGATGCTTCACATATTGTGAATCTCTTTTGTAGGGACATATTGCGTCTACATGGAGTGCCAAATACGATTGTCTCAGACCGCGACGTCAAGTTCCTAAGCTACTTCTGGAAGACCCTATGCACCAAGCTGGGAATCAAGCTACTCTTCTCCATGGCTTACCATCCTCAAACCGATGGCCAAACAGAGGTGACCAACTGCACACTCTCCATTGTACTACGAGTGTTAATCAAGAAGAACATCAAGGGGTGGGAGGAGTGTCTACCTATCGCCGAGTTCGCCTACAACCACGCACAACACTCAACTACCGGCAACTCCCCCTTCGAGGTCGTCTACGGATTCAACCCATTGTCCCCTTTGGACATTCTCCCGCTACCACTACAAGAGCCCATCAATATGGACGCAAGTGCACGCGTGAACCATCTCAAGAAGGTGCATGAAGATACAAGGCACACCATCGAGCGCCAAGTACAACGACTCGCGACCAAGCTCAACGTCAACAAGAAACCCATGATATTCAACATTGGAGATCTTGTGTGGCTACACCTTCGCAAGGACCGCTTCCCCAATAAATGCAAGTCCAAACTTCTACCACGAGCCGATGGACCCTTCAAGGTGCTTGCTCGCTACAACAACAACGCCTACAAGATCGACATCCCATGCGACAAGTACTCCATGAGCGACATCTTCAACATCAAAGATCTCTCCCCGTACCATGGTGATGAGGATTTCGATACGAGGTCAGATCTTTCCCAAGGGAGGGGAGATGATGTGGAGCATCCCAAGGTCATCCCCATGGACCTACCTACATCTCCCACGACACCACTTGGACCAATGACAAGAGCCCGTGCGAGAGCCATCGAGAACGAGGTTTACTCTTTCCTTGTTGAACTTCCCTTTAACCCACTTGAGACATGGCTACTACCTCAAACGGAGATGCTTTGTGTGCTTAGGTACCAAGTAAGCAACCAAGGAGAAGTGACGATGCAAGATGGACATCAAGAGCATGAAGAACACCTTCCCAGCTTAGAAGTCCCGGAACAACCGCCCATGTACCGCCCAACTACCGCCCTGGCGGTACAACTGCTCGACTACCGGTCAACTACCGGTCAAGCTTCTGTCATGAAGCGGTGCAAGGCCAGTACAGCACCGGTTTATCCCCGCAACAGCTACCTGACTGGTACAACCGCCCCAAGCACCGGTACAACTGCTCAGCACATCCCGGAACACCTCCAGTAACCAGTACCTGAGCTCCCAGCGGTACAACCGCCCTACCTATGCGCAGCACCAGGGGTTTCCCCCCATGTATCCCCCAACTTACCCCTTCATGTACTTCGACTATATATACTTCCCCACCTCATCCTAGCTAGGGGCAGCAAAGTAGTAGCTCATTAGAGATAGAGCTTTGCTCATCCATTATGGATCTACTCCACGAGAAAGACCGCGGCCCCTCTTCGGAGAAGATCCACCTTGGACTCAAGACCTCCTCACGGAGAAGACCTCAAGACCTCCTCACGGAGAAGAACTGGTTACCCTTTGTATCGTACTTTGTTGATCGTGGATCTTGTATCTCCTCTCGTGTTTCGAGGATCTAGCGCATGTGTGATCTATCTTGATGGTTTGAGTGATTCTCTCGTGTTTACCCTCGTGTTCTTCATGTCCATCGCGGGATACGCTCCTTTTCGTGGAAGATCGGGCCACTAGGGTTCTACCCTACATGACGGTGACATCTTTCTTGAACATGGATATTGCGGATCATACTACTTGTGTTGCTTGCACCATGAGACTTATTTTTCATCTTGGACAACTCGATTGCACACATGTTAGAGATCTTGCTTCGACTAGTCATTTTCACCGTTCCATGCATCATGATATATATGTCTTGTGTGTTGCATCCAGTTCTTGGACTATTTGCTCCTATCATATGCTTGGTTGGAACAATATCATTTCTTCACATATGCCATGTCCCATTGCTTGTCACATGCTTGACTTGATTGCCTCACACATGATGAACAATTGCTATTTCTATTGTGTTGAGTGCCACACTATCTTCACTACACCCTATGCATGTTATGCTTGGATTGTCTTGCACTTAACCCATGTGTTTAGACTCTTCATATATTTTGGTGTTGTGAATGATTCATATGCCTACCATAGACCTTTCATTGAGCAATTTTGATAGAGGCAAAGGTGTCTTGTATTTCGATGAGATGGTGGCTATCGTTTTGGAGGAAGTCGACTTTAACGACCCGACTATGAACGTGCGAGGACGTCCCGCCTTAGCAATCACTAAACCAACTCCAAGAGGTTATTGACCACGCCGGAGCATGATCAACCTGACAACGAAGGTCTATTTCCTGCAGGCAAACAAAGAACAAGCGAGAAACTGATATTGCAATCTGGATATTGCAAATATAAGAGGAAAACTTTATTGATCAAGGTGGGGTTCTGTGACACCTTTGTCTAGTCGTTTAACACAAACGAAGTACGCGAAGTTGTAGCTATGGCGAACTTTAATCTAAACAAAACCCAAAGTCTAAACGACACCCTAAGGGCTGTATATATGGAGGAAGAGGGGGGAATTTCGTGGCCCTTGGAGGAGGGGTCCGAAACCAACCCTAACTCTTGTTTCCCCATACATATGGACTCTAAAAATAGCCTACACTTAAGTATTTCAAAAAAATACATGGGCCTAGCCCAATAATAAGATGACGCAGCACCTAGAATAGCCTCTGGACGAAATTTATGAAGTGACATCTTGTATATTTCGTCCAAGGCTTCATGCACTCCTTATGGTGGCTTCAAAGTCCTGAAATCATCACTTGTAACTCCGTTCTTGATCCCCTTGCGCATGCCATCATCTCCATGCTTGGTCTTGCTCCAGTGTTCATCCCTCTTATCCATGCCAGGCCCTTCAATTGTAAGCAAAACAAATGTATCCAATTTAGGAAGCATCATATTCTCATGAACATTAGAATCATTACCAAGAAACGGAAGTACCTGATAATTTAATTGGCGTGAGTGAGCTCTAGTAATTGGTCCAGTATGTATAGTAGTAGGGGCTGTGGGTGTAACAATGGTATTGATGTCCTCATCACCCTCCCCTTCTTGAAATCAAGTCGTCCTCGACAGAAGCTCATCTTCCTCACCCAAATAAGGCTTCAAATGTGCAATGTTAAAAGTGGGACTAACCCCAAAATCTGCAGGCAGCTCAAGTTTATATGCATTATCATTTATTTTCTCTAACACCTTAAAAGGACCATCAGCACATGGCATTAGCTTTGATTTGTGCAAATTAGGAAATCTATCCTTACGTAAATGTAACCAAACAAGATCTCCAGGTGCAAACACAACATGCTTTCTACCCTTATCTCCAGCAAGTCTATATTTAGCATTCATACGCTCAATGTTTTCCTTATTTAACTCATGCATTTTTAAAATCAATTCAGCACGTTCTTTAGCATCAAAATTAACCTTCTCTGAAGATGGACGAGGCAACAAATCAATAGGTGCACGAGGTAGGAAACCATACACAATTTCAAAAGGGCACATCTTAGTAGTAGAATGCATTGAACGATTATAAGAAAGTTCAATATGAGGCAAGCAATCTTCCCACATTTTCTTATTATTCTTCAAAACAGCCCTAATCATAGTAGACAATGTTCTATTGACTACTTCAGTTTGTCCATCAGTTTGGGGGTGACAAGTAGTACTAAAAAGCAGTTTAGTCCCCAACTTAGCCCATAAACATCTCCAACAGTGGCAAAGAAATTTAGTATCATGATCTGAAACAATAGTATTTGGCACACCATGCAAGCAAATAATTTCACAAAAGAACAAATCAGCAACATTAACAGCATCATCGCTTTTATGACATGGTATAAAGTGTGCCATTTTCGAGAACCTATCCACGACAACAGATATGCTATCCCTCCCCTTCTTTGTTCAAGGTAAACCTAAAACAAAGTCCATAGATATATCCTCCCAAGGAACACAAGGTACAGGAAAAGGCATATATAAACCATGAGGATTGAGTCATGACTTAGCTTTTTTGACATGTAGTGCAGCGAGCAACAAAATGCTCAACATCCCATCTCATCTTTGGCCAAAAGAAATGTGTAGCAAGTATATCCTCCATCTTCTTGATGCCAAAGTGTCCCATTAATCCTCCTCCATGCGCCTCCTGCAACAACAAAAGACGAACGGAGCTAGCTAGAATGCATAGCTTGTTAGCACGAAACACAAATCCATTGTTAAGAACAACTCGTTCCAAGTTCTCCCTTCCTTACAATTCTGAAATACATCTTTAAATTCAGCATCATGCACATATTGATCTTTGATGGTCTCCAAACCAAATATTTTAAAGTCAAGTTGTGAAAGCATAGTATAACGACGAGACAATGCATCAGCAATAACATTTTCTTTACCCTTCTTGTGTTTAATGACATAAGGGAAAGTCTCAATGAATTCAACCCATTTAGCATGTCAACAGTTCAATTTTGCTTGACTTGTAATGTGTTTCAAAGATTCATGATCAGAATGTATAACAAATTCTTTGGGCCATTAATAATGTTGCCATGTTTCTAAGGTCTGAACAAGAGCATACAATTCTTTATCATAAGTAGAATAGTTCAGACTAGGCCCACTCAATTTTTCAGAAAAGTATGCAACAGGTTTGCCATCTTGTAATAACAAACCTCCTAATCCAATTCCACTAGCATCACATTCAAGCTCAAAAGTCTTATTAAAATCATGAAGTTGGAGTAAAGAGCATGTGTCAACTTATATTTCAATATCGTGAAGGCTTCTTCCTGTGCGGTATCCCAAACAAAAGGCACATCCTTCTTTGTAAGCTCGTTGAGAGATGCAGCAATGGTGCTGAAATCTCTCACAAAACGCCTATAGAAACCAGCAACGCCAAGGAAACTCCTCACTTGTGTGACCATTTTGGGCTGCGACCAACTCTCAATAGCTTCAATATTGGCTTTATCAACTTCAATTCCCTGTGGAGTAACAACATAGCCAAGAAAATATACTCGGTCGGTGCAAAAGGTGCACTTTCCAAGGTTACCAAACAAACGTGCATCACGTAGAGCAATAAAAACATCACGTAAATGTTCCAAATGTTCCTCCAAAGATTTTCTATAAATCAATATGTCATAAAAGTAAACTACCACAAATCGTCCAATGAAAGCACGTAAAACTTTGTTCATTAATCTCATCAAAGTACTAGGTGCATTAGTTAACCCAAAAGGCATGACTAACCACTAATATAATCCAAACATAGTTTTAAATAATGTTTTCCATTCATCTCCCAATTTCATATGAATTTGATGGTATCCACTATGCAACTCAACTTTGGAGAATATTGTAGAGCCACTCAATTCATCAAACATATCATCTAGCCTAGGAATAGGATGACGATAACGAATAGTATAGGAACAGCACAAGGACTAAGGGATTCGCGTATATAACCTTTGTCGAGGAGTTCTTGTACTTGACGCATAATATCCTTCGTCTCCTCTGGATTTGTACGGTACGGTGCATGGTTGGGTAATGATGCACCGAGAATTAAGTCAATTTGATTCTCAATCCCTCGAATAGGTGGTAATCCAGGTGGCACTTCTTGTGGAAAGACGTCAGCGAACTCCTGCAAAATGTTAGTGACAGCAGGAGGCAAAGAGGAAGGCATAGAAAATAATGCCTCTTTGCACAAAAAAGCATAGCAAACAGATTTGCAAAAATCTAGATCATCAATATTAGATTTGGTGGCAATTAAATATGCACTTTTCAATTTAATTTCAGAAGCAACACTAGGTGGTTTATTATTAGGCTTTATTTGTTGCTCAAATTCTTTTTCCACAATCTGATTTTCACTCTTATTTTTCTCCTATTTTGCTTTATTAGCTCTATTAATATCATCTTTCAAAATGGAATCAGCAGTCATAGGAAGCAAAGTAATATTTTTATCCTTATGAACAAGAGTATACTGATTGCTTCTACCATGGTGTACAGAATTTTTATCAAATTGCCATGGTCTACCAAGTAATAAGGAACATGCTTGAATAGGTACCACATCACAATCAACATAATCAGCATATGTAGAGATACTAAAATGCACACAAACGGTACGTGTTACCTTAACCTTGCCGTTGTTGTTGAACCATTGGATGTAGTAAGGATGTGGATGCGGTCTTGTGGTGAGAGATAGCTTCTCCACCATCTCCATGCTAGCCAAGTTATTGCAGCTCCCTCCATCTATGATGACGCGAACGGAACGTTCCTTCACAACTCCCTTTGTATGGAATAAATTATGCCTCTGATTTTGCTCAGCTTGTGTAACCTGCACACTCAAAACACGTTGAGTACACATTCATACATGTCAGCATCTTCAGCAGCCATGTATTGCGTCTCACGATCAGAATCATCTCCACCGTGTTCTTCATGTGTAATAAGAGGAAAAGTCTCCTCATCATAGTCACTAGCGGACTCATACCCACCATCCTTAGTAACAATCATCACACACTGAGATTTGCATTCTCTCGCAAAATGTCCTCTTCCCTTACAATGACGACAAATAATATCACTTGTGTGCCCTGTTGATGCCATGGAAGAAGAAGAGCTCTGCGCAGGCCCAGGAGGTGTGCTCTTGGCAGATAGTGGTGGTTGTGCCTACTTTCTTGTATCACGGCTGGAGGTGGCACCTGATGGAGGTGCTGGTCCAGTCGAAGTAGAGGATGCACGTGGTGTCTGTCGGTGTCAAAGCCGGCGGATCTTGGGTAGGGGGTCCCGAACTGTGCGTCTAAGGCGGATGGTAACAGGAGGCGGGGGACACGATGTTTACCCAGGTTCGGTCCCTCTCGATGGAGGTAATACCCTATTTCCTTCCTGATTGATCTTGATGATATGAGTATTACAAGAGTTGATCTACCACGAGATCTTGGAGGCTAAACCCTAGAAGCCTGCCTATGGTATGATTGTATGTCGCCCTACGGACTAAACCCTCTGGTTTATATGGACATCAGAGGGGGCTAGGGTTACACAGAGTCAGTTACAAGGGAGGAGATCTACATATCCGTATTGCCAAGCTTGCCTTCCACGCCAAGGAGAGTCCCATTCGGACACGGATGAAGTTTTCAATCTTGTATCTTCATAGTCCAACAGTCCGGCCAAAGGATATAGTTCGGCTATCCGGAGACCCCCTAATCCAGAACTCCCTCAGTAGCCCCCAAACCAGGCTTCAATGACGATGAGTCCGGCGCGCAGATTTTCTTCGGCATTGCAAGGCGGGTTCTTCTCCAAATTCTGAATATCCGCTGAGTAGTGTCTGGCTCCCCATAAATGTTGCACTTCTTGGCTTCCGCGCCCAATAAGGGCTATCTTCCACGTGTCGAGCGAATGCGATGAGCCAGGGCATTTTTACATTCGCCACCCTAGCCATATAAGTAAACTGTCTATTAAAGAGACGGGGATTCTTATATCCAGACCACACCATCCTCCCACGGCGAGTATCCATCGGCGCACGCTCGGAAAAATCCATTCCAACATGGCCGGCCATCGCAGCTCCTCCTCCCGCTCCCGTAGCCCTAAGCCCGGTGATTGGGAGAAGTGTTCCGTCCCACACAGCCAATTAGTAGAGTTACAGACCTAGGGATTTCTCCCTCCAGCGTATATGGTCCCCATTCGAGCTGGGCGTGGAACTGAAAGATGTCCGAGCCCAGCTTGCGAACTCCGTGAAGGAGAATAAGTGGTTTTGACGCGACATTTTCAGTAAGTGCTTGAATGAAATTTTGAAAGAGTTCGGCGAAGAAGCCGGCTAACAGAGTTATGTCTGCAGGTATGCTAACGGGTCGTCCCGCGGAGGAGATGCCCGGGTCTATGGGTGATCTTCTACCAGAGCTCTCACAACTACACGAACAAGTTCGGCAGGTGATGCAGGGTATTGCCCAAGCCTTGTGGCCATCCGCCTCCCCGCTAGGAGGCATGGGGAAGCTTATAGAGAAGCTCAAGGGAGCGCGGCGGTGCTTCCAATTATGGAAGATATCAGCCTGCCGACAAGGTGCAAGGGAAGCCTGGGCCATGGTGAAGACAAGATATACCAAAGCTGACCCAAACCACATGGCCGAGGTCGGACCTGTGGGCCCGATGGGAATGAGATCCCCGTCAGTTTGGTGTATGACCAAGTAGAATTAGCCGCAAAGTATTCCAAACAAGAGTGTAGGCTAGACAGCCTGTTGGATGGTATAGAAGAAGAATTTATTCAGTCTTAGTGAATGTGTACTTTAAGTGACATATATAATGTCCCTAGCCGGATTGTAAATCATTTTTCATGGCGGACCTTTTCGCTTCGACCTCTGGACCCGATAGTCCGGAGTGTATCCGAATACCCGCTCGGTCATGTAAAAACCGGGGTATGCGTGGAAACCTGGCGTAGGGGTCATAAGTGCTTGAACAGACAAGTACCCAACTAGCTATGTTATATTACATGGATAGTAAGAAACATCTTGCAGGGAGAACAGTTCCGTTAAGGGTTCCTTTCCCTGGGTACGCATGCCCTAATGTGCATGTCTGAACTGCGAAAAGAGACGCAGGCTATAAACATGGGGGCATGTATCAAAATAAATAAAAGTAATCTTTTGTTCACCGAGCGAATATTCCCTTAAGAACGCTAGCTTTCGGCTTCACCCAGTCTGAGGTACACATCCGGCTGACCCGGCAGTAACAATCGCAGAGGTGCTCCCCTTACGCCCTAGCCGAATTAACGGGAACGTAGGGCATAAATACAAGAGCCAGGCAACCCAGCTTGGCCAAAACTTAAGTCATATCGATCCATATAATGGCGAAAAAAGGTACATGTGGAAGAATAGCACATGTGCGGGGCATAAAGCCCAGAAAAATAGTTATATTAAGCTTCTGTATAAGAAGCCCCCGGGTATAATGAGCGCGGTTAGCGCATCAAGATTGTGTAGTCAAGACACAAGTTAGCCTTTTAAGGCCTTGAGGAGAAGAAAAAAAGAAGAGAGAAAGAGAGAAAAGACAGTTAACGGATATGCAAAAAAATGACGGGGGTAAGGAGACGAATATAGAGTCTGGCACTAGGCGTAGAATCTTCGGAGTCTGGCTACGTTCCATGGGTTTGGCTCGAGTCGATTGTCCGATGCATCCCGCAGACGGTACACTCCACCGGTCAGAACCTGGTCAATAATGAAGGGACCTTCCCATTTGGGCTTGAACTTGTTCTTTTTCTTCTCCAGCAGGCGTAGAACTAGTTCGCCAATGTTATAGGTTTTGGCCCGTACTTCTTTGCTTTGATACTTTCGAGCCTGTTGCTGATAGAATGCGGAACGAGCTTTTGCCACGTCGCGCTCCTCCTCCAGGGCGTCCAAACTATCCTGCTGATCGAGCTCGGCCTCTTTTTCTTCGTACATGCGCACTCGAGGTGAGTCATGAATTATGTCGCAAGGCAGAACTGCCTCTGCGCTGTACACCATAAAAATGGTGTGTATCCGGTAGTGCGATTCGGCGTGGTCCGCGGCCCCCATAGTACGAAGTCGAGCTCCTCTACCCAGTGCGTGTTTGATTCCTTTAAGGACCGCACTAATCTGGCTTTGATGCCGCTCATGATTAGACCATTTGCTCGCTCGACTTGACCATTAGTTTGCGGGTGATAGACAGAAGCATAATCGAGCTTGATGCCCATGTTGCTGCACCAATGTTTTACCTCGTCGGCTGTAAAGTTCGTGACATTGTCAGTGATGATGCTGTGGGGGATGCCATAATGGTGTACAACCCCAGATATGAAGTCTATCATCAGTCCAGATTCATCTGTTTTAACGGGTTTGGCTTCTATCCATTTGGTGAATTTATCCACTATGACCAGTAAGTATTCTTTTCTTATGGGTTCCCCCTTTGAGGGGTCTGACCATATCAAGCCCCCAGACCGCAAAGGGCCAAGTAATGGGGATTGTTTGGAGAGCGGTAGGCGGCATATGGCTTTGGTTTGCAAAAAGCTGGCAACCGACGCAACGTTGGACCAGATCCTATGCATTTGCTTGGGCCGTCGGCCAATAGAAACCTGTATGGAAGGCCTTGCTTACAAGGGCCTGGGCTGCGGCGTGGTGGCCGCCGAGTCCAGCATGGATTTCTGCCAAAAGCTTCCGCCCTTCCTCTTCGGAGATGCACCTTTGAAGGACTCCGGTAGTGCTTTTCTTATAAAGCTCTCCCTCGTGGACCTTGTAGGCTTTAGATCACCGCACTATGCAGCGTGTCTCATTTTGGTCCTCGAGTAGTTCCTGCCTGGTTAGGTAGGCCAGGAATGGTTCTGTCCATGGTGCGATGACGGCCATTATCATGTGGGCTGAATTTGTTACTTCGATGGCAGAGCCTCCGATTGTGTTGGAGTGTTCAGTATCTGGTGTTGTGGCCGGGTCCGGACTATTGTTACCGGTGTCCCCTTCCCATACCACGGATGGCTTAAACAGCCTTTCCAAGAAGATGTTAGGTGGGACAGGATCGCGCTTAGTGCCGATACGGGCGAGGATATCCGCCGCCTGATTGTTTTCCCGAGCCACATGGTGGAATTCAAGCCCCTCGAACCGTGCTGACATTTTGAGGATGGTGTTGCGATATGCTGGCATTTTCGGAGCCTTGGCATCGAAGTCTCCATTTATTTGAGATATTGCGAGGTTTGAGTCCCCACATACCTCTAGGCGTTGAATGCCCATGGAAACTGCCATCCGGAGACCATGTAATAGGGCCTCATATTCGGCTGCGTTGTTGGAGTCTGTGTATAGTATTTGGAGTATGTATTGGACTGTATCTCCGGTGAGGGACGTCAGGACGATGCCATCCCCCAGACTAGCCAGCATTTTAGAGCCGTCAAAGTGCATGATCCAATTGGAGGACGCGTCGTACTCTTTAGGGAGTTCGGCTTCTGTCCACTTAGCGACGAAATCGGCCAGTACTTGCAACTTAATGGCTCGCCGTGGTCTATATGTTATGTCGAACGGGAGGAGCTCGATCGCCCATTTGGCAATCTGGCCCGTGGCATCGCGGTTGTTTATTATGTCGTTGAGTGGTACTTCTAAGGCCACCGTAATTGAACACTCTTGAAAGTAGTGTCGTAATATCCGGGATGCCATGAATACTGCGTATGCTATCTTTTGATAATGTGGGTACCATGATTTGCATGGAGTGAGGACAATGGATACATAATATACCGGCTTTTGAATTGGGAATTTATGTTCGTCCGTCTCTCGTTCGATGACGAGCACTGCGCTTACAACTTGGTGAGTTGCCGTTATATATAACAGCATTGGTTCGCCGAAATTTGGCGCGGCCAAGATTGGGTTGGTGGCCAGGATGGCTTTTATTTCTTCCAGTCCGGCCATGGCTGCGTCCGTCCACTCGAAGTGTTCGGTGTGCCGAAGAAGGCGATAAAAGGGGAGTGCCTTTTCTCCTAATCGGGAGATAAAGCAGCTTAAGGCCGCCACACATCCAGTTAACTTCTGGATTTTCTTGAGGTCAGTTGGGATAGCCAACTGCGACAGAGCTCGGATTTTAGCCGGTTGCTTCAATTCCTCTACTGGAGACAATGAAGCCCAGGAGCTTTCCTGCGGGTACGCCAAAAACGCATTTTTTCCGGATTGAGCTTAATGTCGTATGTTCGGAGATTGTCGAACGTGAGTCTCAAGTCGTCTATTAAGGAGTCGACGTGTCTGGTTTTAATGACCACATCGTCTATGTATGCCTCCACTGTTTTGCCGATCTGGTTTTCCAGACATGTCTGAATCATGCATTGATACGTTGCGCCAGCGTTTTTGAGCCCGAAGGGCATTGTGTTAAAAGAGAAGGGGTTGTATGGAGTGATAAATGTTGTTGCGGCTTGATCGGACTCCACCATGTTAATTTGGTGGTAACCGGAGTATGCGTCGAGGAAGCACAATGAGTCGTGCCTGTGGTGGCGTCGATAATTTGATCGATGCGAGGGAGGGGGAACGGATCCTTTGGGCAAGCCTTATTAAGGTCCTTGAAGTCGACGCATAGGCGCCAGGATTTGTCCTTCTTTGGTACCATTACCAGGTTTGCTAGCCAGTCCGGATGTTTTATGTCTCTAATGAATCCGGCCTCAAGTAACTTGGCTAGCTCCTCTCCGATGGCTTGTCGCTTAGGTTCGGAGAAACGCCGAAGAGTCTGCTTAACCGACTTGAATCCCTTTAGAATGTTAAGGCTATGCTCGGCCAGCATGCGTGGGATTCCTGGCATGTCTGAAGGATGCCAGGCGAATATGTCCCAATTCTCGCGCAGGAACTCCCGTAGTGCGGTGTCTACGGCGGGGTTTAACTGTGCCCCGATGGATGCTATTTTTGTGGGGTCCGTTGGATGGACTTGGAATTTGACTATTTCATCCGCTGGTTTAAAAGAGGTGGACTTAGATATTTTGTCGAGTATCACATCGTCCCTGTCCATTGTGGAGCGCAGCGCAGTTAATTCCTCCGCCGCAAGCGCTTCGGATAATGCCTCGAGGGCCAGTGCGGCTGTTTTGTTCTCAGCGCGGAGTGCTATGTCCGGATCACTAGCTAGAGTGATGATTCCATTGGGCACGGGCATTTTGAGCTTCATGTACCCGTAATGGGGTATGGCTTGGAAGATCGTGAATGCCTCCCGCCCTAGAAGGGCGTGGTATCCACTACTGAACGGGGCCACTTGGAATGTAATTTCTTCGGACCTGTAATTATCCGGAGTGCCGAATACCACATCTAGTGTGATTTTCCCAGCGCAACATGCCTCCCAACTGGGGATGATTCCTCGGAAGGTCGTGCTGCTTTGCTCAATATGGTTTCTGTCTATTTGCATTTTTTGAAGAGTCTCTTCATAAATGAGGTTTAATCCGCCGCTGCCATCCATGAGCACTTTAGTAAGCCGAAAGCCATCCACAATTGGACTGAGGACCAAGGTGGATGGTGCTCGGGCTGTTCGGAATTTAGGTTCGTCACTGGTATTGAAGGTGATAGCCGTGTCGCTCCATGGATTTATTGCTCCCACGTGGCAGACTTCAGCAAGGCTGCGGAGTGCTCGCTTACGCCTATTATTTGAGGCGAAGGTCTCGAAGACTGTCAATACTGTATTGTTATCCACGGGATGGTGCTCTGCGGTGATTTGAATGAGGAGATCCTCACCGCTCTTGGCCACCTGCCGGAGTACCCAACATGCTCTAAGGCTATGTGTTGGTATGGTATCTGTTGTACTATGAATTTTGTAGGGCCCGTTAAGCCATCCCTCCAATACGGTTCCACGCCCTATAGTGGGCTTTTGCTTCTTTGTAATTGAGTCGGGCGACTTATCAGAGTGCACCCTTTTAGTTCGGACTGAGGGTTTTGTCAGAGCTGGATTATCCCAAAATTTTGTTTGGGTTTTCCAGGTGCTTTCCATCGCACAGTACTTCTGTACTATGGTCGCCAAGTTAGCGAAGTGTGCTATGTCACGGCGACTTATGGCGTTGAGGATTCCCTTGTCCGTGCAATTGTTGCAAAAGAACGAAATTGCGTCTTCCTCGCGACAGTCCTTGACCTTGTTCATTACAAAGAAGAATCTGGCCCAATAGTGATGTACTGTCTCTTGGGGCTCTTGCATAATGTGGGAAAGATCTTTTATATCTTGGTGGGTGGGTGGATTTAAGTCCAGACCTTGACACAATCTGAGACCCAGGGGCGGGGGAGTTTCCGATCTTGGAAGTTCGGGCTCCGGAATGTTGCCCTGCAGGTTCGGCATGCTGCCTGATTCTAGGTTCAGGGTTAGGGCAATGTCCTCCCGTGGACGGGTATCCGGCTCGGAGAGCTCGGGAATCCGGACATAGTTCGTCCTCAGGATAGAGGAAGAATCGCCGCATTGCTCCTCCACCACCGCTATCTGATGGGTGACCGGCGGAGAGTTAATCTCCCTTTGGTCGGGTTTAAGCCCAATCTGATCGTAGTCCGTAGCGACTCCCAGAGTGGCGAGGCGATCCAAGAGCTCGTTCAAAGAGGAGAGCTCCATTGGATCCATCTGCTCGGTGAATTTCGAGCCGATGTGGAGGCTATTTTCGATGACCCGAGAAGTCATCGTCGGCGCAGCGGCCGAGCGGGCGGTCATGACGAAGCCGCCTAGTCGGAGAGTTTGGCCTACAGCCAGGGCTCCCCCAGAGGTGATGTTGTTCTTGACAACGAGATGAGCCATCCCTCCTTATGATGATGACACAGTGGAACTCAAATCATCAATGTCGGTGTCAAAACCGGCGGATCTCGGGTAGGGGGTCCCGAACTGTGCGTCTATGGCGGATGGTAACAGGAAGCGGGGGACACGATGTTTACCCAGGTTCGGGCCCTCTCGATGGAGGTAATACCCTACTTCCTGCTTGATTGATCTTGATGATATGAGTATTACAAGAGTTGATCTACCATGAGATCGTGGAGGCTAAACCCTAGAAGCATGCCTATGGTATGATTGTATGTCGTCCTACGGACTAAACCCACCGGTTTATATAGGCACCGGAGGGGGCTAGGGTTACACAGAGTCGGTTACAAGGGAGGAGATCTACATATCCGTATTGCCAAGCTTGCCTTCCACGCCAAGGAGAGTCCCATCTGGACACGGACGAAGTCTTCAATCTTGTACCTTCATAGTCCAACAGCCCGGCCAAAGGATATAGTCTGGCTGTCCGGAGACCCCCTAATCCAGGACTCCCTCGGTGTCCATGATGAAGATCGACCTGCAGAAAAGTTAGTTCGCGCCAATGCCTGTCGATCCTGCACTTCACGTTCAGCTTTACAAGCAAGATGGAATAAACGAGTGATATTAGTATACTCCTTATACTCTAGAATGGTCTAAATCTCTCTATTTAATCCACCCATAAAACATGCAAGCATAACTTCATTCTCCTCAACAATACCACATCTAATCATGCCAGTTTGTAATTCCTGATAATATTCTTCTACAAAAAAATTTCCTTCTCTTAAATGCTGCAATTTTTGAAGTAATTCATGTTGATAATATGGTGGAACCCAACAAGTACGCATAGCAGTTTTCAAAGCAGCCCAAGTAGCTGGAATAGGATATAATCTACAATGTTCAGACCACCAAACACATCCAAAGCTAGTGAAAGCACAAACAACAGCAGGAACACGTCTCTCCTTGGGATATTGTAAACATGTAAATCGTTGTTCAGTTTCTAACTCCCAAGTAAGATATATATCAAGAAAATATCTACCCTCAAATGGTGGAATATTCAATTTCAGTTTAGGGAGGTGGTCATAATCTCGTACCTAAGGGGGAGCCCTACAATTGCCATTATTTGCATGTGGACGACCTGGTGGTTGTGGTGCTAGTGGTTGCACGTAGTTCTGATTTTGATCAACCTCATCCTCGTAATCTCCCACATAATCATCCTCATCTGCATCAGCAGCAGGAGCCACAGAAGAATCAACAACAGCACCAACAGTTTGACCAGGTGCAAGAGGGACACGGCTCGCTCGGCGAAGGGCTATTTCGCGACATGGGGGTAGTTGTTGTTGTTGTTGTTGTTGTTGTTGTTGTTGTTGTTGTTGTTGTTGTTGTTGTTGTTGTTGTTGTTGTTGTTGTTGTTGTTGTTGTTGTTGTTGTTGTAGAGGTGCGTTAGGTGCAGCCGGTGGTGGTGGTGGAAGACGCGCGAGCAATTCATTAAACTTGTTATCGACCTTTGTTTCGAACGTCTTCTCCATGCCATCTATCTTCTCCATGGCCTCTTCAAATCTGTTTAGCACATCTTGCACCTGTCCACTCATCATTTGCTGAAATTTATCATGCAACTCCTTATTCGTCATGTTCTCCCAGTCAGTCTCATAGGCTTGTGATCCTGCCATGGTTAGCAGCAATAGAAACACACAAGAATATGATCCTATAGACTACTAACAAGAGGTGGTGGTGGGTGTCACAAATCCGTCAAGCAAATATCAAATTCTTACCAGTTCTTACCCAGCAGCAGGCGGTGATCGGCAACTGTCACAGTCAAAACTCTCAAAGCTTGGTTAGAGCGATTACCAGGGAGAGTCAAACGCACGACGTAGATGTATGTGGAGCTGGGAAGGTTTATAATATGGTAGCAAAAAGGGTCAGCAATAATCAATTCAGAGATGCAAAGTTGAATAAACACTCAGCGACGGTACTGTGCTGGTCCTAGGCTAGACCGTGCTAGAGACGTGATCCTAGAACACTAACAAAATCACGGCGCTGCACGTAAACAAGGGAAAACACACTCTGGAATTTTTTTTTGCTCTGTTTTTTTTTTGCGCTCCTCTTTTTTTTGTGAAAAATCACTATAATGGCAAGTGTCTCAGAATTCTTCCCTCGTCAAACTGACAGGATGGGCACAATTTTTTTTGACTTTTTTCGGAAATCAGGGCAGCGACGATGAAAATGTGCGACAAAAAATCACTATGATGTCGAGTGTCTCAAAACGCTCCGTGGGACCTAAAAATAGGATAGGAAAAAAATATTTTTGGTCGCAGAAATTTTGGCCTAAAAATATTTTTGGTCGCAGAAATTTTGGCCTAAAAATATTTTTGGTCGCTGATTTTTTTTCTTTTTCCGAGACCTACTCAAACGAGAACTAGATGGATCCCGAAGAAAAACCTAATATGAAAAGAACTCGGATTGGTGGTGGACAGGCAGGTGTATATGTGGACTCGGATTGGTGGTGGACATGCAGATGTATATGTGGACTCGGATTAGTGGTGGACAGACAGATGTATATGTGGACTCGGATTGGTGGTGGACAGGCGGATGTATATGTGGACTCGGATTGGTGGTGGACAGGCGGATGTATATGTCAGCGGTAAGGAATATGTTGGTCGTGCTGGTATATGGTAGGAACGATGACGATGGTGCGGTGGCGGTGTGACAACTTATGACCAGAACTCGAAACTCTAAAAGACTAGACTCTAAGACCAACAACTATACACGACGATGCAACCGCAAATTCAACAAACCAAAATACTGAGAAGACTATGCAAAGGCTCAGACTGGTTCAGATATGATGAACTAACCCTATTTTTTTGGCTTTTTCGTGGACTGTAGGTATGAAGAACATACTCGATCTAAACTACGAAAAACTGTAAAATCTCAGCGAGCAACCTGGAAATCTGATACCACTTGATAGAGGCAAAGGTGTCCCATCTTTCGATGAGATGGTGGCTATCATTTTGGAGGAAGTCGACTTTGATGATCCGACTACGAACGCGCGAGGACGTCGCGCCTTCGCAATCGCTAAACCAACTGCGAGAGGTTATTGACCAAGCCGAAGCACGATCAACCTGACCACGAAGGTCTGTTTCCTGCAGGAAAACAAAGAACAAGCAAGAAACTGAGATTGCAATCTGGATATTGCGAATATAAGAGGAAAACTTTATTGATCAAGGTGGGGTTCGGTGACGCCTTTGTCTGGTCGCTTAACACAAACGAAGTACGCGAAGTTGCAGCTATGGAGAACTTTAATCTAAACAAAACCCAAAGTCTAAACAACGCCCTAAGGGCTGTATATATGGAGGAAGAGGAGGAATTTCGTGGCCCTTGGAGGAGGGGTCCTAAACCAACCCTAAATCTTGTTTCCCCACACATATGGACTCTAAAAACAGCTTACACTTAAGCATTTCGAAAATACATGGGCCTATACCAATAATAAGGTGACGCAGCACCTAGAATGGCCTCTGGATGAAATTATGAAGTAACATCTTGTATATTTCGTCCAAGGCTTCATGCACTCCTTATGGTGGCTTCAAAGTCCTGAAATCATCACTTGTAACTCCGTTCTTGATCCCCTTGCGCATGCCATCATCTCCATGCTTGGTCTTGCTGCAGTGTTCATCCCTCTTATCCATGCCAGGCCCTTCATTTGTAAGCAAAACAAATGTATCCAACTTAGGCAGCATCATATTCTCATGAACATTAGAATCATTACCAAGAAACGGAAGTACCTGATAATTTAATTGGCGTGTGCGAGCTCTAGTAATTGGTCCAGTATGTATAGCAGCAGGGGATGTGGGTGTAACAATGGTATTGATGTCCTCATGAAATTTATGAATGCTTTCTTTGACTTTGAGGTAGATGCTTATTCACTTCTCACACATATTTGCATCACTACCTCATAATTGCATACTTGTCTCCATGATATTTTTGCTTGTGCTCGATTGATATACTTACATGCCATGTCACAATCCTTTGTCAAACCATATGCCTTGCATGACAAAGTCACTTGTTGGGTGAATCACCGCTTGAATGCTTGGTTTTGCACTAACGCTAACCACATTTGTTTTCTAAGTGTTTGTTGTCCATGATCCTTTTAAAGGAATCCCAATACAGTGCGATATTGGAGAGTGCCCATTTTGAGATCCAAGATGACGAGAACTTGGTGATCGACCACTCCTACATGGTGACGCCATCTCTTTCCCATGGTGATTTGGATTTCGATCCGAGGTCGGATCTTTCCCAAGGGGGAGGGGATGATGCAGAGCATCCTATGGACATCACCATGTCATGAGTCCGTTTGGAAAGTGACATGTGCGACATCTACTTCACATACACAAAGGTGAATCATCTCCTTTTCACGTGCTCACTTGACCCCTTCGAGGATGGTATACTACTTGACACTTCCCCCGTGTGCATGCATAGGTATTGTCGGAGCTTCACGGATGTCCAGGAGGAGTGCAAGCGCCAAGGAACGACTACACCATCCGCGAGGGAAGCGTGGAAGAGAAAACAGAAGAAAGGAGAAGAAGACGGAGCGGCTGCTGAAGTCAGGCCGGACGTCCGGGCCTCCGCCCAGATCATCCGGGCTCAGCCGGATCATCCGGGCCGACCCTCGGATCATCCGGGTAATCCATACACCGCGATGGCCGAACCTTGCAGAATCTGCTCGGCGGAGCCGGATCATCCGGACGAGGTCCCAGATTATCCAGATGATGCCCGGATCATCTGAACCTCCATCCGGATCATCCGGCCCTTGCTTGCGTGCATGACTTGGGCCGAGGCCCATGTACCCATTCGCCCCCTCACTTACCCCTTCACCCACTAGTCTATATATAGACCTTCTCCATCTCCTTTCTAGGGTTAGCAAAGTAGTAGCTCATTAGAGATAGAGCTTTGCTCATCCATTATGGATCTACTCCATCGAGAGAGAGACCGCGTGCCTCTTCGGAGAAGATCCACCTTGGATTCAAGACCTCCTCACGGAGAAGACCTCAAGACCTCCTCTTGGAGATCAACTCTACCTTGTATCTTTCCCTTTGTTGTTCTTGTACCTTTGTGGATCTTGTGTGGATTTGAGTCTAGTGGATGTGTGATTGGACTTGTTCTTGAGTGTTTCTCCTTGTGATTTCTCTCCATTCTCCCCCGTGTTCGTCGTGTTCTTCGAGGGGATCCACTCCAATCATTAAAGATCGGGCCACTAGGGTTCTACCCTACATCAGCAAAGATGACTTGGGATCCCGTGAACTATCCTTCCCATCATTCTCTTCGCGCAATGGCTACACGCATCTCTTTTACTTGCCTCTCACACGGCTATGGAGTATATATCACTTGTTACTTTATGCCCATTGTATCTTGTTCACTTTGCATGTTATGCATCTTTACATGATTTTGCCATGCAATTGTGACCCTTGCTTGCATCTACCCATGATTCACCATTTTACTACTCCTATGTGTATTTGCATGCTTGGTGGAGATCCTTGTTGCTATTGCCATTTTTATCATGTGCCTCATGCTATTGATGCTTGTTGTGTTGGGAGAGCCATGATGTTCCATTGCTATTCCATATGACCTCTTGCCAATACAATGATGATACCTTCCTCATATCTTGCTTCCATGCTTATGCTATGTCATGTGAATTATTCATGCCCACTATTTGCACACATGACATGATTGCCATGATTACCTCTAGTATGTTGCATCTTCGCACTACTAGCTTGCACCACTTCATCAATATGATTGCTTGCTTTGTCGCATCACCCATGTTCCACTCTTACTCGCTTTCTTGGGTTGATGACATATATGCTATTGCCTCTCACATGATTTATCTTGATCATTGTCTCTTGTCTCTATTAGTTGCACCTCTCATGTCCACTTGTAGTGAGTACAACCATGCTATGCTTTTTAATCTTGGAGACTTTGAAACATTACTTGTGATGCATGCTTGTTTACTTGAGCCTAATGTATTTGGTTGTAGTCGCATCATATGCTTTCATACCTTACCACACCTTGTCCTTTCTTATGATAAGAATGATGAAAACACTTGTTGGGTATCTTACCACTCGAATGATAATTTTGCATTTCTGCTAACTTCATTTGTTTTTCTGAGTGTTTGTCGTGTTCTTTTATTTTGAAGGATTCTCAAGGCATTTCCATCACGAGCCATATTGGTTATGTGAAGGCGTATATGATGTGCAACACCAACATTTTTGACATTCTCATAAAGGTGAACTCCTTCCCTTTGAGCCATTCTCAAATACGCATATTGGATGGGTCACTCTTTCATTGTTGTCTCCTTCTTTTGTCTACATGCTACATCTTGCGAACGGAGGAGCGACATTGGAGATTGGCTCTATGGACCTTCAAGTTGAGGAGTGCCCGAACTTAGTGGATGCACCAACGGACCAACACTACTACCATGACATCGAGCTATGGTACAACACCACCCATAACAGATTTGCATCTTATGCATGGATTGACTCACATTATGATTGCCTTGTTGCATCTTGTATTACCTTGTCTTCCATGATATATGAGCTTGTACACTTACTTAGCAAATTTGTTGTGATCTTTCTTGAAGGCATATTTATACATCATGATCATATTGCCAATCATCAATTGCATGATCACATACTCATATTGAGCATCAATTGCCATATTCATGCTATTGATAAACCGTCTCACTATGACATCATTTTGCACCGTGGTAGCATTGATCACATTCACAACACCTTTGTGCACATGATAAATGAATTTGCTCCCATGAATGCTTTGCATACCATTCCATATCTTTTGGATAAGATTCATGCACCTTGTCATGATCAATCCTGTCGCACAGACTCATTCTTACTTGATGGACACTTTGTGTGCGCTAACCTTTGTATTTCCGAGTGTCGTTTGTGTTTGCTCTTTTTGCATGTGTACCACTCCGAAGACACCTTGGAGTACTTGGATTGGGCCATGTCTTCCACTTCGTCCAACTACAAGTCCGTCTACGACAACCGTTTCCATGGTGATGAGGTTTTCGATCCGAGGTCGGATCTTTCCCAAGGGAGGGGAGATGATGAGGAGCATCCTACGATCATCCCCATGTACACTACGACTTATCTTCAAGCCCCAAGTGCCCTCATGTTGAGACCTCAAGCATACGCCATTGGACACAAGGTGAACTCGCTCCTTTCCGAATCTTCCCTTTCCGCATGTAAGACATGGATGCTACTTCAAGCGCGGACCTTGTTCATACTCAAGTACACCCGAGGAGACCATGGAGAACCCAAGGACCGAGGCCAAGCGTGCGCGGAAGCAAAGGAACGAGAAGGAAGAAGAGCCAGCTACTACACGCCCTGGACATCCGGCCCTAGCCCGGACATCCGGCCCGACCCCCGGAAATCCGGCACCCATCACAGAAAGCAACCGAAGCTGAACCCCGTCAGCCCGGACATCCGGCGAGAGTCCCGGACATTCGGGTCTTCCCGAGCCGCCGAACATCCGAGCCACAGCTCGGACATCCTCACCCCGCCTATCCAGAGAGCTCCGAGACCGGCCAATTCAGCCCGGACATCCGGCCCGCCAGCCCGGACATCCGGCACCTCGCGAAGGCTTGGACATTTGGCCCCCTGCCTGCGTGCAGCGCATCTGGGCCGAAGCCCATGTACCCCTTCGCCCCTTAGACTATATATAGTCCCCCTCCACCTACGTTTTAGGGTTAGCAAAGTAGTAGCTCATTAGAGATAGAGTTTTGCTCATCCATTATGGATCTACTCCAAGAGAGACCACGGCCCCTCTTCGGAGAAGATCCCCTTGGATTCAAGACCCCCTTTTGGGTGGCCCCATCAAGACCTCCTTTGGAGAAAAACCGGTTACCGTGTATCGTCCCTTGTTGATCATGGATCATGTATCTCCCTTTGTATTCATGGATCTAGCACTTGTGTGATCATACTTGTTGGTTTGAGTATTTCTCTTATGTTCCCCTTTGTGATTTCCCCTCGTGTTTCCCCTCGTGTTCTTCACGGGATCCACTCCTTTCATGAAAGATCGGCCATATAGGGTTCCACCCTACATCACCCCTTCAAGACCTCCTCATGGAGATAAACCTTACCTTGTATATTTCCTTTTGTTCATCATGTACCTTTTGGATCTTGTGTGTTTGATTGTCTTGTGGATGTGTGATTGTACTTGTTCTCGAGTGTTTCCCCTTGTGATTTCTCTCCGTTCTTCCTTGTGTTCTTTGTGTTCTTAGTTGGGATCCTCTCCTTTCATGGAAGATCGGCCGTCTAGGGTTCCACCCTACATCATCTTGGTATCATGAGCCACGTTGATCACGTATTTTGAGCCCCTACCCCTCTTTTTCTAGCTTGATTTTGTTGATTTCATCCTAAATTCAAAAATCTCATCAAAAATAGCCCCAATTTTTTTTGTGATTTGTTGGTTTTGATGATGTTTTGTTGATTTTGATCGATGGATTTGTTGTGTCTTGAGTAGCTCTATCTTTCCCCCAAGTTTCCCCATCTTCCATCCACAAAATCTCATCAATTTTACCCTTGGAATCATCAATTTCCATCCCCAATTTGAAAATTTCCGCCCAAACGAGATCTGGAATCGTTGGGCTGGACATCCGGGCCAAGGGCCGTACATCCGGGCCATCGGGCAGGACATCCGGCTCCTGGAGTGCAATTCGCGCGCGGTTCTGGACATCAGGTCCCGGATTTCCGGCCCCGAGCCCCGGATGTCCGGCCCCTGGGATTTCAGCCTTCGGCGTTTCACCGTTTTGTCCATAACTAATTCATCCGGAGTCCGATTTTGACGTTCTTTAGCTCGTTGAGAAGCTCTTGACATGCCCCTTCCCACAAAAATACTACCATCACCATTTGGCTCCATCAAAGTTTTGAAACTTTGGCATCTTTGCCTAGGGCTTCCACCATAACTTCCGCAAAACCACCATAGTCTTTCGCAACCTAACCAATTTTGTTCCCCTTAGCGTTAGTGGTTGTTTGAGTTGTGATTTGAGTCTCCTAAGATGTTTAGGCTACTTAGGGATGATTCCTTATTCATCAACCACCACCATAACTTCCGCATAGGCTTGCCCACCATACACTTCCGCCACCCCAACTTAACCCAATTTTGTTTGTGTTGAGAGTTGTGTTTCCTAAGGTGTTTAGGCTACTTAAGGATCGTGCTTCCAACTCCGACACCGTTTATAGTTGATGCAGAGCATCCTACGGGCATCACCATGTCAAGAGTCCGTTCGACAAGTGACACGTCGACATCTACTTCACATACACAAAGGTGAATCATCTCCTTTACACGTGCTCAGTTGGCCCCTTCAAGGATGGTATACTACGTGACACTCCACTCGTGTGCATGCAAAGGTATTGTCGGAATGGTAAGGACGACGAGGAGGAGTGCGAGCGCAAGTGTACAACTACACTATCCGCGAGGGAAGCGTGGAAGCGAAGACGGAAGAAGGAGTTGCGGAGTCTACAGCAACCGGACGACGGGAAGCCACCGGACGTCCGACACTCTACAAAACCCGGCCGACCGACGTCCACCGGACATCCGACGCGACCATGCCAGGACCAGCCAGGAGATCTATAGTGGTCGGACGACCGACAACCTCCGGACATCCGACAAGCCCCATCGCTCGAACGACCGACGCCACTTTCACAGAGAGATATTAGCGGAAGTCTGACGCCCTCCGGACGACCAGACCCCCACGAGTGACCGAACGTCCGACGCCGACCGGACGTCCGACCCTGCCTGTGCGCAGCCGGGCCTTTGGCCTTGTATCTCTCTCCCACTTACCCCTTCGTGGCTTAGACTATAAATAGACCTTCCCCCCATCCTTTCTAGGGTTAGCAAAGTAGTAGCTCATTAGAGATATGATGCGGAGCATCCTATGGACATCACCATGTCAAGAGTCCATTTGGCAAGTGACACGTGCGACATCTACTTCACATACACAAAGGTGAATCATCTCCTTTACACGTGCTGACTTGACCCCTTCGAGGATGGTATACTACTTGACACTTCTCCCGTGTGCATGCATAGGTATTGTGGAGCTTCACGGATGTTGATGAGGATTGCAAGCGCCAAGGAACAACTACACCATCCATGAGGGAAGCCTATAAGCAACGGCGGAGCTGCTGAAGCTACAGCGGTTGGACATATGGGCCAGAGGCCGGACATCCGACGCCTGTGCAGCCTCCAATGAGGTGCACCAACAGACGGCCAAAGCATCAGCGGTCGGATAGCCGGCCCGTGTTCCCGGAGATCCAGCGCCTCAGCAACGCCCGGACAACCGGCATCCCTCCCGGAAATCCAGCATCCCCTATCCGAAGAAGGACTCGAACTGCCACTTCAGCCCGGACATCCGGCCTGTGCCCCGGACATTCGGCCTCCCATGAACGGCCGGACATCCGGCCCCCAACCCGGACATCTGGCGCCTGCCTGCGCGCAGAGTCGGGCGAGAGGCCCATGTATCCCTTTCCCACTTACCCCTTCGTGGCCTCTACGGAGAAGATCCACCTTGGATTCAAGACCCCTCACGGGAAGATCCCCTCGTGGATTCAAGACCTCCTCATGGAGATGAACCTTACCTTGTATCTTTCCCTTTGTTGTTCATGTACCTTGTGGATGTTGTGTGTTTGATTGCCTAGTGGATTTGTGATTGGACTTATTCTTGAGTGTTTCCCTTGTGATTTCTCTCCGTTCTTCCCCGCGTTCTTAGTTGGGATCTGCTCCTTTCGTGAAAGATCGGCCGTATAGCGTTCCACCCTACATCATCTTGGTATCTAGAGCCACGTTAATCATGATTTAGGAGCCTCCCTGTTGTGTTTTCTAGCCTTATTTTGTTGATTTCGTCCTAAATTCAAAAATCCCCACCAAAAATAGCCCCCCTTTTTTGTGATTTGTTGGTTTTGATGATGTTTTGTTGATTTTGATCCATGGATTCGTTGTGTCTTGAGTAGATCTATCTGTCCCCCAAGTTTCCCCACCTTCCGTCCACGAAATCCATCAAATTTTGCCCCCAAAATCATCAATTTCTGCCCAAATCGAGTTTCGAAGTCCAAATCCCGATCTGGAATCGTCGGGCCGGACCTCCGGGCCTCAGGCCGGACATCCGGGCCATCGGGTCGGACATCCGAGCCTCAGGCCAGACATCCGGGCCCCAAGCCGGACATCCAGCTCCTGGAGCATAAAATCCGCACGGTTCTGCACATTGACCCCCGGATATCCGGCCCCCACCCCCGGATGTCCGGCCCCTGGCATTTCAGCCTTCGCTGTTTCACCGTTTTGTCCATAACTAATTCATCCGGAGTCCGATTTTCGCGTTCTTTAGCTTGTTGAGAAGCACTTGACATCCCCCTTCCCACAAAAATACTACCAACACCATTTCACTACATCAAATTTTTGGAACTTTGGCATATTTGCCTAGGGCTTCCACCATATCATCTGCATAACCACCACCGACTTCCGCAACCTAACCCTTTTTGTTCCTTATATCATTTGAGATTGTTTGAGTTGTGATTTCAGTCTCTTAAGGTGTTTAGGCTACTTAGGGACGATTGCTTCTTCATCAACCCTACATAAATACTCCACCACCTTACCCTCTACTTCCGCATTGCGTCTCAAAACCCATCATTGCATTTCTGCAATCCCATTGAGCTTCCGCAACCACCACCACATTCCCATTACCACCATTTGACATTTGACATTTGAGATTTCGAGTTCGTGGCCATATACACAAAAAAGAATAAGCTTTTAAGCAAAAGAGAAAGAGCAAAGAAGCTTGTAAGCAAGTGCCATATCATCATACCCCATTGCATATAAGATTGTCATATCTGATCATCTTCGATCATATTGAGATAAACACCAGGAACATTATATACATACCATACTTGGGATAGAAGTCGTTGCATTTTTGTATCCTATAGGTTGTGCACAAGTGTCGTATCCGCCTATTGAGCAATCGTGCTAGCGTCTCTCTAGAGTTGTGCAACAAGAGCATTTTCCGCGGATTCCACATTTTGAGATCATTCCTTAGTTGCACGACCCCATTTATCTATCCGTGTGTGTGTTTCCATGTGCCACATATTGCTATTGGTCTACTTGTTTCACTTGCGAATTTGTGAATCTCTTTCAACATTATTGACTCTTGCTAACATTTTGCATTAAATTTTTGTGCCACTATCCTCACCGAGCTACTCCATAATCTTTAGTCTGTAGGTGTGAGTGAACAAGTTCGGTACCAATTACACTATTCTTTCATCTCACTTGAGTGAAATGGGATACATCCTCAACTTTGGGAAAAGGTAACTTGGTATTGTTTATCTCATTTCCTACTCACCTCTACTCGAGTCTTATGATGGATAGGCAAGTCATTTCACCTTCGACCTACAACAACAACGATGAGTTCCATGCCATGAAAAACACCACCGACTCCAAGACGCATGCTCAAATGGAGGAGATCAAAGACCTCATCAAGTCCTACAAGCGATCTTCCTCATCTTCGAGAGCACATGCTTCCGAGCTACCATCTTCGGCAAGATCACATCGGCATCGACACCATCACCAACAAGAACGTGAGGGTCAAGAGCTCAACACCAACAACCGCTCAACGACTACACCATCTCCCTTAGCATCTTTGCCAAGCGACTTCAAGGCATCTTCGCCTTCGGATATATGGCATCTTCGCCAACAAGCACTTCAAGACTACGCTCAAGAGAAGCATCATACAACATTAAGATTGTCATACTAGATCATCTTGGATCATATCATCGGGATACCATATATAGAGCATACTTGGAAGAGAAACAATTGCATTTTTGCTTAGTAGGTCGTGCACAAGTCTTCGTATCCACCTATTGTGCAATCGTGCTAGCGTCTCTCAAGTGTTCTGCAACAAGAGCATTTTCGTGGATTCCACATTTTGGCTCATTCCTTGGTTGCAGGACCCCATTTATCTCTTTGTGTGTGTGTTTCCGTGTACCTCATTTTGCTATTGGTCTACTTGTTGCATTGCAAATTTGTGAATCTTTTCCAACATTATTGAAGCTCACTAACAATTGCATCAAATTTTGTGCCACCATCCTAACCGAGCTCCACCATAAGCTTTTACTTGTGTAGGTTTGAGAAACCTACAAGAATTGGTACCAATTGTGCTATTTCCTTGTTCCACATTGAAGTGATCATTGATCCATCTTCAACTTCGGTCAAGGTACATTTGGTATTGCTCTTCTCCTTCTACAACTCACAAAATTGTTTGGAATGATTGATAGGCCAAGTACTTCTACCAACCCACTCTTCATCGAGCAAGATGACGACATGTCTTCCTACGTCACAAAGAGCCACCTCTTTGGTGCACAACATGCTTTGCATCAATAGCAACAAGCAATGAGTGAACGCATCAGCAACCTTGCCACCGACTTGCAAATATCTGAGCAACGTACAAGAGACTATTTCGACAACAAGCTCGATGACCACAAGCAATAGAATGACAGAAGAATGGACGATATTCGTGCTTTGTTTCTCAACCGCTCTTCTTCCACTTTGTCCTCATCAAGACGGAGCCGCTCAAGTCGACACTCCGACTACACCATGTCCGGCTAAAGTACACCAACATCGAACACTCTTCGTCGTGCCGCGCGTCGTGGTCGTCAAGCAAATGACAATCCTCTATATGACAACGACTCTCAAGAGCATCGACACCGTCAAAACCAAGCTACTCTCGAGCAAGCACAAGAACGGCAGCGACAATGCCAATGAGAATAGGAAGAATGAGCGTGCCTACACCAAGATGCACAAGATGCCGAGGCACAATGCCAAGAACAACAATTGCGAGAAGCTAGTGCACTTGAAGCTCAGCGTGCACTCTATGACACGAATCAGGTCGTTGCCCAATGTAACCGCCGTAGGCGCGAACAAGAAGAAGCACTTCGTGAAGAAGTTCAAGAGACGAACTACCAATCACGTGTGCATCGTCAAGTTCCTCAAGCTCGTCCAAACCTCGCCAAGAACCTCAAGTTCAACAAGAACAAGTTGAGAGAGACGACACTCCTCGTCATTGACATCATCAACCCCGACCACAACACAATGAAGAACAACGCTACGGCAAGCTCAAGTTCACCATGCCCAAGTTCACCGGTAGCAATGATCCCGAATAGTACATATCATGGGCATTGAAGGTCGACAAAATCTTCCGCTTGCACAACTATGAAGAAGATAAGAAGATCACGATGGCATCCCTTGAGTTCCAAGATTACGTCCTCATTTGGTGGGAACAAGTCATTGAGCGTCGAGAGACAAGAGGTGAACCACCCATCACTACTTGGGCGCAAATGAAGGATGTCATGAGAGCACACTTCGTGCCAACCTACTACAACCGCGACGTCTTCAAGAAACTCCAACTCCTAAAGCAAGGAACTAAGAGCGTTGAAGATTACTACAAGGAAATGGAGGTTGCAATGTGATGAGGACATCAATACCATTGTTACACCCACAGCCCCTACTGCTACATATACGGGACCAAGAATAATAAGAAAATATGGGAGGAATGCTTGCCTCATATTGAATTTGCTTTTAATCGTTCATTGCATTCTACTACTAAGATGTGCCCGTTGAAACTGTGTATGGTTTCCTACCATGTGCACCTATTGATTTGTTATCTCTTCCATCTTCGGAGAAGGTTAATTCTGATGCTAAAGAACGTGCTGAATTGATTTTAAAAATGCATGAGTTAACTAAGGAAAACATTGAGCGTATGAATGCTAAATATAAACTTGCTGGAGATAAGGGTAGAAAACATGTTGTGTTTGCACCTGGAGATCTTGTTTGGTTACATTTGCGTAAGGATAGATTTCCTGATTTGCGCAAATCAAAGCTAATGCCACGTGCTGATGGTCCCTTTAAGGTGTTAGAGAAAATAAATGATAATGCATATAAACTTGAGCTGCCTGCAGATTTTGGGGTTAGTCCCACTTTTAACATTGCAGATTTGAAGCCTTATTTGGGTGAGGAAGATGAGCTTCCGTCGAGGACGACTTCATTTCAACAAGGGGAGGATCATGAGGACATCAATACCATTGTTACACCCACAGCCCCTACTGCTACATATACGGGACCAATTACTAGAGCTCGCGCACGCCAATTAAATTATCAGGTACTTCCGTTTCTTGGTAATGATTCTAATGTTCATGAGAATATGATGCTGCCTAAATTGGATACATTTGTTTTGCTTACAAATGAAGGGCCTAGCTTGGAGAAGGATGAACAGTGGAGCAAGAACAAGCATGGAGATGATGGCATGTGCAAGGGGAACAAGAACGGAGTTACAAGTGATGATTTCAGGACTTTGAAGCCACCATAATGGGTGCATGAAGCCTTGGACGAAATATACAAGATGCCACTTCATAAATTTCGTCCCGAGGCTATTATAGGTGCTGCGTCACCTTTTTATTGGGCCAGGCCCATGTAATTTCGAAATACATAAGTATAGGCTATTTTTAGAGTCCGTATGTGTGGGGAAACAAGAGATAGGGTTGATTTCGGACCCCTCCACCAAGGGCCACGAAATTCCCCCTCTCTTCCTCCATATATACAGCCCTTAGGGCACCGTTTAGACTTTGGGTTTTGTTTAGATTAAAAGTTCGCCATAGCTGCAACTTCGCGTACTTCGTTTGTGTTCAACGACCAGACAAAGGCGTCACAGAACCCCACCTTGATCAATAAAGCTTTCATCTTATATTCGCAATATCCAGATTGCAATCTTAGTTTCTTGCTTGTTCTTCGTTTGCTCGCAGGAAACAGACCCTCGTGGTCAGGTTGATCATGCTCCGGCGTGGTCAATAACCTCTCGAAGTTGGTTTAGCGATTGCTAAGGCGCGACGTCCTCGCACGTTCGTAGTCGGATCGTCAAAGTCGACTTCCACCAAAGCGATATCCATCATCTCATCGAAAGACGGGACACCTTTGCCTCTATCACAATGATACGAGCCAATGTCACGGAAGACGATGAGAAAACTATGGCACGTTTATTGAATGGAAGCACTTGAGCAAGTGGCCATGCAACGGCAAGTGAATGAAGATCAAGAGGATCAAGTCTTTTGTGATGAAGATTCAAGCCCCGCTCTCGTTGTCTCCAAGGTCTTGACTCTTCAACATCAACAAGAAGAATACCAAAGATGCCATATCTTTCATACAAAGGTCGGCATCAATGGAAGGTCCGTCAAGGTCATCATCGATGGAGGGAGTTGCCATAACTTAGCAAGTGAAGAACTTTGCTCCAAGATCCACTTTTCCAAGACGAAGCACCCACACCCCTACAAAGTTCAAGGGCTAAGCGACTCCGGCACCATCCAAGTCAAGCATAGAGTGCAAGTCTCCTTCAAAATCGGAGCTTACGAAGACATTTTGGAGTGCGATTTCATTCCAATGATTGTTTGACACCTTCTTCTCGGATGACCATGACAATTTGATAGAGGTGTCATCCACAACAGCTGAATGAATCACTATATCTTCAAGATGAAAGGAAAGGAGTACGTACTTCACCCTATGTCTCCAAGCCAAGTGATCATCGACAAGCAAGCCAACCATCATGGAGAGAATAGTGAGAGAGTGAACCACCAAAAAGAGAGTGAGCGCCACAAGCCCAAATCGAGTGCCTCATGATGAGCAAAAAGAAGAACTTAGTTCTATTTGCCACCAAAAGTGAGATAAGAGAATTGTGTGAGAATCCATCAAGTGGCCTACAATATGTCCTTTTGTGCAAGGACAAGGCACCAAAAGCTAACACCTCTCACACTCTATCTTTAGTGTTGTCAGGAATTCCAAGATGTTTTCCCTGATGAGCTACCCTTCGAGATTCATTGCGATGCTAGTGGTAATGGCATAGGAGGTGTGTTATGAAAGAGAAGCGCCCTATAGCTTACTTTAGTGAGAAACTTTCCGGAGCGCAACTCAATTACCCCATCTATGACAAAGATTTATATGCTTTAGTGCGAGTTTGGCATCAATGGGAACATTATCGTCGCCCTCATGAATTTATCATTCATACCGGTCATGAACGCTTAAATACCTTAAGGGTCAAACTAAGTTGAATCAGTGTCATGCTAAATGGAGTGAATTCATTGAGTCTTTTCCTTATATCGTCAAGTACATTAAAGGTAAGGAAAATGTTGTAGCGGACGCTCTTTCCCGCATATGCGTGCTTGTTACTCAACTTGAATTGGATGTCATTGACTTTGAGCACATAAAAGACTTGTATGCGCTTGATCCTACTTTTGATATTCCTTATGCCAAATGTTTGACGCATACATCTTGGGAACGCTATTACATAAAATAGGGTCATAATATGAGAGCTAACAAACTACGCATCCCCGAGTCTTCTCTTCGTTTGTTGCTTTTGCGAGAATCTCATGGAGGAGGACTAATGGGACATTTTGAATGCGACAAGACTTTTGCTACGCTTTCCAAGAACTATTTTTGGCCCAAGATGTTCCGCGATGTCAACTGCTTCACCAACTGATGCTCTACATGTCGCAATGCTAAGTCTAAAGCTCAACCCCATGGTCTCTATATGCCTCGTCCAATACCGTACCAACCATGGGAAGATATTAGCATGGATTTTGTGCTTGGTTTGCCTAGAACTAGAAATGCAAAGGATTCCGTGTTTATTGTTGTGGACCGATTCTCCAAAATGGCTCATTTCATTCCTTGCAACAAGATAGACGATGCTTCACATGTTGCCGATCTCTTCTGTAGGGAAATCTACGCCTACATGGAGTGCCAAAGACGATTGTCTCGGACCGCGACGTCAAGTTCTTGAGTTACTTTTGGAAGACGCTATGTGCCAAGATCGGAATCAAGCTACTCTTCTCCATGGCTTACCATCCTCAAACCGACGGCCAAACGGAGGTCACCAACCACACACTCCCAGCTCTACTTCGCGTGCTCATCGAGAAGAACATCAAGGAGTGGGAGGAGTGTCTACCTATCGCCGAGTATGCCTACAATCGAGCAAGACACTCGACTACAAGAAAGTCACCCTTTGAGGTCGTCTACGGATTCAACCCATTGTCCCCATTGGATTTTCTTCCTCTACCACTACAAGAGCGCATCAATATGGACGCGAGTGCCCGAGTGAACTATCTCAAGAAGATACATGAAGACACAAGGCAGACCATCGAGTGCCAAGTACAACGACTCGCGACCAAGATCAACGTCAACAAGCAACCCATGATATTCAACATCGTAGATCTTGTGTGGCTACACCTTCGCAAGGACCGCTTCCCCAATGAACGCAAGTCCAAACTTCTACCACGAGCGGATGGACCCTTCAAGGTGCATGCACGCTACAACAACAATGCTTACAAGATCGACCTCCCATGCGACAAGTACAACGTGAGTGACATCTTCAACGTCAAGGATCTCTCACCCTACCTTGGTGATGAAGAATTCGATCCGAGGTCGGATCTTTCCCAAGGGAGGGGAGATGATGTGGAGCATCCCAAGGTCATCCCCATGGACCTACTTACGTCACCCATGACACCACTTGGACCAATGACAAGAGCACGAGCGAAGGCTATCGAAGATAAGGTGAACTAGCTCCTTTTTGAACTACCAATTTCTATGCATGAGACATGGCTGCTACCTCAAGCGGAAACACTATGTGTGATTAGGTACTTGGAGGAGAGCCATGGAGCAGCTACGTCCATCGGACGAGACGGCGAGGACACCAAGCGTCGAGTCCAAGGAAATCTGGCCAAAGGAAACTACAGCAGTCGGATGTCCAACCAGGACCGCATGTCCGACGACTCCCAGGCCACGGACGATCGACCATCTCCGGACGACCAGCGCAACCCCATCCGAGCAGAAATTGTGGAAGTCCGAGGAAGATCGGATGACCGGCGACCGAACGACCGGACCCCTACGTACGGAAGTCTTTAGATCTACGGAAGTCCGGACCGTCCCGAGCCTCCGGACGTCCGACGCCCACCGGACATCTGGCCCCTGGCTATGTCTAGTTGCTGGCTGAGGCCCATGTACCCCTTCACTTTACCCCTTTTGTACTACCACTATAAATAGACCTCTCCCTCCTCCTAGCTAGGGTTAGCAAAGTATTGGCTCATTTTGTGTGAGAGCTTTGCTCATCCACTTGGCTACCTTCTCCTCGGAGATCGCGCCTCCTCGGAGAAGATCCCCCAAGCGGATTCAAGACCCCTTCACAGGAAGAACATCAAGGCCTCCTCACGGAGAAGATCGTGCTACTTGTATCATCCCTAGTTAATTATGGATCCTGTATCTCTTTTTTGTCCGAGGATCTAGCATATGTGTGATCGTTCTTGTTGGTTTTAGTGTCTCTCTCGTGTTTTCCCTCGTGTTTCCCCTACTGTTCATCACGGGATCCACTCCTTTCGTGAAAGATCGGGAATCTAGGATTCCACCCTACATCACAACTAGAGCAGGGCTTGAATCTTCATCATAGAAGACTTGATCTTCTTCATCTTCGTTCACTTGCTGGTGCATGGCCACTTGCTTAAGGGCTTCCATTTCTCCTTCACTCATGGAGTCATAGGTACCGTCATCGTTGAGGATCATGGTGCGCTTGTTTGTGCACTCGAAAGACTTGTGGACTTGGCCACCGCATGTAAAGCATTTGAAGCAACTTGTCTTGACGGTCTCATCAGTTTGGGGTAGAGGATGGTGAAGCTCTCGGCTTGAAGTTTCTTGTAGTAGGAGGATGACTTGAGGTTGTCAAAGTTTTCTTGTAACTTGACTTGTCGGCGTTGCTTGTAGATGGCTTTGTTGTGGTAGAAGGTGTTGGAGTCGTTCAAGCTTGGGTGTTGAGACTTGGATGAGAACTTGGCATATTAGAAGTCATCTTGCACTTGATGTTCCACCTTGGTAGCTTTATGCACTAGCTTGATGAGGTTCGAGTATGGTTGGAAGTTGGTGATCTTCTTGATAGGATGGTTGAGTCCATTCAAGAAACGTGCCATAGTTTGTTCATCATCTTCCGTGGCATTAGCTCGTATCATGGCAATCTCTATTTCCTTATAGTATTCTTTAATGCTCTTGGTTCCTTGCTTGAGCAGTTGGAGTTTCTTGAAGAGGTCGCGGTTGTAGTATGTTGGCACGAAGCATGCGCTCATGACATCCTTCATTTGCGCCCAAGTAATGATGGGTGGTTCACCTCTTGCCGCACGTCGCTCAATGACTTGTTCCCACCAAATGAGGACATAGTGTTGGAACTCAAGGGATGCCATCGCGATCTTCTTCTCTTCCTCATAGTTATGCAAGCAGAAGATTTTGTCAACCTTCAATGCCCATGAAAGGTACTCTTCGGGATCATTGCTTCCATTGAACTTGGGCATGGTGAACTTTAGCTTGCCGTAGCGTTGCTCTTCATTGTGTTGGGGTCGAGGATGATGAAGTCCTTGACAAGGATGATCGTCTCCCTCAACTTGATCTTGGCGTGGAGGATTTCCATTGTCTTCTTGCTCTTGGTGAACTTGGGGTTCTTGGCGAGGAGGTCGTGGAACTTGATGATGCACTCGAGCTTGATAGTTCCTCTCTAGAACTTCGCGAAGTGCTTATTGATGCTCAAGATTTTGCCGGTTGCGCGTGGCTATGGCTCGACTTGAATCTCGGAGGGCACGTTTGTGCCTCAAGTGCTTGAGCTTCTCGCAATTGTTGTTCTTGATGTTGTGCGTTGGCATCTTGTGCATCTTGGTGTAGACGCTCTCGCTCTTCCTCTTCTTGAGAGTCTTTGTCATGTAGAGGGTTGCGATTTGCTTGACGATCTTGGCGAGCAGCACGTCGAAGAGTATTCGATGTCGGTGTACTTGAGTCGGAGATGGTGTAGTCAGAGTGTTGACTTGAGCGGCTCCGTCTTGAGGAGGACAAAGTGGAAGAAGAGCGTTTGAGCAACAAATCTCGAATCTCGTCCATTCTTGTGTAATTCTCTTGTTTGTGAGTCGGGCTTGTTGTCGAAATAGTCTCTTGTACATTGCTCGGAGAGTCGCAAGTCGGTGGCGAGGTTGTCGCTGCGTTCGCTCATTGCTTGTTGCTCTTGATGCAAAGCATGTTGTGCACCAAAGAGGTGGCTCTTTGTGACGTAGGAGGATATGTCGTCGTCTTGCTCGATGAAGAGTTGGTGGGTAGAAGTACTTGGCCTATCCATCATTCCAAGGAAATATGTGAGTGGGAGAAAGAGAAGAACTTATAACAAATGTACCTTGACCGATGTTGAAGACGGATCAATGATCACTCAAATGTGGAACAAGGAAATAGCACCATTGGTACCAATTCTTGTCGGTTTCTCACAGCTACACAAGTAAAAGCTTATAGTGGAGCTCGGTTAGGATGGTGGCACAAAATTTGATGCAATTGTTAGTGAGCTTCAATAATGTTGGAAAAGAATCACAAATTCGCAAATGAAAGAAGTAGACTTATAGGAAGATATGGTGCATGGGAACTCACACATGGAGAGATTAATGGGGTCGTGCAACCAAGGGATGAGCCAAAATGTGGAAACCGCGAAAATGCTCTTGTTACGCAACACTAGAGAGACGCTAGGACGATTGCACAATAGGCGGATACGAAGACTTGTGCACAACCTACTAAGCAAAAATGAAACGACTTCTATCCCAATTATGCTCTGTGTATGGTGTTCCAATGATATGATCCAAGATGATCTAGTATGACAATCTTAATGTAGTATGATGCTATGGTTCTTTCTTAAAAGCTCTTTGTTTATCTTTCCTTTTGCTTAAAATCTTGTTTGACTCTTTCTCTTTTGAGCTCTTTCCTCATGCAATGCTTCACGAACCAAGATAGCAATTGTGTATGCGATGACAACTTTGTGACACAAGAGATGATACCAAGATATGCACCAATGATATGATATGTAAGCTATGGGAAGTATGACCACTAATGTGCACAAGTGACGTTGCCGGCAATACTCAAAGGCTAGTCTCGATGGGTAAGATACGCAAAATTGGACTATGATGGCTATCAATGCAATGGCAAGATTGTATAATGATGATGTATCACGCTACCAAGATGATGTTACCGTTCTTGCTTATGGTATGGTGTCAAAATGGTGGTGTGGTTGTTGTCGATGATGAATCCATGGAGAAGAGGAGCAGCGGTGATGTTGATGTTGATGTCGAATCGTCCCTAAGTAGCTGAAACACGTTAGGAGACGGGAACCGCAACTCAAATTCTCAAAGAAAAATGTGGCAAAATTGTGTCGGAGTGCGAAGCAAATAAATAATGGTGGTTGAGGAAAGCGGGTGTGGTGTTGGGTTGCATATGTGGAAGTGGAAGTGGAGAGGTGGTGGTGCTTGAACTGAATTTTTCAGTTTCTTCAGGGAACGTCGGACGTCCAGTGGTGGAGCGTTCGTCCGGTCATCGGATGTCCGGTGGCTAGCGGACGTCTGGTGCCTGGGCGGTTTTGGGCACGGGATGAACAGCTAGGGTTCGTGGAGGTGGAGGCAAAATCGGTCAAATCCGGGCGATTTTGTGGATGGAAAAGGTGGGATGATGGGGAAAAGCTAGATCCACTCGTGGCAAAGCAAATCCATGAATCAGATCCAACAAAACCTCATCACACCAACAAATCACAAAAAATGGGGCTATTTTTGTGGGGAATTTTCGAATTTAGGACGAAATCAACAAAACAAGGCTAGAAAACACAACGGGGAGGCTCCGAAATCATGATCAACGTGGCTCATGATACCATGATGATGTAGAGTGGAACCCTATACAGCCTATCTTTCAAGAAAGAGCGGATCCCGCGATGAACACGAAGAACACGAGGGGAAAACACGGAGGAAAACACAAGAGAATTACTCAAAACCAACAAGAATGATCACACATATGCTAGATCCTCAAACACAAAAGAGATACAAGATTCAAATCCAACAAAGGATGATACGTAGGTAACTGGTTCTTCTCCGAAATGAGGTCTTAAGGTCTTCCCGTTAGGGGTCTTGATCCAAGTGGATCTTCTCTGAAGAGGTGTCGGTCCCTCGCGATGGAGTAGATCCAGATGGATGAGCGAAGCTCTATCTCACATATGAGCTAACACAATGCTAACCCTAACTAGGAGGAGGAGGGGGTCTATTTATAGTCTTAGTGCAATGGGGGTGAAGTGACGAAGTACATGGGCCTCGGGCCCGGAACTGTGCGCAGACAGGTATCGGACGTCCGGTGGGTTACAGTCGTCCGGTGGCTCATGGGCGTCCGAGCGTCCGGTAGTCGCCGGACTTCCGCTCATTCTGGCTTGGTTGAGGAGGCACCGGATTTCCGGATGTTGCCGGTCGTCCAGTTGCCGGACGTCCAGTGGCATCGGACATCCGCTGGTTTGGCTTGGGTGCGGTGTTGTCGGCCGTCCGATCCTGGCCGGACGTCCGCTCGCTATTGCTCGGCTGGGGCTTCAGGTGCCGGACGTCTGGTGCAGGCCAGTCGTCCGGTGGCTGTAGATTTAGTGGCAGCTCTTCTTATTGGCGCTTGGTGACCTCGTCGTCTTGTCCGTTGGATGTAGCTACTCCTTGACTTTCCTCCAAGTACCTGATTACACATAGTGTTTCCGCTTGAGGTAGCAGCCATGTCTCATGTATAGAAAGTGGTAGTTCGGAGAGGAGCGAGTTCACCTTATCTTCGATAGCCTTTGCTCGGGCTCTTGTCATTGCTCCAAGTGGTATCATAGGAGACATAGGTAGGTCCATGAGGGTGACCTCGGGATGCTCCACATTAGGAAGGAAGTCACCTCGGTCTCAAGCGCTCTAGCTCTAGCTCGTGTCATAGGTCCTCTTGGCACTTCGTGAGACGATGGTGAGTCCATGGGGATGATCGTAGGATGCTCCGCATCATCTCCCCTCTCTTCAGAAAGATCCAACCTTGGATTGAAATCTTCATCGCCATGGTAGGGAGAGAGATCTTTGACGTTGAAGATGTTGCTCATGGAGTACTTGTCTCGTGGAATGTCGATCTTGTAGGCGTTGTTGTTGTAGCATTCAATCACCTTGAAGGGTCCATCCGCTCATGGTAGAAGTTTGGACTTGCGTCCATGGGGGAAGCGGTCCTTGCGAAGGTGTAGCCACACAAGATCCCCAATGTTGAATACCATGGGGTTCTTGTTGATGTTGAGCTTGGTCGCGAGTCGTTGTACTTGGATCTCACTGGTGTGCCTTGTATCTTCATGCATCTTCTTGAGATAGTTGACTCGTGCACTCGCGTCCATGTTTGTGCGCTCTTGTAGTGGTAGAGGGAGAATGTCTAGTGGGGACAACGGGTTGAAATCGTAGACGACCTCGAAGGGGGAATTGCTGGTAGTCGAATGTCTTGCTTGGTTGTAGGCGTACTCAGCGATGGGTAGACACTCCTCCCACTCCTTGATGTTCTTCTTGATTAACACGTGAAGTAGAGCAGAGAGTGTGCGGTTGGTCACCTCCATTTGGCCGTCGGTTTGTGGATGGTATGCCATGGAGAAAAGTAGCTTGATTCCGAGCTTGGCACATAAGGTTTTCCAAAAGAGGCTTAGGAACTTGACGTCATGGTCCGAGACAATCGTCTTTGGTACTCCATGTAGGCGCAATATTTCCCTACAAAAAGATTGGAAACATGTGAAGCATCGTCTATCTTGTTGGAAGGAATCAAATGAGCCATCTTAGAGAATTGGTCCACAACAAAAAACACGGAATCCTTTTCATTTCTAGTTCTAGGCAAACCAAGCACAAAATCCATGCTAATATCTTCCCATCGTTGATTCGGAATTGGAAGAGGCAAATAGAGACCATGGGATTGAGCCTTTAGACTTAGCTTTGCGACATGTAGAGCATCGGTTGGTGAAGTGGTCGACGTCGTGGAACATCTTGGGCCAATAATAGTTCTTGGAGAGCGTAGTAAATGTCTTGTCGCATCCAAAGTGTCCCATTAGTCCTCCTCGATGAGATTCTTGCAAAAGTAACAAATGAAGAGAAGACTCGGGGATGCAAAGTTTGTTAGCTCTCATAAGATAATCATCGTTGATGTAGTAGCGTTCCCAAGATGTATGCGTCAAACATTTGGCATAAGGAATAGCAAAAATAGGATCATGTGCCTACAAGTCTTTTATGTGCTCAAAGCCAATGACATTCAATTCAAGTTTGGTAACAAGCATGCATATGCGGGAAAGTTTTTGATGAGTTGTTGTACTTGCCGTTGGATCTCCTTAGTTTCCTTGGGGTTGACGCAGTATGGAGCCTTGTTAGGAAGGGGAGCTCCGGGGATGAGGTCGATTCCGTGCTCGATGCCTCGTAGAGGAGGTAGACCCGGAGGTAGCTCGCCGGGGAAAACATCTTGGAATTACTGTAATAGAGAAGATAACACTAAAGGTAGATTGTGAGAGGTGTTAGCTTTTGGTGCCTCGTCCTTGTACAAAAGGACATGGTGCATGACACTTGTTGGGTTCTCACACACTTCTCTTATCTCACTTTTGGTGGCAAATAGGACTATTTTCTTCTTATTGCTCATTGTGGAGGCACTCGATTTGGGCTTGTGGCGCTCACTCTCTTGTTGGTGGTTCGCTTTCTCACTATTCTCTCCATGATGGGTGGCTTGCTTGTCGGCGATCACTTGGCTTGGAGACATAGGTCGAAGTACGTACTCCTTTACTTTCATCTTTAAGATATAGTGATTCGTACGGCCGTTGTGGATGACACCTCGATCAAATTGCCATGGTCACCCAAGAAGAAGGTGGAAAATGGTCATTAGAACGACATCACACTCCAAAGTGTCTTTGTAAGCTCCGATTTTGAAGGAGACTTGCACTCTATGTTCGACTTGGATGGTGCTGGAGTCACTAAGCCATTGGACTTTGTAGGGATGTGGGTGCTTCATCTTGACCAATTGGAGCTTGGAGCATAGTTCTTCACTTTCCAAGTTATGACAACTCCCTCCATCGATGATGACCTTGATGTACCTTCCATTGTTGTCGGCCTTGGTATGAAAGATATGGCATCTTTGGTCTTCTTCTTGTTGATGTTGAAGAGTCAAGACCTTGGAAACAACAAGGGCGGGGCTTGAATCTTCGTGACAAAAGACTTGTTCTTCTTCATCTTCGTTCACTTGCCGGTGCATGGCCACTTGCTCAAGTGCTTCCATTTCTCCTTCTCTCATGGAGTCGTATGTACCATCGTCGTTGAGGATCATGGTTCTCTTGTTGGTACACTCAAAGGACTTGTGGCCTCGGCCTTCGCATGTGAAGCATTTGAAGGAACTTGTCTTGATGGTCTCATCAGTTGGGGTAGATGATGATGAAGCTCTTTGCTTGAAGGTGGTTGTTGTAGGAGGATGACTTGAGGTTGTTGAAGTTTTCTTGTAACTCGACTTGTCGGCGTTGCTTGTAGATGTCTTGGTTGAGGTAGAAGGTGTTGGAGTCGTTGAAGCTTGGGTGTTGGAGAAGCCATAGTACTTGGATGAGAACTTGGCATACTTGAAGTCATCTTGAACTTGACGTTCCGCTTTGGTAGCTTGATGTACTAGGTCAATGAGGTTCGAGTATGGTTGGAAGTCGGCGATCTTCTTGATAGGATGATTGAGTCCATTCAAGAAACGTGCCATAGTTTGCTCATCATCTTTCGTGACATTAGCTCGTATCATGGCAATATCCATTTCCTTGTAGTATTCTTCAATGCTCTTCGTTCCTTGCTTGAGGAGTTGTAGTTTCTTGAAGAGGTCGCGGTTGTAGTAAGTAGGCACGAAGCATGCTCTCATGACGTCCTTCATTTGTGCCCAAGTAGTGATTGGTGGTTCACCTCTTGCCGCTCGGCACTCAATAACTTGTTCCCACCAAATGAGGACATAGTATCGGAACTCAAGGGATGCCGTAGCGATCTTCTTCTCTTCCTCATAGTTCTGCAAGCGGTAGATTTTGTCAACCTTCAATGCCCATGAAAGGTACTCTTCGGGATCATTGCTTCCATTGAACTTTGGCATGGTGAACTTGTGTTTGCCGTAGCGTTGCTCTTCATTGTGTTGGGGACGAGGGTGATGACATCCTTGACGAGGAGGATTCTCTCCCTCAACTTGCTCTTGTCTTGGATGATTTCCATTGTCTTCTTGCTCTTGTTGAACTTGAGATGCTTGTCGAGCTTGTGGAGGAGCTTGAGGAACTTTACGATGCATTCTTGATTGAAAAATCCTCTCTTGAACCTCTTCGCGAAGTGCTACTTGTTGCTCACGAGCTTGTCAGTTGCGTGTGGCTACGGCTCGACCTGAATCTCGAAGGGCGCATTGCGCCTCAAGTGCTTGAGCTTCTCGCAATAGTTCTTCTTGACATTGTGCCTCGGCATCTTGTGCATCTTGGTGTAGTCATGCTCGCTCTTCCTCTTCGTGTTAGCGTTGGCGTTGGTGTTCTCGTGCTTGTGCAAAAGTAGCTTGGTTTTGACGGTGCCGGTTCTCTTTAGAGTTGTTATCGTGTAGAGGGTTGCGGTATGCTTGATGATCTTGGCGCGCGGCACGTCGAAGAGTATTCGATGTTGGTGTACTTGAGTCGGAGATGGTGTAGTCGGAGTGTCGACTTGAGCAGCTCTGTCTTGAGGAGGATGAAGTGGAAGAAGAGTGGTTGAGCAACAAAGCATGAATCTCGTCCATTCTTGCATCATTCTCTTCCTTGTGGTCACCGAGCTTGTTGTCAAAATAGTCCCTTGTACGTTGCTCGAAGAGTCGCAAGTCAGTGGCAAGGTTGTCGATGCGTTCGCTCATTGCTTGTTGCTCTTGATGCAAAGCACGTTGTGCACCAAAGAGGTGGTTCTTTGTGACGTAGGAGGACATGTCGTCTTCTTGCTCGATGAAGAGTGGGTTGGTAGAAGTGCTTGGCCTATCCATCATTCCAAGGAAATATGTGAGTGGGAGAAAGACAATAAATTATACCAAATGTATCTTGACCAATGTTGAAGACGGATCAATGATCACTCAAATGTGGAACAAGGAAATAACACAATTGGTACCAATTCTTGTCGGTTTCTCACACCTGCACAAGTAAAAGCTTATGGTGGAGCTCGGTTAGCATGGTGGCACAAAATTTGATGCAATTGTTAGTGAGCTTCGATAATGTTGGAAAAGATTCACAAATTTGCAATGCAACAAGTAGACCAATAGCAAAATATGGTACACGGAAACACACATGCGAAGAGATAAATGGGGTCATGCAACCAAGGAATGAGCCAAAATTTGGAATCCACGAAAATGCTCTTGTTGCACAACACTAGAGAGACGCTAGCACGATTGCACAATAGGCGGATATGATGACTTGTGCACAACCTACTTAGCAAAAATTCAATGGCTACTATCCCAAGTATGCTCTATGTATGGTATTTCGATGATATGATCCAAGATGATCTAGTATGACAATCTTAATGTAGTGTGATGCTATGGTTCTTGCTTAAAAGCTCTTTGCTTATCTTTCCCTTTTGCTTAAAAGCTTGTTTGGCTCTTTCTCGTTTGAGCTCTTATCTTAATGTAGTATGAAGCAAGACAACAATTGTGTATGCGATGACAACTTTGTGACATAAAAGATGATACCAAGATATGGACCAATGATATGATATGTATGCAATGGGAAGTATGATCATTGATGTGCATAAGTGACATTGCCAGCAATACTCAAAGGCTAGTCTCGATGGGTAAGATACTCAAAAATTGGGCTATGGTGGTTATCAATGTAATGGCAAGAATGATATATCACGATACCAAGATGTGGTTACCGTTCTTGCTTACGGCATGGTGTCAAAATGGTTAAGTGGTTGTTGTTGATGACGCGTCCGTGGCGAAGATGAGCGGTGGTGATGTCGATGTCGAACCATACCTAAATAGCCAAAACACAATAGGACACGGAACCGCAACTCAAATTCTCAAAGTAAAACGTGTCAAAATTGTCGGAATTGGTAATGGGTAAGCGATGGTGGTGTATGTGGTAAATGGTGGTGTATGCGGAAGTGTTGGTGTTATGCGGAAGTGAATGTGGGCACCGGAACAAAATTTGGCGAAATTTGGACAGAAAACGGGGGGTGGATGGAGATGTTGCTGTCAGGGGCCGGATGTCCGAGCTTGAGGGCCGGATGTCCGGGGTGGCCGGATGTCCGGGCTCTGGATCCATGGACGAACTTGAGGAATTCCGCATGGAAGAGGCAAAATTGGGGCAAAATTTGGGAGATTTTGTGGAAGGAAATTGGGGAAAAGATGGGGGAAAGCTAGATCTACCTGCAACACATGAAATCCGCGGATCAAATCCAACAAAATGTCATCACACCAATAAATCACAAAAAAATTGGGGGCCTTTTTTGTGGGGAATTTTCAAATTAGGCACAATATCAACAAAACAAGGCTAGAAAACACAACGTGGAGGCTCCGAAATCGTGATCAACATGGCTCTAGATACCAAGATGATGTAGGGTGGAACCTTATATGGCCGATCTTTCATGAAAGGAGTGGATCCCGTGAAGAACACAAAGAACACGAGGGGAAACACAAGAGAATAACTCAAACCAACAAGAACGGTCACACATATGCTAGATCCGAGTACACATAGAGGTCACATGATCCAAAGTCAACAAGGGACAATACAAAGGGTAACCAGTTCTTCTCTGTGAGGAGGTCTTGATGTCTTCCCGTTATGGGTCTTGAATCAAAGTGGATCTTCTCCGAGGAGGTGTCGGTCCCTCGCAAAGGAGTAGATCCGGATGGATGAGCGAAGCTCTATCTCACATATGAGCTAACACAACGCTAACCCTGGAAAGAGGGAGGAGGAGAAGTATATATAGTCTAGGTGGGTGAAGGGGTACACGGGCCTCGTGCCCTTACACTATGCACAGACAGGGGAGGCCGGATGTCTGGGCGTCGGGACGGATGTTTAGGGCTTCACGAGGTGCCGGATGTCCGGGCTTGAGCCGGATGTCCGGGCGGTCGGGGCTGGCCTTGACGCTCTCTGGATAGAGGGTGTCGGATTTCCAGCCGTCGGGCCGGATGTCCGGGTTGGGCCGGATGTTCGGGATGGGGCCGGATGTCCAGGGCCTGTAGGTGCTTGGCGGTTGCTGTGGAAACTGCTCTAGGGGCCGGATGTCCAGGATCATGACCGGATGTCCGGGGCCTGGAAGCTGTTCTTGACTCCTTCCATTGGTTCTCTTCATCCGTGAACTTGGGTACTTGTCCGCTTTCACATGCATCTTCGGGAGGGTCCTCTTGGTACCTGATCATGCACAACATTCCGGATTTAGGTAGTAGCCATGTCTCGAGAGGATCATATGTGATATCACTAAGGAAGGAAGTCACCTCGGTCTCGAGAGCTAGAGCTCTATCTCATGTCATAGGTCCTCTTGGCACTTCATGAGACGATGGTGGGTCCATGGGGATGACCGTACACATCGCGTTTTACGATACGGAGCCACCGCCAAGCCTTGTTCTCCCTCGGGAGGGCAGATCCGGAGTCCGTTAGGGGCTCCGGAGAGGGGAATCTGTCGCCATCATCATCATCAACCATCCTCGATCACCAATTTTATGATGCTCACCGCTGTGCGTGAGTAATCCCATCTTAGGCTTGCTGGACCGTGATGGGTTGGATGAGGTTTACCATGTAATTGAGTTAGTTTTGTTAGGGTTTGATCCCTAGTATCCATTATGTTCTAAGATTGATGTTGTTATGACCTTGATATGCTTAATGCTTGTCACTAGGGCCCGAGTGCCATGATTTCAGATCTGAACCTATTATGTTTCCATGAATATATTTGTGTTCTTGATCCTATCTTGCAAGTTAATAGTCACCTACTACGTGTTATGATCCGGCAACCCCGGAGTGACAATAGTCGGGACCACTCCCGATGATGACCGTAGCTTGAGGGGTTCATGTATTCACTAAGTGTTAATACTTTGGTCCAGTACTCTATTAAAAGGAGGCCTTAATATCCCTTAGTTTCCAATAGGACCCCGCTGCCATGGGAGGGTAGGACAAAAGATGTCATGCAAGTTCCTTTCCATAAGCATGTATGACTATATTCGGAATACATGCCTACATTATATTGATGAATTGGAGCTAGTTCTATGTCACCCTATGTTATAACCGTTGCATGATGAATGCCATTTGACATAATTATCCATCATTGATCCATTTCCTACGAGCTTGTTTCATATCGATCTTTGCTCTGTTACTTTTCCGTTGCCACTGTTACGATTGCTACAAAACTGCTACTGTTACTTTTGCCACTGTTGCCGTTACTTCCATACTACTTTGCTACTAAATATTTTGCTGCAGATATTAAGTCTTTCAGGTGTGGTTGAATTGACAACTCAACTGCTAATACTTGATAATATTCTTTGGCTCCCCTTGTGTCGAATTAATTAATTTGGGTTGAATACTCTACCCTCGAAAACTGTTGCAATCCCCTATACTTGAGGGTTATCATGGATACCATCAAATTCGTATGAAATTGGGGGATGAATGGAAAACATCATTTAAAACTAAGTTTGGATTACATGAGTGGTTAGTCATGCCTTTTGGGTTAACTAATGCACCTAGTACTTTCATGAGATTAATGAATGAAGTTTTACGTGCTTTCATTGGATGATTTGTGGTAGTCTATTTTGATGATATATTGATTTATAGCAGATCTTTGGAGGAACGTTTGTAACATTTATGTGTTTTTTTATTTCTCTACGTGATGCATGTTTGTTTGGTAACATTGGGAAGTGCACCTTTTGTACCGACCGAATATCTTTTCTTGGCTATGTTGTTACTCCATGATACACCCATTTTGCATCATGTTTACCAACCGTTATTATAATGTTTTATGTATAGTAATGCTTTTTGGAGTAATTCTAATGCCTTTTATCTCATAATATGCAAGGTTCACACAAAGAGGGAGAATTCCGGTAGCTGGAAATCTAGACCTAAAGAAGCTACGTCAGGCTACCTATTCTGCACAACTCCAAATGAGCTGAAACTTCACGAGAATTTTTTATGGAATATATAAGAAATATTGGAGCCAATAAGTACCAGAGGGGGCCCATCAGGTGGGCATAACCCACCTAGGCGCGCTAGCAGGCCCAGGCGCGCCCTGGTGGGTTGTGCTTAGCCCAGCCCACCTCTAGTGCCCATTTCTGGTATATAAGACATTTTGACCTAGAAAAAAATAAAGGGAGGACTTTTGGGATGGAGCTCCTCCGTATGGAGGCAGAACTTGGGCAAGAGCACTTTTGCCCTCCGATGGAGCGATTCCGTCGGGGGAACTTCCCTCCCGGAGGGGGAAATCATCATCATCATCATCACCAACAACTCTCCCATCTTGGGGAGGGCAATCTCCATCAACATCTTCAACAACACCATCTCCTCTCAAACCCTAGTTCAACTCTTGTGTTCAATCTTTGTACCAGAACTATAGATTGGTACTGGTGGGTGACTTGTAGTGTTGATCACATCTTGTAGTTGATTCTATATGGTTTATTTGGTGGAAGATTATATGTTCAGATCCAATATGCATTTAATACCACTTTGATCTTGAGCATGATTATCATTTGTGAGTAGTTACTTTTGTTCTTGAGGTCACAGGAGAAATATTGTTGCAAATAATCATGTGAACTTGATATGTGTTCGATATTTTGATGGTATGTATGTTGTTATTCCCTTAGTGGTGTCATGTGAACATCGACTACATGACACGTCACCATATTTGGGCCTAAGGGAATGCATTGTGGAGTAGTTATTAGATGATGGGTTGCGAGAGTGACAAAAGCTTAAACCCTAGTTTATGCGCTATTTCATAAGGGACTGATTTGCATCCAAAAGTTTAATGCTATGGTTAGAATTTATTCTTAATACTTTTCTCATAGTTGCAGATGTTTGCGAGGGTGTTAATCATAAGTCGAAGGTTTGTTCAAGTAAGAACAACACCTAATCACCGGTGTAAGTGCATCGAGTGCCCCTTAGTGATTTTGGTGTATTGAAGATTTATATTTTAAGGGACTAATGAGATTGTGAGTGTACACAGGTCTATAAGTCTATGAGGAGTTTGATATTTACGATGAAAGTTGACCCCTAAAAATGAATGTCTTCAGCTCAAGACTTTGGTTTTATTGGAGACTTTGAAAGTGAGGAAATTGGTGTGACCTTGAAGACTTATATTCATGCGAGGAATATGAAGCATGCAAACTTTTGTTTTTGTAGTTTCTTTTTCTCTTTCTTGAGTCATAGGAAATATTGTACTGTTAAAGGGGGTCGAGGTAAAACTAAGGAAAAGTTTCCAAGTGATGCTCATCTCAAAATCCTACACCTACCCAATCCTTTCGAGTGAAGCCATTGGAAATCTCATGCAGTTCAGTCAATTTCTTCAGTAACAGAGACGAAGATCTTCTGGTCTCTGAGGAATTTGTTCTAATTGAGGAGTTAGGAATTCGCCAGTGTGGATTGCCTACAAGTAAGGAACATGATAGCCCTGAGGAATTTGAGAGGTCAAATTTCTGACCGTTGTTGTGCTACGCACTAGCTATCCCAAAATATCTACCCACCTAACGGTCATATCATTGAAGGGCATTTATGTCTTATCATGTCGGGCTACTCCCTAGGCTATAAATAGCTGCCCCCTACAACCACTAGATGGTTGGCTGCTCCGAGAGAAACCAACACTTGTCATTTAGAGCATCCCATCCTCCGAGGACTTTGAGCGAAAATCATCAACTAAGGAAAATGCAAACCCAAACACCTACAAACCCAAAGTGATTGAGCATCACTGAAGAGATTGTTCATGTGTGGAACCGATGCTTGTTACCTTTGAGGACTGTGCATCCTCCAGACGGTTAGGTGTCATGGTCTAGATCATCCAAGAGGAATTTGTGGATCGCCGAGTGACAGAGTCTGTGAAGGTTTGGAAGTCACATGAAGACTTACCATGAGTGATTGGGTGAGGTCTGTGTGATCCTAGCTCAAGGAGAATACAGTGAGGACTGTGTGTCCTCGGGTTTAAATACCTAGATCACACATAGTTTTTCCGCTTGAGGTAGTAGCCATGTCTCATGTCTAGAAAGTGGTAGTTCGGAGAGGAGCGAGTTCACCTTATCTGCGATAGCCTTTTCCCGTGCCCTTGTCATTGGTCCAAGTGGTGTTGTGGGAGACGTAGGTTGGTCCATGGGGATGATCTTGGGATGCTCCGCATCACATGGTGTGCCAAATACTATTGTTTCAGATCATGATACTAAATTTCTTAGCCACTTTTGGAGATGTTTATGGGCTAAATTGGGGACTAAAATGCTTTTTAGTACTACTTGTCACCCCCAAACTAATGGACAAACTGAAGTAGTCAATAGAACATTGTCTACTATGCTTTGGGTTGTTTTGAAGAATAATAAGAAAATGTGGGAAGAATGCTTGCCTCATATTGAATTTGCTTATAATCATTCATTGCATTCTACTACTAGGATGTGCCCTTTTGAAATTGTGTATGGTTTCCTACCTCGTGCACCTATTGATTTGTTGCCTCTTCAATCTTCAGAGAAGGTTAATTTTGATGCTAAAGAACGTGCTGAATTGATTTTAAAAATGCATGAGTTAACTAAGGAAAACATTGAGTGTACGCCAGTTAAATACATACTAGACCAATTACTAGAGCTCGCACACGCCAATTAAATTACTAGGTACTTTCGTTTCTTGGTAACGGTTCTAATGTTCATGAGAACATGATGCTGCCTAAATTGGATACATTTGTTTTGCTTACAAATGAAGGGCCTAGCTTGGACAAGAAAGATGAACCTTGGAGCAAGTTCAAGCACGGAGATGATGGCGTGCGCAAGGGGAACATGAACGAAGTTACAAGTGATGATTCCAGGACTTTGAAGCCACCATAATGAGTGCATGAAGCCATGGACGAAATATACAAGATGCCACTTAATAAATTTCATCCAAAGACTATCTTAGGTGTTGCGTCACCTTATTTTTGGGCCAGGCCCATGTAATTTCAAAATACTTGATTATAGGCTGTTTTAAGAGTCCGTGTGTGTGGGGAAACAAGAGTTAGGGTTAGTTTTGGACCCCTCCTCCAAGGGCCACAAAATTCCCCCCTCTCTCCTCCATATATACAGCCCTTAGGGCATCATTTAGACTTTGGGTTTTGTTTAGATTAAAGTTCGCCATAGCTGCAACTTCGTGTACTTTGTTTGTGTTCAATGACCAGACAAAAGCGTCACAGAACCCTACCTTGATCAATAAAGCTTTACTCTTATATTCGCAATATCCAGATTGCAATCTTAGTTTCTTGCTTGTTCTTTGTTTGCCTGCAGGAAATAGACCTTCGTGGTCAGGTTGATCGTGCTTCGGCGTGGTCAATAACCTCTCGGAGTTGGTTTAGTGTTTGCTAAGGTGCGACGTCCTCACACGTTCGTAGTCGGATCATCAAAGTCGAGTTCCTCCAAAATGATAGGCACCATCTCATCAAAAGAAGGGACACCTTTGCCTCTATTATCTCCCTCGTAGGAGGATAGCTGGCCGGTGTATAGTGGCCCCCACTCCCACGCCTGCCGTCAGGAAGGTAAAGAAGATGGCCTCCAAGAGCGACAAGCCGAAGGTGGAGCACCGACATTCTTCTCGCCTCTCCGAGGTCAAGACCCCCTGCCAAGCGTCAGGTAGTCACAGCAGTCGACTCTAGCTCCGAATCAGATTCGAGCTCCTCGCGCAGCTCGTCCTTGCTGGAGCCCACTGCTCCCCGATAGGAATTGAAGTTGCCGGGAAGCACTGCCCCCCCCCCCCAAACTCTGAAGAGAAGCAGAGCACCCCCGCCACCTATGGAGTTCATGCTGAGCTCCATGCTCATGGATTCAGAGTAAGGTAGACACTTTTCATTTCCTTTTATGCGTCTTGCGTACTTGCTGATTTGCTGATTCGATTTTGTTTGCCATCTTCGACAGGGAAGAAGAGTAGGAAGATACCCTCGTGCACCAATCCAAACGGCTCAATTAGGTCGAGCCGTCGCGGCCCTTGGAGGGCATGGGCTTGGCAGGAAGTAGCACGAATGATCCAGCGCCAAGCCCTCAGCCCAGCCCCCGGCATTGAAGTATGGGACAGGTCTCCCCCACCAAGGATGGCATAGAGGAACGTGTCTCATCTCCAGCCAAAGAATGGGAAGTTCCTCTGGGCGAGGTTCTACAGGATGGGTCCACCCTTCCTGATACCCAAGTTGGGGGATCTCCGGCGAGGACCTCCATGGAAGGACCAATCGAAGCCAATGCCATGGTCACCGAGGAAGAGGGTGGTGGTTGCATCCCGGCAACTGATGCTGCCAGGGAAACCGAAGCCTTTGCACGGCAAACAACTCTAGGTAGCTTGCTCTTTTTTCTTGTCTTCTGTCGCCTTTACCATTTTGTCCCAAACCTCTGATCTTCTGAACTTTCTGCACTCTTATCATTGCTCATTGTTGCAGTTTCACAGGCCGAGGAGCCCGAGTTGTTGGAGGAGGTGGCCAGCATTGGAAAATATGCTGCTGAGGAGGCCGCCAGGATTGCTGCCGTAGAGGGGCAGGAACACGCTGACGGGAACATCCAGGAGCCCCTGAAGGAAGTAGAGAAACCCCACAACATTGCGTTAGGATCGGGGGTGGTGATTGAAGAGAAAACCCCCCTACAGACCATGATCCCCCTTTCCTCGTTTGGTACTTCAGCTGGGACCCTACAGCCATCTTCAGGCCAACTGGCGTTGGTGCTAGCCCAGCCCGGTCTTGGAGCCCCCAGTTCTTCAGCAACAGTGAGCGCTAAGCTTGATGAGGAGATCCAACGCATCATGGTGCCATTGTGCCAACAGGTTGGAGAAATCGACGATCCTGCCGACGCAGTCATGGACCTATCCTTCCTGGAGTCCGTGGCATGATGCATCAAGGATATGCAGAACCGATACGCCCAAAAGTGGCAGGCTCTCATGGAGCAGCGCAATTATGCCAAGTGCGTAGACCAGAAACCGAGGCACAAGGGCAGCGAGATGCGTGAGTGGCACGACAAGCAGTTCCAAGTTCTTCTGCAGCAACAGGAGATGATCTCCATGGTGAAAGAAGATGTCGCCGCCCGGGAGGCCCGTCTGGCGGAGCGCACTATGCTTCTGGACGCCAGGGAGAAGGGCATCTCTTCCCGGGAAGAGAACCTCGAGGCCACCCTTTGCGGCATGAATGAGGAACTAGAGGCCCTCATCCAACAGCGTACCAAGGAGCTAGAGTACAAGCACAAGGTGGCCCTACATGCACTCTCTACCGACTCTGCCGCCCAATTAAAGAAGATTCATGATGACCTTGCCGCTGCCTCCACTACCAAAGTTGATCTTGATCAACAGGTGGCCAAACTGACAGAAGAGCTTGTCGGGAGTACTAAGGAAGCCGCGGCTCTCAAGTAGGAGGCGCAGAAAGCAGAGATCCTTCTGAAGGAGGTGCAATCGCAGCTCTCCTCCGAGAGCCAATACCTCGAGACTGTCAATTGAACCATTAATGACATGAAGGCAAGGCTTGGCACCCTAGAGAGCGAAATCGAGTCTGGCGGGGTTCATGAGAATGCAATTGATGAAGGATCTGGACAACTAAGACTCCTTCGGAAGGATAAAAGGACAAGCTGGCGAACCAATCCGAGCAGGTCGACCTTTGGATCAAGAGCCTGGTCAACATCGCTGAGCACCTCACTGCCCAAGTCGCAGCGATGGGCATGGAGGGGCCAGTCTTCTCGATTGGCAGACATGAGGTCCCGAGCGTCAAGCTAGGGCTCTTCTTCAACAAGTTGATCAAAGGGTTGAAGACCCATGAGGAGGGAAGAGACGCTCTAGAGACAGGAAAAGGTGCACTAAATTCACCGCTTAGTGTCACATTATGGGCGTAGCCCGGCAAACCTCGCCGTGCTATTCAACCACCTTCTCGCATGCCTGCGTGACACGCCTATGGACGGGTGTCATTTAGGGGTGATCTTCCTTAGAAATGGTTGCCACGGGCCAAATGACTGCCACTTAATCACCTGGGGACTCGACACCACACTGATAGGTGACTTGCGTTGCTGTGAGGTGGAGGCGGTGGAGCCTTGGCGAGGTGATCCACCTTCGACGTCCCCTGCAAGCTTGCTGAGGGAGTCTTGAGAGTTGCCTTCGTTGTGGCCTCGACCTGACCGGGCTCGCCTGCCCGCCAAGGGAGGTTTTTCCTTAGTGATATCTTGCTCCTTAGGCTTGTCTTGGTCTTCTTGATCTTCCCCGTGATTCCACAAAGAGCTATATCTTCAGCTTGGTCTTGTCTTGGAAACTTGGTGCTGCCGTGGTGGAGGCCTACTATCCGTGCACAAGTAAGGGGAAACATACACCCCCGTTTGTGTACCCCAACATAATCTCCTTCATCTCCTCTATATTGGTACGGTATAACACACAGTTTGGAAGCGAAGCACCAGGAGTTATGTCAATCTGATGCTCAATCCCTTGAATAGGTGGTAATCCCGGTGGCACGACTTGTGGAAAGACGTCAGCGAACTCCTGCAAAATATTAGTGACAGCAGGAGGCAAAGAGGAAGGCACGTCCTCGAATGAAAATAATGCCTCTTTGCACACAAAAGGATAGCAAATAGATTTGCTGAAACCTAGCTCATCAATATCAGATTTGGTGGCAAGTAAATATGCACTTTTCAATTTAATTTCAGAAGTAAAGTAGATGGTTTATTATTAGGCTTCATTAGTTGCTCAAATTCTTTAGCCACAATTTGATTTTCACTCTTATTTTTCTCCTGTTTTGCTTTATTATCTCTATTAATATCATCTTTCAAAATGGAATCAGGAGACGTAGGAAGCAAAGTAATATGTTTATCCTTATGAACTAGAGTATACTGATTGTTTCTACCATGGTGTACATAATTTTTATCAAATTGCCATGGTCTACCAAGTTATAAGGAACATGCTTGCATGGGTACCACATCACAATCAACATAATCAACATATGTAGAGATACTAAAATGCACACGAGCAGTACGTGTTACCGTAACCATGAATCTTTTGTTGAACCATTGGATGTAGTAAGGATGTGGATGTGGTTTTGTGGTGAGAGATAGCTTCTCCACCATCTCCATGCTAGCCAAGTTATTGCAGCTCCCTCCATTTATGATGACGCGAACAGAACGTTCCTTCACAACTCCCTTTGTATGGAACAAATTATGCCTCTGATTTTGCTCAGCTTGTGTGACCTGCACACTCAAAACATGTTGAGCAACTAAACTTTCATACCTGTCAGCATCTTCAACAGCCATGTATTGCATCTCATGATCAGAATCATCTGCACCGTGTTCTTCACTTGTAATAAGAGCCAAAGTCTCCTCATCATAGTCACTAGCAGACTCATACCCACCATCCTCAGTAGCAATCATAACACGCGGAGATTTTCATTCTCTCGCATAATGACATCTACCATTACAACGATGACAAATAATATCATGTGTGTGCCCTGTTGATGCCATTGATGAAGAAAGAGCTCTGTGCAGGCTCGGTCGGTGTGCTTTTGGCAGATAGTGATGATAGCTAGAAGTGGCAGCTGACGGAGGTGCCGGTGTAGCAGAACGTGTGGAAGTATAACATGCATGTGGTGTCCATGATGAAGGTCGACCTGGAGAAAATTTTGTCCGCGCCAATGCTTGTCAATCCTGCACTTCACGTTGAGCTTTGCAAGCAAGATGGAATAAATGAGTGATATTGTTATACTCCTGATGTAGGGTGGAAACCCTAGGGGCCGATCTTTCACGAAAGGAGCGGATCCCGCGATGAACACGAAGAACACGAGGGGAAACATGAGGGGAAATCACAAAGGGGCACAAAGAGAAACACTCAAACCAACAAGATTAAGTCACACATGTGCTAGATCCTCGAAACACGAGAGGAGATACAAGATCCACGATCAAAAAAGGATGATACAGATGGTAACCGGTCTTCTCCGTGAGGAGGTCTTGATGGTCTTCTCCATGAGGAGGTCTTGAATCCAAGTGGGTCTTCTCCGTAGAGGGGTCACGGTCTCTCTCAAGGAGTAGATCCGATATGGATGAGCGAGGCTGTATCTCTCAAATGAGCTATCACAACGCTAACCCTAAAACGTAGGTAGGAGGAGAGTATATATAGTCTAGGGGGGAGAGAGGGTATATGGGCCTCGGGCCTTTACTGTGCGTAGACAGACGGGGTCGGACGTCCGGGCGTCGGGCCGGATGTCTGGGCCTTTTTCGGGAGGGGCCGGATGTCCGGGGCTGGGGCCGGATGTCCGGGCTGACGGGGCTTTTCTTCTATCCTCTGTTTGCAGCTTCTCCGGATATCCGGGCGTGGGGGGCGGATTTCCGGGCTGGGCCGGATGTCCGGGCTGGGGCCCGATGTCCGGGGCCTGTAGATGCTTGGCGGCTGGAATGTTGCTGTAGTTTATGTCTCCAATGGCCGGATGTCTGGGCTCGAGGCCGGATGTCCAGGTCCTGGAGCTGCCTTCTTCTCCTTTCGGCGTTCCTCTTCATCCATGGACTTGGCGGCTTGTCCGTCTCCACGTGCATCTTCGGGAGGGTCCCCTTGGCACCTAATAATGCACAACATCTCGGACTTAGGTAGTAGCCATGTCTCGAGAGGATCATATGTAATATCACTAAGGAGAGAAGTCACCTCGGTCTCGAGAGCTCTAGCTCTAGCTCGAGTCATAGGTCCTCTTGGCACTTGATGAGATGATGGTAGGTCCATGTAGATGACCGTAGGATGCTCCGCATCATCTCCCCTCCCTTGGGGAAGATCCGACCTTAGATCGAAATCCTCGTCACCATGGTAGGGCGAGAGATCTTTGACGTTGAAGATGTCGCTCACGGAGTACTTGTCGCGTGGAATGTTGATCTTGTAGGCGTTGTTGTTGTAGCATTCAAGCACCTTGAAGGGTCCATCCTCTCGTGGTCGAAGTTTGGACTTGCATTCGTTGGGGAAGCGGTCCTTGCGAAGGTGTAGCCACACAAGATCTCCAATGTTGAACTTATGCGGAGCATCCCACGAACATCCCCATGGATGCATCTAGACCTCCAATGACACCACTTGGACCAATGACAAGAGCCCGAGCGAAGGCTGTCGAAGATAAGGTGAACTCACTCCTCTCCGAACTACCACTTTCTATGCATGAGAGTTGGCTACTACCTCAAGCGGAAACCCTATGTGTGATCAGGTGCCTAGAGGAATGCCACGGATCAACTACACTCAATGGACAAGAAGAAGGACTGCTCGAAACTCCTAGGCTCCGGACGTCCGGTGACCTCCAGGCTCCGGACAATCGGCCCTCTTCGGACGACCGGCACACCCACACCCGAGCCGAATCTACGGATTTCCGAAGCCCTCCGGACGACCGATGCCCCGGACGTCCGACCCCGACCGAACGTCCAACCGAAGCCCACCCGAGCCGAATTTACGAACGTCCGACGAGCACCGGACGTCCAGACCCTCGTGAGCCTCCGGACGACCGGTAACTCCCGGGCGTCCGACGCATGTGTGTTGTTTGCGCGTTGGGCCGCAGCCCATGTACCCCTTCAACCTCTAAGACTATATATATACCTTCTCCTCCTCTTTTCTAGGGTTAGCAAAGGATTAGCTCATATTTTGTGTCAGAGCTTTTCTCATCCACTTGGTTACCTTCTCCTCGGAGATAGCGCCTCCTCGGAAAAGATCCCCCAAGCGGATTCAAGACCCCTTTACGGGAAGAACCTCAAGACCTCCTCACGGAGAAGATCGTGCTACTTGTATCGTCCTTAGTTGACCGTGGATCATGTGATCTCTTATGTACTCGAGGATCTAGCATATGTGTGACTATTTCTTGTTGGTTTAGTGTTTCTCTCGTGTTTCCCCTTGTGTTTCCCCTCGTGTTTCCCCTCGTGTTCTTTGTGTTCATTGCGAGATCCGCTCCTTTCATGAAAGATCGTCCCCTAGGGTTCCTACCTTACATCATCTTGGTATATCGAGCCATGTTGATCACGATTTCAGAGCGTCCCCATTGTGTTTCTAGCCTTGTTTTTCTGATTTTGTTCCTGATTCGAAAATTCCACACAAAAATAGCCCCAATTTTTTTTGTGATTTGTTGGTGTGATGAAATTCTGTTGGATTTGATCCGTGGATTTGCCTTGCCTTGAGTGGATCTAGCTTTTACCTTTCGTCTCCACCTTTTCCATCCACAAAATCGCCCGGATTCGATGAACTTCGTCCTCGACATCACGAAACCTAGCTGTTCTTCCCGTGCCCGAATTTCGCCCAGGCACTGGACGTCCGACCACCTCCGGATGTCTGACGACCGGACGACCGTAAACCCCCAGACGTCCGGCGTCCCCTAACGAAACTAATTTTTTTCAGTTTGGTCTCCACCACCGCCACACCTCCACATACGCACTCCTACCACCTCTACACCATCACCACTTCCGCATAGCATCACCGTTGCATACCCGTTTCGCATTCCGACTCGTTTTGCAACATTGTGCTTTGAGAATTTGAGTTGCGGTTCCGTGTCCTATTGTGTTTTGGCTATTTAGGTACAGTTCGACATCATCATCATCGCCGCTCATCTTCGCCACAGACGCGTCATCGACAGCAACCACTACACCAATTTGACACCATACCATAAGTGAGAATGGTAACATCATCTTGGTATTGGATACATCATTCTTGCCATTACATGGATAGCCATCATAGCCTTACTCCTTTGCGTCGCTTACCCATCGAGACTAGCCTTTGAGTATTGCCGGCCACGTGACTTGTGCACATTAGTGATCATACTTCACATAGCATACACACATAATTGGTGCATATCTTGGTATCATCTCTTGTGTCACAAGGTTGTCATCGCATACACATTTGCTATCTTGGTTCGTGAAGCATTGCATGAGAGAAGAGCTCAAAAACCAAAGAGCCAAACAAGCTTTTAAGCCAAAGGGAAAGATAAGCAAAGAGATTTTAAGCAAGAACCATAGCATCATACAACCTTAAGATTGTCATACTAGATCATCTTGGATCATATAATCGAAACATCATACATAGAGCATACTTGGGATAGAAGTCATTGCATTTTTGCTTAGTAGGTTGTGCACAAGTCTTCGTATCCACCTATTGTGCAATCGTGCTAGAATCTCTCTAGTGTTGTGCCACAAGAGCATTTTCGTGGATTCGACATTTTGGCTCATCCTTGGTTGCACGACCCCACTTATCTCTTTGCGTATGTGTTCCCGTGTACCTTATATTGCTTGGTCTACTTGTTGCATTGCAAACTTGTGAATCTTTTCCAACATTATTGAAGCTCACTAACAATTGCATCAAATTTTGTGTCACCATCCTAACCAAGCTCCACCATAAGCTTTTACTTGTGTAGGTGTGAGGAACCGACAAGAATAGGTACCAATTGTGCTATTTCCTTGTTCCACATTGGAGTGATCTTTGATCCACCTTCAACATTGGTCAAGGTACATTTGGTATAAGTTCTTCTCTTTCTACCACTCACATATTTCCCTTGGATGATGGATAGGCCAAGTACTTCTACCAACCCACTCTTCATCGGGCAAGACGATGACATGAACTCCTACATCACCAAGAGTTACCTCTTTGGTGAACAACGTGCTTTGCATCAAGAGCAACAAGCAATGAGTGAACGCATCGACAACCTCACCACCGACTTGTGACTCTCCGAGCAACGTACAAGAGACTACTTCGACCACAAGCTCAAAGATCACAAGCAAGAGAACGACGCAAGAATGGACGAGATTCGTGCTTTGTTGCTCAACCGCTCTTCTTCCACTTCGTCCTCATCAAGACGGAGCCGCTCAAGTCGACACTCCGACTTCACTCTCTCTGGCTCAAGTACACCGACATCGAACACTCTTCGACGTGCCGTGCGCAATGATCGTCAAGCAAGCCTCAATCCTCTATGCGACACCAACTCTCAAGAGCACCGACACCGTCAAAACCAAGCTACCTTTGTGCAAGCACGAGAACGGCAACGACAACGCCAACACAAAGAGGAAGAGCGAGCACGTCTACACCAAGATGCACAAGATGCCGAGGCACAACGCCAAGAGCAAAAAATCCATGAAGCGCAAGTACTTGAGGCACAACGTGCCCTTCGAGATTCAAGTCACGCCGTCGCCACACGCAATTGCCATTGGTGTGAACAAGAAGAAGCACTTCGTGAAGAAGTTCAAGAGAGGATTTACCAATCACGTGTGCATCGTCAAGTTCCTCAAGTTCATCCTCGAGCTCGGTAAGCCCCTCCACAAGCTCCACAAGAACCCCAAGTTCACCAAGGGCGTGAAGACAATGGACATCCTCCACAACAAGAGCAACACGACGTTGACAACCCTCCTCACCAAGAGCAACACGAGTTTGCCAATCCTCAACAACATGGGCGTCCTCATCCCCGACCCCAACACAATGAAGAGCAACGCTATGGCAAGCTAAAGTTCATCATGCCCACGTTCAATGGAAGCAACGATCCCGAAGAGTACCTTTCATGGGCATTGAAGGTCGACAAAATCTTCCACTTGCACAACTATGAAGAAGAGAAGAAGATCGCGATGACATCCCTTGAGTTCCAAGACTATGTACTCATTTGGTGGGAACAAGTCATCGAGCGCCGTGAGGCAAGAGGTGAACCACCCATCACTACTTGGGCACAAATGAAGGATTTCATGAGAGCACGTTTCGTGCCTACCTACTACAACTGTGACCTCTTCAAGAAATTCCAACTACTCAAGCAAGGAACCAAGAGCGTTGAAGAGTACTACAAGGAGATGGAGATTGCAATGATAGGAGCCAATGTCACAGAAGATGATGAGCAAACTATGGCAAATTTCTTGAATGGACTCAATCATCCCATCAAGAAGATCGCCGACTTCCAACCATACTCGAACCTCCTCGAGCTAGTGCATCAAGCTACCAAAGCGGAACGTCAAGTGCAAGAAGACTTCAAGTATGCCAAGTTCTCATCCAACTCATACGGCTTTGATATGTCTCCAACGTATCTATAATTTTTGATTGCTCTATGCTATATTATCTAATGTTTTGGACATTATTGGGCTTTATTATACACTTCTATATTATTTTTGGGACTAACCTACTAACCGGAGGCCCAGCCCAAAATTGTTGTTTTTTGCGTATTTTAGGGTTTCGAAGAAAAGGAATATCAAACGGAGTCCAAACAGAATGAAACCTTCGGGAATGTGATTTTTGGAACGAACAAGACCCAGGAGACTTGGACCCTACATCAAGCAACCAACAGGGAGGCCACGAGGTAGGGGGCGCGCCCTCCACCCTCATGGGCCCCCTGTTGCTCCACCGACGTACTTCTTCCTCTTATAATATACCTACGTACCCCCAAACGATCAGATACGGAGCCAAAACCCTAATGCCACCGCCGTAACTTTCTGTATCCACGAGATCCCATCTTGGGGCCAGTTCCGGAGCTCCGCTGGAGGGGGCATCGATCACGGAGGGCTTCTACATCAACACCATAGCCTCTCCGATGAAGTGTGAGTAGTTTACCTCAGACCTACGGGTCCATAGTTATTAGCTAGATGGCTTCTTCTCTCTTTTTGGATCTCAATACAAAGTTCTCCCCCTCTCTTGTGGAGATCTATTCGATGTAATCTTATTTTGCGGTGTGTTTGTTGAGACCGATGAATTGTGGGTTTATGATCAAGTTTATCTATGGACAATATTTGAATCTTCTCTGAATTATTTTATGTATGATTGGTTATCTTTGCAAGTCTCTTCGAATTATCAGTTTGTCTTGGCCTACTAGATTGATCTTTCTTGCTATGGGAGAAGTGCTTAGCTTTGGGTTCAATCTTGCGGTGTCCTTTCCCACTGACAGGAGGGGCAGCGAGGCACGTATTGTATTATTGCCATCGAGGATAACAAGATGTTTTTTTTATCATGTTGCATGAATTTATCCCTCTACATCATGTCATCTTGCTTAAGGCGTTACTCTATTCTTATGAACTTAATACTCTAGATGCATGCTGGATAGCGGTCGATGTGTGGAGTAATAGTAGTAGATGCAGGCAGGAGTCAGTCTACTTGTCTTGGACGTGATGCCTATATACATGATCATACCTAGATATTCTCATAACTATGCTCAATTCTGTCAGTTGCTCAACAGTAATTTGTTCAGCCATCGTAGAATACTTATGCTCTTGAGAGAAGCCACTAGTGAAACCTATGACCCCCGGGTCTATCTTCATCATATTAATCTTCCAATACTTAGTTATTTTCATTGCTTTTATTTTACTTTGCATCTTTATCATAAAAATACCAAAAATATTATTTTATCATATCTATCAGATCTCACTCTCATAAGTGACCATGTAGGGATTGACAACCCCTTATCGCGTTGGTTGCGAGGATTTATTTGTTTTGTGTAGGTGCGAGGGACTTGCGCGTAGCTTCCTACTGGATTGATACCTTGGTTCTCAAAAACTGAGGGAAATACTTACGCTACTTTGCTGCACCATCCTTTCCTCTTCAAGGGAAAACCAACGCAAGTGCTCAAGAGGTAGCAAGAAGGATTTCTGGCGCCGTTGCCGGGGAGGTCTACGCAAAAGTTAACATACCAAGTACCCATCACAAACCCTTATCCCCCGCATTACATTATTTGCCATTTGCCTCTCGTTTTCCTCTCCCCACTTCACCCTTGTTGTTTTATTCGCCCTCTCTCTCTCTATCCTCCCTCTCCTTCTCCATTTGCCCGTTTCTTGTTTACTTGTGTTTTGGATTGCTTGCTTGTCACGATGGCTCAAGATAACACTAAATTGTGTGACTTTACCAATACCAACAACAATGATTTTATTAGCACTCCGATTGCTCCTCTTACCGATGCTGAATCTTGTGAAATTAATGCTGCCTTGCTGAATCTTGTCATGAAAGATCCATTTTCCGGCCTTCCTAGTGATGAATAGCTTTGTTGATTTGTGTGATATGCAAAAGAAGAAAGATGTGGACAATGATATTGTTAAATTGAAGCTATTTCCTTTTTTGCTTAGAGATCGTGCTAAACCTTGGTTTTCGTCTTTGCCTAAAAATAGTATTGATTCGTGGAATAAGTGCAAAGATACTTTTATCTCTAAGTATTTTCCTCCCGCTAAGATCATCTCTCTTAGAAACGATATTATGAATTTTAAGCAACTTGATCATGAACATGTTGCACAAGCTTGGGAGAGGATGAAATTAATGATACGTAATTGCCCTACTCATGGTTTGAATTTGTGGGTGATTATACAAAAAATTTATGCCGGATTGAATTTTGCTTCTAGAAATCTTTTAGATTCGGCTGCGGGAGGCACTTTTATGGAAATCACTTTAGGAGAAGCTACTAAACTCCTAGATAATATTATGGTTAATTATTCTCAATGGCATACTGAAAGATCTACTAATAAGAAAGTGCATGTGATAGAAGAAATTGATGTTTTGAGTGGAAAGATTGATGAACTTATGAAATTATTTGCTAATAAAAGTGTTTCTTATGATCCTAATGATATGCCTTTTTCTACTTTGATTGAGAATGATAATGAATCTTTGGATGTGAAGTTTGTTGGTAGGAGCAATTTTGGTAACAACGTGTATAGAGGAAATTTTAATCCTAGGCCTTATCCTAGTAATCCCTCTAATAATTATGGTAATTCCTACAACAATTCTTATGGAAATTATAATAATATGCCCTCTGATTTTGAATCTAATATTAAAGAATTTATTACTTTGCAAAAGAATTTCATTGCTTTGATTGAAGAAAAATTGCTTAAGATTGATGACTTGGCTAGGAACATTGATAGAATTTCTCTTGATGTTGATTCTTTGAAACTTAGATCTATTCCACCTAAGCATGATATCAATGATCCTCTCAAAGCCATGAGAATTTCCATTGATGTGTGCAAAGAAAGAACCGCTAGGATGCGTGCTAAGAAAGATTCCTTTATAAAAGCGTGTTCTTCTAGTTACCATGATAATAAAGATGAAAATCTAAAAGTTATTGATCTGTCCCCGATTAAATCTTTGTTTTGCAATATGAATTTTGATAATGATGGGACTGAATATGATCCACCTTTACCTAGAAGACGTTCCAAAAATTCGGAGTTTTTAGATCTTGATGCTAAATTTGATAAAAGTGGGATTGAAGAGATCAAAACTCTAGATGTTAATGAACCTACCACTTTGGATTTCAAGAAATTTAATTATAATAGCTGCTCTTTGATAGATTGTATTTCCTTATTACAATCCATGCTAAATTCTCCTCATGATTAGAGCCAAAATAAAGCTTTTACCAAACATATCGTTGATGCTTTGATGCAATCTTATGAAGAAAAACTTGAGTTGGAAGTTTCTATCCCTAGAAAACTTTATGATGAGTGGAAACCAACTATTAAAATTAAAATTAAAGATCATGAATGCTATGCTTTGTGTGATTTGGGTGCTAGTGTTTCCACGATTCCAAAGACTTTGTGTGATTTTGATGATTGCTCTCTAAACTTGCACCTTACGGATTACACTATTAAGAAACCTATGGGAAGAATTAATGATGTTCTTATTGTTGCAAATAGGAATTATGTGCCTGTAGATTTTATCGTTCTTGATATATATTGCAATCCTTCATGTCCTATTATTCTTGGTAGACCTTTCCTTAGAACGATTGGTGCAATTATTGATATGAAGGAAGAAAATATTATATTCCAATTTACGTTAAGGAAAGGCATGGAACACTTTCCTAGAAAGAAAATTAAATTACCTTATGAATCTATTATGAGAGCCACTTATGGATTGCATACCAAAGATGGCAATACCTAGATCTATCCTTGCTTTTTATGCCTAGCTAGGGGCGTTAAACGATAGCGCTTGTTGGGAGGCAACCCAAATTCATTTTTATTCCTTGCTTTTTGCTCCTGTTTAGTAATAAATAATTTATCTAGCCTCTATTTTTTTGTGTTTTTTGTGTTTAATTAGTGTTTGTGCCAAGTAGAGCCGTTGGGAAAACTTGGGGAAAGTCTTGTTAATCTTGCTGTAAAAATAGAAACTTTAGCGCTCACGAGAACTGCTGCCATTTTTATTTGGAAAGTGATATTTAGTTAATTATTTTTGCAGATGATTAATAGATAAATTCCTCACGTCCAGCAATTTATTTTATAATTTGTGGGGTCCCAGATCTTGCGCTAGCTACAGATTACTACAGATTGTTCTGTTTTTGACAGATTCTGTTTTTCGTGTGTTGTTTGCTTATTTTGATGAATCTATGGCTAATAAAATAGTTTATAAACCATAGAGAAGTTGGAATACAGTAGGTTTAACACAAATATAAATAAAGAATGAGTTCATTACAGTACCTTGAAGTGGTGTTTTGTTTTCTTTCGCTAACGGAGCTCATGAGATTTTCTACTTTAAGTTTTGTGTTGTGAAGTTTTCAAGTTTTGGGTAAAGATTTGATGGATTATGGAACAAGGAGTGGCAAGAGCCTAAGCTTGGGGATGCCCATGGCACTCCCAAGATAATCTAAGCACACCTAAGAGCCAAAGCTTGGGTATGCCACAGAAGGCATCCCCTCTTTCGTCTACTTCTATCGGTAACTTTACTTGGAGCTATATTTTTATTCACCACATGATGTAACATCCCAAAATTCTAAATTTTGGAATGTTATATTAAATAGATACATATGATTGATTGTTTGATTGATTGACTGAAAGTGAGTGAATTCGAACTTTTTGAAAGTTAAATGAGAGGGAATAAAAGGACTTTCCCAAACTTTCATATTTGCTTTCTGATCTCCATGAATTCAAATTCTTTTCAAATACAAAACCCTTGAGTGAAGATGATATGACTTCTTCCATTTGAATTAAATGAAAAGGTATTTGAAAATAATTGAATTTCATTTGGAAATATTTCAATTCATAAACTTCATGCAGCTCAATGATTTTCATGAGAGAAGATAAAATGACTTCTTCAAATTATATGAAATATGAGTTGGGAGTTTCAAAGAATTAAATTCAAAGTTCTTTTGAATTTATTTTCAATTTGGAGTTATTTGAGTTTTATTCAAATTATTTTTCTCCAAAAATAAAATATATGGAAATTAGGGTAACATGATTCCCTACAACAGAAAATTGGAGAGAAATAAATTTGAAATCATTTTGATATTTTTAAAATGATTTTTATTGGATTTTATTAGACCAGTAGCACTCTTTGAATTATCTAAATTTGTGCGAATTTTATTTAATTCTAGGAAAATATTCATCTTGTAGAAAATATTTTTCTGCAAATTTTGGTATATTATATGCCTATATAAAAATTTATTTTATTTTGTTATTCGGTTTTCCTTCTGTTTCTATTTTTTTAAAGAAAAACTGTACGTGCGGACCATATTTATTTATCGCCTACATGCCAATATAGTAGCTTCTGGCGCCCCATTGTTTTTTTTTATCTCTTAAATGGGCCAGGCCCAGCCAGCCTTTTCTTTTTTTTCTTAGGCCGAATTTTGTATAAAAAATTTGCATTGCAGCGTGCGCGTGGCCGGCCGAAGGCCTTTAGGCCCATCCGCCTCTTTTCATCTGTATTTTGTATATTTTCGTCTACGTTTAGTCCCACATTGCCTAGCCTTTGACCCCTAAGCCTCTTTTCCACCAATAAATATAGACTCATAGAGCCTCCAAAAATCATCCGATTCGGGTTAAATCAATATTTTGGTTTGACTAGATTCATTTAAGAAAAATATTTTCCTCCTCTCCGGCGCGACTTCTGGAAGTTGTCTGCTCTCTCCAAAGTCGTCTTTTCTCTGCCTTATAAAGATATCTTTTTTTCTTCATATACTTCTGTAGTTTATTATTTTTAGACTAATACAATAGAATAATTAGATTATCAATTAATCTACATATTTATACGTTAGACCTTAACCATAGCTATTTTTTCTTTCGTAAAATAGCTTGGCCCTAATTTTTCAAATAGCCATAACTTTTCACTTGTTTATCCAAATTAGATGAAACCAGTGCCTATAGCTTCGTCTTGTTTCTACCTATCAAGTGAACCTGTCACATCAACTTTTTGAAATTTTCAAATTTCGAATTTTGTTCAGATTCATATTCAAACTTTTTTTGATCATATCTTTTTATCCATAACTCCGTTTGAGTTGATTCTTTTTGCAAATCGAAGCTCTTGACCTAAACTTTCTGATAAGGCCAAATTCACATAATTTTGGTACTGTTAGAAATTGTTTTATGTTGCAAGAGTTATTTTCTTGGTTTTGATGTTTTTCGAATCGTCTTCTTCGTTCTTTCTGATCTTTTGAGTGATTGCTTATGTGTGGATACTATTAATTGCTTACGATAGATTGACCGGAGTGTGACAAATAGAACTATCAAGAGTTATGAGTGCGAATAATCTTCATCAACATTGCAGGAAAATTCACACTTTGATCATATCCCCTTTCATACCCAGTTTTTATGCATTAGTTTCACCCTCAAACATTGCATGAGTAGGATTGATAACATGTGGGTATTGGGAAGTAGTTGATGAGGTAGGAACCTACTGCCCTGCATTCAAACCTTGGGAGTTACTATTACGTTATGCTTATAGTGCCATGCTATGCTCGTAGACGTGGATTGGGTTTTGAGAGTATTCATGATAGATGTGAGATTGTTAATTAATGGTTTACTTAAGGTGGCAACTTAAACACACATCTGGGTGGATTGAGGTACCTGGGTATTCCAGGATTGCCTGTCTAGGTACCTGGGTAGACCAGGATTGCCTGTTTTTTTATGGACTGTCACCCAGGCTTAAAGGGATCATGAGATTTTTCATACTAGAAACTTCCGTGTGCAGCCACAAGCTATTATGGGCTCTAGCATAGTTGATTAAGTCGTGCAAACTCTTATAGGGTAGACTAGCAGATGTAGGGGGAAGTAGGTGTAACGGTCTATCCATCGTAAGGTGTTAGGCTTCTGAAAGACTGTCTCGGTCATCCGTCTTCTCAAACACCATGTAGTGCGAGAAACCAAACGGAGGCGATCGAGTCTTGTGGGGAAAAGTGCGTAAACCTCTGCAGAGTGTATAAACTAATCATGATTAGTTGTGTCCCCGGTTATGGACATCTTGAGTATCTAGTACCTGGATTATCATGTGAATCTCATCATGTTACTTTAAATGAATATTGTTGGGTTTTAATGATGATGCTTAATTGGGATTGAGAATGCTGTCAACCATTCTCAATGTTTAACAACCACCATGATAGTTAAATAAAATTTATTCCTTTGTAGTAGGGAAAAATTGGCTTTTCGCAAAAACCTTATAACCGTAGAGCTTTTCCACCAGCCATATATGCATGTAGTGATAGCCATTATTCATCATTGCTCTACAGTGTGAATTTGCCAGTACATTCAATGTACTGACCTTTTGTGGCTGCAACGTCTCATGTTGCAGGATTATCTTACAATGAGTAAGTGATATGTTAGGGTTATGATTTCTACACTCAACTTTGTCGTTGGTGTTGATGGGAATCCACAACCTTGTTACTTCCGCTATTTGGATTGAGGTAATAGTATTTACGTTACTTATACATGTGATTTACCTCTGTTATAAATCCTCAAGTACTGTGTGTGTCAGCATACCGATCTAGGGATGACTCTTAAGCACAGAGACTTGATCCATTCAGGTCGGGTCGCTACAAGATGGTATCAGAGCACATGTTGATTGTAGGACGTGACCCTAGAAACTGGCAAGCCCATAGCAAAGATTTTTCTCTACAACTTTCCCTTTCAAAAAGATCTTTTACCTCTCTTCTCTTCTGAGCTTATTGAAAAATTCCCTTTAGTGAGACCATACCCCTTTCCCCTTTTGACCACACGAAGATTCGACTGATGAGACCACTCCAAGAAGTACAAGATATCGGACAACTAAGACCACTTTGGAATGAAGAGTATTTTCCGTGCATCTATATAATGGAAACTACAACGGTTGAAGATCGAAGACAAGTAGAATTTGAAGGCTCTGAAGAATTCCCAGATTTGTTTAACCTAGGAAGGCTACCCTTATGGAACTTGGCAGACTATGGAACTTGTCAATACCCGAGATCAAGGTGTATCGGAGAAAGACTGAAACAAGGAGCATGCGAACTCGAAGTGTTGTCAAAGAAAACCCTAAGGCAGGAGATATAAACTATGGAATGATAGCTCATGGGAATGAAAAGAGCAGAAACACAACTATCCATGATATTATCGCCCGCTTATGCTATTGTCACCGTGCTGAGTTAAGCATGCATATACATGGAAGGATTGGATGGTAGAAGGCTGATGGAGCATCTAACAGCAAGAGGTGAAGTTTTAACCTTAGCTAGTGTATCACCAGGATCTGGAGTATTACATCAAGAAGTGAAGATGGACCTACAAGAAGCAGTATTTTGACAAGGAAGTATTTCATGAGGAACTCAGGACCCTGAAGATGAGAGTAGCCAAGCTGGACGAGCAAAACCTCGAGAAACCGGAGATTCGTCAGGAACTAGACCATGGTTCATGCCAAGGATGTTGAAACCTAGAAGTTTGAAACGCAACTCCAGAATATTAAAGGACGTCACGAGAGACTTCGCGTCAACAGAGTTGATCTGGCAAAAGAACTTGAGAAAGACAAGCATGATCGGAAGAAGCCATTGGAGGCATGAACAAGACTCGTAGAGTTAGACAACCTTGAAGATTTATTGACCTTTAGAAGACCAAACCCCTGTCCTATACCTATGTTAGATGCGACGATTGTGAGCTGTCATTTGTTTGATGTTTTTCGACAGCCACAACAAAAATCTGTCTTTTTAAAACTGTTGTTTGCATTGTGTGTATCCCTCTCTATCTCTCTTATCTCACCCCAAACCCATGGACCCAATAGAGGATGAATGAAGATGAGCTTATATTTTCTGGACCGATGAGTCAATTGGAGAGGGACCAATGGATTCAGAACATGGAGGATCACATGGAGAATAACCCTATAGTTGGACATGATATGACCCATCATGCTCTTCAGTGCTTTGAAAGAGGTGCTGCTACTTGATGGAGGATGTACCAAACCATCAATGGAAGGCAAGGAGTAACCACTTGGAAAGAATTTAAGTTGACTTTGCCAAAGTCTCGGCTTGTGTCCCAAAAGTTGAAGCCCTATGAAAATGATATGAAGAAGCATTGTGCATGCAAGCTTTGTGGAGAAATAGGACACACCCATAAAGAACACAATGATGAATGCCCTAATTGTGAAGGAAGTCACCCAGTTGAAGAATGCCCAACTAGGCAGATTACTTGTTTCTTGTGTGAAGGGACTACCCACTATCCTGCTCAGTGTCACATTTACCCCATGGTACAACGAACCATCCAACAGAAGAAAGAAGTAATGAAAGGAGCCCTCATGAAAATTTTAGAAGAAGCTGTGATGAAGGAAGAGATGGAGGACACACCTAAAGAAGACCCGAGTAAACCCTGCACTAAGTCTTGCTATTCATGTGGAGAAGAAGGACACATCTCCCAGAATTGTATGAATGGGGATCTAGTAGAATTCCCGACAGAGGAAGTAGAATATGACCCACAGGAAATAGAAGCCATGTTTGGCATGGAAATGTCCAGGAAGAGAAGCAGATTGGATTCCAGGAAGGACCTGAGTCATGTCACCTGTTACAGGTGCAAGGAGTCAGGGCACTACTGAACAATTGCCCAAAAAGGAAACCTCGATACTTGTCAGAAGTAATATGTTTTCGTTGTAATGAAGTAGGGCACTTTGCCAGAGATTGTCCCAAAGAGAAGGAGACTTGTGATAAATAGTTGAGCCTGTGAGAAGTATAGTAGTAGAAGTGAGAACAACTCTTTTGTATCAAGGTGTTGAGTTGAGACATGTAATGGAAGAGCGAGAGATTGTAATCATTGGAGAATGAATAAAGTTAGCATCATTGGTACTGATATGGATTTTATGAGTTGTTACTCTATGAAGAAGAATTTTGGCCATTCTGAGGATATGAGAAATATGGTCTATGGAAGATTTGTGCATTTTAAGGGTGGTAGTACCCTGTAAGAACCGTTGACCCCTGGAAAAGATAAGGATACTCCACTGAGTGGATTCCGGACAAAACAAATACGAGTTTTGTCTCGATATGTGTGATACCCCAAGAGTGTGTGGGATGAAGTTGGAGACCGTCGGTTGTTTGGACCAAATGTGATCAAGGAGTCAGAAGAGAATGTTAAGTTTATTCGAGATAGACTGAAGGTAGCTCAGTCCAGGCAGAAGAGTTATGTAGACTCAAAAACTCAAGGAGGTAGTCTATGAAATTGGAGACAGAGCATGTCTTCATGTGTCCGCTCTGCGAGGAGTTAAACGATTTGGAGTTAAGGGACAGTTAGCCCCAAGATTTGTAGGACTATACCGAGTTTTGGAGCGTATGGGAGAAGTGGCCAACAAGTTGGAGTTACCCCAAGGACTGTCAGGAGTTCATGATGTGTTTCATGTTTCTCAGTTGAAGAATGCCATGCAGAGATGGCCAATATTCCCCTGTAAAGACGCTTGACCCTGGAAAGGATAATGATGTGGAATATGGACTTCATAAGTATAAATTTTTATCTCGGTATGAGGGATATCCCACGAGGATGAAAAGATAAATTACTATTGGATATAAAGGAGGTATGATGTCGGAAATATGGATCAATGGAAACTCCATGATGAGTCTGAGTAATCATGTCCTAGTTTGGTGCCAATAGAAGGAAGGAAGACAATACAATTAGATGGATTTAAGAATACTAGGAAGTTGGAAGTTGGAATAATGATCAGTTGCCCGATGATAAGTTCAAGGACTACAAGTGATGAGATGGGCCATAACCCACAGGCCCCAGGACCTGCCAAGAAGCAAGCACATTCTTGCTGAAGGAAAACCCTGGAGGAAGATACGATGTTTATCGGCAGACAATTTTATAGGAGTAACGCACAACCTGAGAGTTGTGAAGGAATGATAGATGTTTGTTTGGCTTGCAGAATCAATGGATTATTCCGAACGCAGTTCGTGGACAAGAGAAATTCTGCAATGCTTGTGAGGATGACCGAGTGTTAGAATGCGAGATTCCCTAAACCGTATACAAGGTAATGATTTGGGTGCGGGATGGATTGATCACCATACCGACTTACTCCTATTATTCGCCTTGCTATATGGGATGGTAAATCTGAGTGACTTACCTATAGTAGAGAGACGACGATCAAAACCTTGTTTAAGCCTTAGAATGGTATATGTATTTTTTCCCTTGTACAAGGCAGTTTTTGCCAACCGTAGGTTATACGGTGAGGATCAACCCAGACCCATTTCCTACAGGAGAAACCATAAATGGTTAACCACCATGAGATATTGGTAGTTGTTTAGTATTGGCGCCAGACCCATCAGCTAAGAAGACCCAGTCACTGAAGAACCTTACCAAGATGAAAGGACAAAAGAATTGAGGAAAAGGTTATGCCGTTACCGGAAGAGCCCAGAGAAAGGAATTATACTAAAGATCTGAGAAGACCGGCCCTGTCAAGAATAAGGATGGAGTATATGAGTATTGATGGGACCGTAACAATGTTACTAAGGGTGGTAGCACCCGAGACCCCGGAGGCGATCGATGGATTTTGAGGAGACCCCAAACCTAACCTATTTCTTTCTAGCCTCTCCGAATCTCGAGGACGAGATTCATTTTAAGGGTGGTAGGTTTGTAACATCCCAAAATTCTAAATTTTGGAATGTTATATTAAATAGATACATCTGATTGATTGTTTGATTGATTGACTGAAAGTGAGTGAATTCGAACTTTTTGGAAGTTAAATGAGAGGGAATAAAAGGACTTTCCCAAACTTTCATATTTGCTTTCTGGTCTCCATGAATTCAAATTCTTTTCAAATACAAAACCCTTGAGCGAAGATGATATGACTTCTTCCATTTAAATTAAATGAAAGGGTATTTGAAAATAATTGAATTTCATTTGGAAATATTTCAATTCATAAACTTCATGCAGCTCAATGATTTTCATGCGAGAAGATAAAATGACTTCTTCAAATTATATGAAATATGAGTTGGGAGTTTCAAAGAATTAAATTCAAAGTTCTTTTGAATTTATTTTCAATTTGGAGTTATTTGAGTTTTATTCAAATTATTTTTCTCCAAAAATAAAATATATGGAAATTAGGGTAACATGATTCCCTACAACATAAAATTGGAGAGAAATAAATTTGAAATCATTTTGATATTTTTAAAATGATTTTTATTGGATTTTATTAAACCAGTAGCACTCTTTGAATTATCTAAATTTGTGTGAATTTTATTTCATTCTAGGAAAATGTTCATCTTGTAGAAAATCTTTTTCTCTAAGTTTTGGTATATTATATGCCTATATAATAATTTTATTTTATTTTGTTATTCGGTTTTCCTTCTGTTTCTATTTTTTTTTTAAATTGTACGTGTGGCCCATATTTATTTATCGCCTACATGCGCAATATAGTAGCTTCTGGCGCCCCATTGTTTTTTTCTCTCTTAAATGGGCCAGGCCCAGCCAGCCTTTTTTTCTTAGGCCGAATTTTGTAAAAAAAAACTGCACTGCAGCGTGCACGCGGCCGGCCGAAGGCCTTTAGGCACATCCGCCTCTTTTCATGTGTGTTTTGTATATTTTCGTCTACGTTTAGTCCCACATTGCCTAGCCTTTGATCCCTAAGCCTCTTTTCAACCAATAAATATAGACTCATAGAGCCTCCAAAAATCATCCGATTCGAGTTAAATCAATATTTTGGTTTGACTAGATCCATTTAAGAAAAATATTTTTCTCCTCTCCGGCGCGACTTCTGGAAGTTGTCTCCTCTTTCTAAAGTCGTCTTTTCTCTGCCTTATAAAGGTATCTTTTTTTATTCATATACTTCCGTAGTTTATTATTTTTAGACTAATACGATAGAATAATTAGATTATCAATTAGTCTACGTATTTATACGTTAGACCTTAACCATAGCTATTTTTTCTTTCGTAAAACAGCTTGGCCCTAATTTTTCAAATAGCCATAACTTTTCACTCGTTTATCCAAATTCGATGAAATCAGCGCCTATAGCTTCGTCTTGTTTCTACCTATCCAGTGAACCTGTCACATCAACTTTTTGAAATTTTCAAATTTCGAATTTTGTTCAGATTCATATTCAAACTTCTTTTGATCATATCTTTTTATCCGTAACTCCGTTTGAGTTGATTCTTTTTGCAAATCAAAGCTCTTGACCTAAACTTTCTGATAAGGCCAAATTCACATAATTTTGGTACTGTTAGAAATTGTTTTATGTTGCAAGAGTTATTTGCTTAGTTTGATGTTTTCCGAATCGTCTTCTTCGTTCTTTCTGATCTTTTGAGTGATTGCTTATGTGTGGTTACTATTGCTTGCTTACGATAGATTGACCGGAGTGTGACGAGTAGAACTATCAAGAGTTATGAGTGCGAATCATCTTCATCAACATTGCAGGCAAGTTCACACTTTGATCATATCCCCTTTCAACCCAGTTTTTATGCATTAGTTTCACCCTCAAACATTGCATGAGTAGGGTTGATAACATGTGGGTATTGGGAGGTAGTTGATGAGGTAGGAACCTACTGCCCTGCATTCAAACCTTGGAAGTTACTATTACGTTATGCTTATAGTGCCATGCTATGCTCGTAGACGTGGATTGGGTTTTGAGAGTATTCATGACAGATGTGAGATTGTTAATTAATGGTTTACATAAGGTGGCAACTTAAACACACATCTGGGTGGATTGAGGTACCTGGGTATTCTAGGATTGCCTGTCTAGGCACCTGGGTAGACCAGGATTGCCTGGGTTTTTTTATGGACCGCCACCCAGGCTCAAAGGGATCATGAGATTTTTCATACTAGAAACTTCCGTGTGCAGCCACAAGCTATTATGGGCTCTAGCATAGTTGATTAAGTCGTGCGAACTCTTATAGGGTAGACTAGCAGATGTAGGGGCAAGTAGGTGTAACGGTCTATCCATCGTAAGGTGCTAGCGCTTCTGAAAGACTATGTCTCGGTCATCCGTCTTCTCAAACACCATGTAGTGCGAGAAACCAAACGGAGGCGATCGAGTCTTGTGGGGAAAAGTGCGCAAACCTGTACAGAGTGTATAAACTAATCATGATTAGTCGTGTCCCCGGTTATGGACATCTTGAGTATCTAGTACCTGGATTATCATGTGAATCTCATCACGTTACTTTAAATGAATATTGTTGGGTTTTAATGATGATGCTTAATTGGGATTGAGAATGCTCTCAACCATTCTCAATGTTTAACAACCACCATGATAGTTAAATAAATTTTATTCCTTTGTAGTAGGGAAAAATTGGCTTTCCGCAAAAACCTTATAACCGTAGAGTTTTTCCACCAGCCATATATGCATGTAGTGATAGCCATTATTCATCATTGCTCTACAGTGTGAATTTGCTAGTACATTCAATGTACTGACCCTTTGTGGCTGCAACATCTCATGTTACAGGATTATCTTACTATGAGTAAGTGATACGTTAGGGTTACGATTTCTACACTCAACTTTGCCATTGGTGTTGATGGGAATCCACAACCTTGTTACTTCCTCTATTCGGATTAAGGTAATAGTATTTACGTTACTTATACATGTGATTTACCTCTGTTATAAATCCTCGAGTACTGTGTGTGTCAGCATACCGATCCAGGGATGACACTTAAGCACAGACACTTGATCCATTCGGGTCGGGTCGCTACACATGATATGTGTTTTGCTTGGAGCGTCTTGTATGATTTGAGGCTTTATTTTTTAGTTTACCACATTCATCTTTGCTGCACACACCTTTTGAAGAGAGACACACATGATTCTGAAATTATTAGAATACTCTATGTGCTTCACTTATATCTTTTGAGTTATATAGTTTTGCTCTAGTACTTCACTTATATCTTTTACAGCACGGTGGTGGATTTGTTTTATAGAAACTATTGATCTCTCATGCTTCACTTAGATTATTTTTAGAGTCTTAAATAGCATGGTAATTTTCTTAAATAATCCTAATATGCTAGGTATACAAGATTAATAATAAAATTCTCTTATGAGTGTGTTGAATACTAAGAGAAGTTTGATGCTTGATAATTGTTTTGAGATATGGAGATGGTGATATTAGAGTCATGCTAGTTGAGTAGTTGTGAATTTGAGAAATACTTGTGTTGAAGTTTGTGATTCACGTAGCATGCACGTATGGTGAACCATTATGTGATGAAGTCGGAGCATGATTTATTTATTGATTGTCTTCCTTATGAGTGGCGGTCGGGGACGAGCGATGGTCTTTTCCTACCAATCTACCCCCTAGGAGCATGCGCGTAATACTTTGCTTTGATAACTTGTAGATTTTTGCAATAAATATATGAGTTCTTTATGACTAATGTTGAGTCCATGGATCATACACACTCTCACCCTTCCACCATTGCTAGCCTCTCTAATATCGCGCACCTTTCGCCGGTATCATACACCCACCATATACCTTCCTCAAAACAGCCACCATACCTACCTATACATTTCCATAGTCATTCCGAGATATATTGCCATGCAACTTTCCACCGTTCCTTTTATTATTACACACTCAATCATTGTCATATTTCTTTGCATGATCATGTAGTTGACATTGTGTTTGTGGCAAAGCCACCGTTCATAATTCTTTCATACATGTCACTCATGAGTCATTGCATATCCCGGTACACCGCCGGAGGCATTCATATAGTCATATCTTGTTCTAAGTATCAAGTTGTAATTCTTGAGTTGTAAGAAAATATAAGTGTGATGATCATCATTATTAGAGCATTGTCCCAAGTGAGGAAGGGATGATGGAGACTATGATTCCCCCACAAGTCGGGATGAGACTCCAGACGAAAAAAAGAGGCCATAAAAAAGAGAGAAAAGGCCCAAATAAAAAAATATATGAGAGAAAAAGAGAGAAGGGACAATGCTACTATCCTTTTACCACACTTGTGCTTCAAACTAGCACCATGATCTTCATAGTAGAGAGTCTCCTTTGTTATCACCTTCATATACTAGTGGGAATTTTTCATTATAGAACTTGGCTTCTATATTCCAATGATGGGCTTCCTCAAAATGCCCTAGGTCTTCGTGAGCAAGCAAGTTGGATGCACACCCACTTAGTTTCTTTTTGAGCTTTCATATACTTATAGCTCTAGTACATCCGTTGCATGGCAATCCCTACTCACTCACATTGATATCTATTAATGGGCATCTCCATAGCCTGTTGATACGCCTAGTTGATGTGAGACTATCTTCTCCCTTTTTGTCTTCTCCACAACCACCATTCTATTCCACCTAAAGTGCTATGTCCATGGCTCATGCTCATGTATTGTGTGAAGATTGAAAAAGTTTTGAGAATGTCTAAAGTATGAAACAATTGCTTGGCTTGCCATCGGGGTTGTGCATGATTTAAATACTTTGTGTGGTGCAGATAGAGCATAGCCAGACTATATGATTTTGTAGGGATAACTTTCTTTGGCCATGTTATTTTGAGAAGACATAATTACTTAGTTAGTATGCTTGAAGTATTATTATTTCTATGTCAATATTGAACTTTTGTCTTGAATCTTTTGGATCTGAATATTCATACCACAATTAAGAAGAATTATATTGTAAATATGCCAAGTAGCATTCCACATCAAAAATTCTGTTTTTATCATTTACCTACTCGAGGACGAGCAGGAATTAAGCTTGGGGATGCTTGATACGTCTCCAACGTATCTATAATTTTTGACTGCTCCATGCTATATTATCTACTACTTTGGACATTATTGGGCTTTATTATACACTTTTATATTATTTTTGGGACTAACATACTAACCGGAGGCCCAGCCCAGAATTGCTGTTTTTTTGCCTATTTTAGGGTTTTGAAGAAAAGGAATATCAAACGGAGTCCAAACGAAATGAAACCTTCGGGAACGTGATTTTTGGAACGAACAAGACCCAGGAGACTTGGACCCTACCTCAAGCAACCAAAAGGGAGGCCACGAGGTAGGGGGTGCACCTAGCCCCCCAGGCGCGCCCTCCACCCTCGTGGGCCCCCTGTTTCTCCACGGACGTACTTATTCCTCCTATATATACATATGTACCCCCAAACGATCAGATATGAAGCCAAAACCCTAATTCCACCACCGTAACTTTCTGTATCCACGAGATCCCATCTTGGGGCCTGTTCCGGAGCTCCGCCGGAGGGGCCATCGATCATGGAGGGCTTCTACATCAACACCATAGCCTCTCCGATGAAGTGTGAGTAGTTTACCTCGGACCTATGGGTCTATAGTTATTAGCTAGATGGCTTCTTCTCTCTTTTTGGATCTCAACACAAAGTTCTCCCCCTCTCTTGTGGAGATCTATTCGATGTAATCTTCTTTTGCGGTGTGTTTGTTGAGATCGATGAATTGTGGGTTTTTGATCAAGTTTATCTATGAACAATATTTGAATCTTCTCTGAATTCTTTTATGTATGATTGGTTATCTTTGCAAGTCTCTTCGAATTATCAGTTTGGTTTGGCCTACTAGATTGATCTTTCTTGCAATGGGATAAGTGCTTAGCTTTTGGTTCAATCTTGCGGTGTCCTTTCCCAGTGATAGTAGGGGTAGCAAGGCGCTATTGTATTGTTACCATCGAGGATAACAAGATGGTTTTTTTTATCATATTGAATGAATTTATCCCTCTACATCATGTCATCTTGCTTAAGGCGTTACTTTGTTCTTATGAACTTAATACTCTAGATGCATGCTGGATAGCGGTCAATGTGTGGAGTAATAGTAGTAGATGCAGGCAGGAGTCGGTCTACTTGTCTTGGACGTGATGCCTATATACATGATCATACCTAGATATTCTCATAACTATGCTCAATTATGTCAATTGCTCAATAGTAGTTTGTTCACCCACCATAGAATACTTATGCTCTTGAGAGAAGCCACTAGTGAAATCTATGGCCCCCGGGTCTATCTTCATCATATTAATCTTCCAATACTTAGTTATTTTTATTGCTTTTATTTTACTTTGCATCTTTATCATAAAAATACCAAAAATATTATCTTATCATATCTATCAGATATCACTCTCGTAAGTGACCGTGTAGGGATTGACAACCCCTTATCGCGTTGGTTGCGAGGATTTATTTGTTTTGTGTAGGTGCGAGGGACTCGCGCGTAGCCTCCTACTGGATTGATACCTTGGTTCTCAAAAACTGAGGGAAATACTTACGCTACTTTGCTGCACCACCCTTTCCTCTTCAAGGGAAAACCAACGCAAGTGCTCAAGTGGTAGCAAGGCTTCTCCAACACCCAAGCTTTGACGACTCCAACACCTTCTACATCAGCAAAGCCTTCTACAAGCAACGTCAACAAGTCGAGTTGCAAGAAAGCTTCGTCAACCCCAAGTCATCCTCCTACAACGAGCAACTTCAAGCTGAGAGCTTCCTCATCATCTACCCCAACAGACGAGACCGTCAAGAAAAGTTCCTTCAAATGCTTCACATGCGGAGGCCGAGGACACAAGTCCTTTGAGTGCACCAACAAGCGAACCATGATCCTCAACGACGATGGTACATATGATCCATGAGCGAAGGAGAAACGGAAGCACTTTAGCAAGTCACCATGCACCGGCAAGTGGATGATGAAGAGGAACAAGTCTTTTCCAATGAAGATTCAAGTCCCGCTCTAGTGGTCTCCAAAGCCTTGACTCTTCAACATCACCAAGAAGAAGATCAAAGATGCCACATATTCCATACCAAGGCCGGCATCAATGGAAGGTCCGTCAAGGTCATCATCGATGGAGGGAGTTGTCATTACTTAGCAAGTGAAGAACTTTGCTCCAAGCTCCAATTGCCCAAGACGAAGCACCCACATCCCTACAAAGTTCAATGGCTTAGAGACTCTGGCACTATCCAAGTCGAGCATCGAGTACAAGTCGCCTTCAAAATTGGCGCCTATGAAGACACTTTGGAGTGTGATGTCGTTCCAATGACTATTTGCCACCTTCTTCTTGGACACCCATGGCAATTTGATAGAGGTGTCAGACACAACGGCCAAACGAACCACTACATCTTCAATATGAATGGAAAGGAGTACATACTTTGCCCTATGTCTCCAAGCCAAGTGATCGTTGACAAGCAAGCCACCCATCGTGGAGAGAATAGTGAGAGAGCGAGCCACCAAAAAGAGAGTGAGTGCCACAAGCCCAAATCAAGTGCCTCCACGATGAGCGAAAAGAAGAACCTAGTTCTATTTGCCACCAAACATGAGATAAGAGAAGTGTTTGAGAACCCGTCTATTCTGATACACTACATCCTTTTGTGCAAGGATGACGCACCACAAGCTAACACCTCTCACATTCTACCTTCAGTGTTGTCCTCTCTTTTGCAGGAATTCCAAGATGTTTTCCCCGACGAGCTACCTCCGGGACTACCTCCACTACGAGGCATTGAGCGCCGCATTGACCTCATCCCCGGAGCACCTCTTCCGAAAAAAGCTCCCTACTGAGTCAACCCCGACGAAACCAAAGAAATACAAAGGCAAGTCACACATCTCATAGACCATGGACATGTGCGTGAAAGTTTGAGTCATTGTGCTGTTCTGGTCATTCTTGTGCCAAAAAGATACGGTAGTTTTCGCATGTGCTCCGATTGTAGACCTATAAATGCTATCACCGTTCGCTATAGGTATCCCATTCCACGCCTTGATGATATGCTTGATGAACTTAGTGGTGGCACTATATTTTCCAAGATTGATCTTAAAAGTGGTTACTATCAAATCCGCATACAAGAGGGTGATGAATGGAAAACCGCTTTCAAAACAAAGTTTGGTTTGTATGAGTGGTTAGTCATGCCTATGGGTTTATCGGAAGCACTGGGTACTTTTATGCGTCTTATGAATCATGTGTTTCGCCCTTACATTGGTGAGTTTGTTGTGGTATACTTTGATGATATCCTTGTTTATAGCAAATCTCTTCAATATCATGTCACCCATGTCCGAACCGTTTTGCAAACTCTTCAAAAAGAGCGTCTCTATGCTAACATGGAAAAGTGCCTTTTTGGCGTTGATAAGCTTGTTTTATTGGGTTTTGTTGTTTCCTCTAAGGGTGTTCATGTTGATGACTCTAAGATCAATGCTATTAAAACTTGGCCCCAACCAACCAATTTGCAACAAGTGTGTAGTTTCGTTGGTTTAGCCGGTTTATACCGTAGATTCGTGAAGGACTTTAGCACCATTGCTTCACCTTCGCATGCTTTGAGCAAGAAAAATATGCCTTTTGTTTGGGGTCCATCCCAAGATACCGCTTTCAATGAGCTTAAGAATTTGCTTAATCATGCTCTCGTGCTTGCATTACCCAACTTTAACAAGCCCTTTGAGATTCATTGTGATGCTAGTGGTAATGGCATAGGAGGTGTCTTAACGCAAGAGAAGCGCCCCATAGCTTACTTTAGCGAGACACTTTCCGGAGCGCAACTCAATTACCCCATCCATGACAAAGAGTTATATGCTTTAGTGCAATTTTTGCATGAATGGGAACATTATCTTCGCCCTCATGAATTCATCATTCATACCGATCATGAAACGCTTAAATACCTTAAGGATCAAACTAAGTTGAACAAGCGTCATGCTAAATGGAGTGAATTCATTGATTCATTTCCTTATATCATCAAGTACATCAAAGGTAGGGAAAATATTGTGGCGGATGCACTTTCACGTATGTGCATGCTTGTTACTCAACTTGAATTGGATGTCATTGACTTTGAGCACATAAAAGACTTGTATGAGCATGATCCTACTTTTTTTATTACTTAAGCCAAATGTTTGACGCATACCTCTTGGGAACGCTATTACATAAAAAATGTATATCTTATGAGAGCTAACAAGCTTTGCATCCCCGAGTCTTCTCTTTGTTTGTTGCTTTTGCAGGAATCTCATGGAGGAGGACTTATGGGACATTTTGGCCGCGACAAGACTTTCGCTACGCTCTCCAAGAACTATTATTGGCCCAAGATGTTTTGCGATGTCAACCGCTTCACCAAGAGATGCTCTACATGTCGCAAAGCTAAGTCTAAAGCTCAATCCCACGGCCTTTACATGCCTCTCCCAATTCCATATCAACCATGGGAAGATATTAGCATGGATTTTGTACTTGGATTGCCTAGGACTAGAAATGGAAAGGATTCGGTATTTGTTGTTGTGGACCGATTTTCTAAGATGGCACATTTCATGCCTTGCAACAAGATAGACGATGCTTCACATGTTGCCAATCTCTTTTGTAGGGAAATATTGCGTCTACATGGAGTGCCAAAGACGATTGTCTCGGACCGCAACGTCAAGTTCCTAAGCTACTTATGGAAGACCCTGTGCGCCAAGCTTGGAATCAAGCTACTCTTCTCCACGGCGTACCATCCACAAACCGACGGCCAAAGAGAGGTGACCAACCGCACACTCTCCGCTCTACTTCGCGTGCTCATCAAGAAGAACATCAAGGAGTGGGAGTAGTGTCTACCTATCGCCAAGTTCGCCTACAAACGCGCAAGACACTCAACAACCGGCAAGTCCCCCTTCGAGGTCATCTACAGATTCAACCCATTGTCCCCATTGGACATTCTTCCTCTACCACTACAAGAGCGCATCAATATGGACGTAAATGCACGTGCGAGTCATCTCAAGAAGGTGCATGAAGATACAAGGCACGCCATCGAGCGCCAAGTACAATGACTTGCGACCAAGCTGAACACCTCCAACGCATCTACACCTCCAACGACACCACTTTTATGCATCTACACTATGGGGTGCTTGTTGATGTTGAGTTTGGTCCCAAGTCGTTGTACTTGGCGCTCGATGGTGTGCCATGTATCTGTCAGATCACGGGTTCCGGCAAAACCCTTAAGGTTTGAACACTGGGGTGCGCGCGAAGATCTCCCCCCCCCCCTACCGATCCACGTTCTAGCTCAGCTAAGATCTTACGAAATAACTCGACGAACTCGCAACACAAAGACACAAGACATACTGGTTCGGGCCACCGTTGTGGTGTAATACCCTACTCCAGTGTGGTGGTGGTGGATTGCCTCTTGGGCTGAGGATGAACAGTACAAGGGGAAGAATAGCCTCCTAAGGTTGAGGTGTTCTTGTGCTTGGTGGCCAAGGATGTGGTGGCTCCAATCTCCGATCTCCAATCTCCCCCCTAGCTAGGGTGGTGGCTAGTCCTATTTATAGAGGCCCTGGTCCTCTCCCCAAATATTCAGCGGGAAGGGAGCCAACAATGACTAATTTGAAAGGGGACAACTAGTACAAGCTATCCTGACAAAAGTGGTCTTCGCCTGCCAAAGGCTCTGGTGGTGACGCCTTCTTTGGCTCCACGGTGACCTCCGTCTTGCTGTCCTTCCGGTCTTGGTCTTGTTGCACCAATATGCAAACCTTTGCTTGATGCCTCGGTACTCCGTGCCTGCGCTTGCCCCCCTTAGCACCAAAGAGGAAACAAGGACGCTGCGTGCGCTGGCGCCCGCCTGGCGCCCGTCTGGTCTTGATCGCCATGGCTCACGTCACGAGAACCTCGTGAGGTTTGCCTAGCCTTGAACTCTCTGCCCCTCATGAGCCAGCCTGGTGAGGCCGCTCCTGAGGAGGTCTTGCGTCGTCCGCCTCGTGAGGCTTGGCCCCTCACGAGGGTCTTGACTGCCTCGTTGATGAAGATGGGCCGTATAGGCCTGCTAGCAAAGCCATGCCGTGGGCTGCAGGCAGGCAAGTCTGGGGACCCCCCGTTCCCAGAACGCCGACAGTAGCCCCCGGGCCCAAGGCGTGCTCGGGCTTGGCTTCGAGGAGAAGCCAAAGGTCAAGCGAGGAGCGCCGCAGGCCCCAATAGCCTGCGGCCTTGGCCAACGCATGGCGGTTGATTGGACATGGGCGTCTTCGCTTCCCCACGCTGCCTTGATACCCGCCTGGCTAAACGGCCACGACGGTCTACACGGTTATTCTTCCATCACTTGCACAATTTTCCTTCAATTCCTCTGCTTCCCCCGGACTCTGCTCCTCTTTCTAATCTGACCTTAGCTCTGTTCGCCCCATCGCCATGGTGCCGAAGCAAGCGGATAAGGGAAAGAAGCCTCTGTCTTCAGCTAGTGAGCCCCCGGCCGCCGAGCCTGCAATTAGCCGATCGCTGATGCTCAACGATGAGGCCATGGGCAAGGTACGTCCCATGCTTGCCTCTAGTTTCAATGAGTGGGGAAGACGATGGCTTGGCCTGCATCTCGCGCTCGCATTGACCGGGCGGCCACTGAGGTCCCTTTCTTCATCAATGCCCTTTGGGTTGGCTTGGTCCCTCCTTTCTCTGCCTTCCTCAATGCAGTGCTCTCCCATTATCAGATCCACATGCTGCACCTTGATCCCCAATCCATGACCCTTCTTGCCGTCTTCGCCTTCGTCTGTGAGGCCATGTTAGGCATTCCTCCCTCCATGGCTCTTCTCCGCCACTTCTTCTCGCTACACCTGAGCGATCCTTGGCAGAGCTCCGGATGCCTGAGCTTTCAAGCCGTGGCGGCAACGGCCGGCGACAGGATTGACTTCGAGCTTCCACCATCCTCGAGCGAGTTTCGGACATGACGGGTGTTTGTTGATGCCGGAGTGCTCAGCCCCCTGCTCTCCTCTCCGTCAGGGCCTGCCATTCCTAACTCCGATTGGTGCCACCGAAGGCTCACCGATCTGTGCCTTGTCCCCGTCTGGCTCAGGTTGATGTGGCTCAAAGACCTTGGCGTGACTGCGCCTATGGTGGTGAGGGAGTTCATCCGGCGCCGAATCGTGCCGCTTCAGCGCCACTCCCGGCTGATGTGGGCCTTGCTCAGCAGCCAGGACCACATGAGACTTCAGGAGTCTAAGCTCCCCCTTGAGGCGTGGCGAACAGTGCTTGAGGTCCTGACGGGCGTCCCGTTGCCAGATGACTTGCCAAGGAAGAGTTGTCTTTTGTACCGCTGCTCGAACAAGATGACCTTCGTGGAGCGGATGCCCTCCTTCGACGAGTGGGGGCTGCACCCAGTTGGTCTCGTGGGGCCCCATGAGAACCCCATCGTCGTGGCCCCTCTCCTCGACGCCGGTGTCGAGCTCACCCCAAGTGTTGGTGCAGGGGGGGGCGAGCACCGCTGGGGGCTAATAGTGAAGGTGTCGAGATGCTGATGCCGCCCAGGGCTCCCGAGGCATCAACCTCGGGGTCTCATGACGAAGGTTGTCAGAATCCCGACTCGACTGCTAGAATCCTACGACTTCATGACCCTACGGAAGCATGTCGATCCAAATCCCACTATGAATCCGGATCAAGTAGAATCCATGTTGAGTCGCGATCCAAATCATAGAATCCTATTCAAAACTGTACAATCCCGACTATGCTATGGACTATGTACGACTCTACTAATTTATCTAAGTCGTTTATTTAGTTGTAGCAGAATAGTATGCCATCATCCAAACCCCTTTTCATATACTTCATGGACCTTTATTCCCCTCCCAAGCCCAAACGCCCAGCCGCCGCCACCTTTGATCTAGCTCTCGGAAACCCTAGATCAAAATTGAGGATCAAGCTTGTCAACAGATGGAATCGGCGTGAAAAGGAGGATGCTTCAAGATTGATCGGAGAAGGAGAACAAGACCCTTCATGGTTTAGCACTGCAGGTCAGATAGACAAGTGATCGACTATTCACGCACTCTAAAAAGAGCCTAAGTAAATTTCGTGCATTGAAGGTTTAAATGTTCTATATATTTCCCTCTCATATCTGTTCCATACATGCGAGCTAGATGGTAGGTTAGCTGTAAAAAGAAGTGGAATACAACTAGCATTGATGTGTACGTTCTTTGCTCCATATTTATTGTCAAAACTCTATAGAATCCATATAAATTTCTTGTGTGCATACAAAATATCTTATCTGAGTAAATCTAGTAGAATCCTCGATTCCGCGAGTCGATCTTATGACTCGATTCTGTCTGAGAAAAATCGATCCGACTCCGAATCCCGACTCTGACTACCTTGCTCGTGACTCTTGCCCTGGGGCGGCGGTTGAAGGGGCGACGCAGCCCGCATCTGCTGTGGCCGAGGCTCCTGAGGCCTCGGCAAGTCACTTCGAGGCAGAGCCGGCTAGCTCTCCTCAGCTTGGCGCTTCTGAGGCTGCCCCCTCTGAGCACTTCTACAGCCACGCCTCGTGTCGGCCGCCATGTCCAGCGCTTCGGCCGGCTTTGCGTAGACTTCAAAGAACTCTGCAAGAGGAAGGAGTCCCCGAGCTACAGCAACGGCACCTTTGGGCCATTAAAACAGAGGAAGTATATCGCCGTTAACGAGTAAGTACCTCATCTTGGTGATCTTTTGTGTGTTGCTTTCCTTCCTGACGATTATCTCCTCAGGACCCCTTCTACCAAGGCCGCGAAATCTCCTGAGAAGCCGCTCCCTCTTGCCCCGTCTCCCCCGCCAAACTCGAATGCCGCTGGCTCGTGCGCTGGCCACAGTGTGGGGTCAACCGTGGGAGTTGGCCCATCATCAAGGTGTCTTGAGCTTGCGCCTTCACCGTCTTTTCTTCGCGGCCTTGCTCGGAGCACAACAAGCATGCCAAGGGCTCCTCCCCTGGTTGCGAATGGTGGATGGTTGGCTTCGATCCTGGGGTCTTCTTCTAGCACCGGGCCCTGTTTAGTTCGGGCCCCTCGCAAGGCCCAGCTGGCGCCTAGGGTAGCGCCAGCCCCCTGCTGAGAGGGGGTGTCGGTGTCAAAACCGGTAGATCTCGGGTAGGGGGTCCCGAACTGTGCGTCTAGGCGGATGGTAACAGGAGGCAGGGGACACGATGTTTTACCCAGGTTCGGGCCCTCTTGATGGAGGTAAAACCCTACGTCCTGCTTGATTAATATTGATGATATGGGTAGTACAAAGTAGATCTACCACAATCAGAGAGGCTAAACCCTAGAAGCTAGCCTATGTTATGATTGTTGTTCGTCCTACGGACTAAAATCCTCCAGTTTATATAGACACCGGAGAGGGCTAGGGTTACACAGAGTCGGTTACAATGGTAGGAGATCTACATATCTGTATTGCCAAGCTTGCCTTCCACGCCAAGGAAAGTCCCTTCCGGACACGGGACGAAGTCTTCAATCTTGTATCTTCATAGTCCAGGAGTCTGGCCGAAGGTATAGTCCGGCTATTCGGACACCCCCTAATCCAGGACTCCCTCAATAGCCCCTGAATCAAGCTTCAATGATGATGAGTCCGGTGCGCAGATTGTCTTCGGCATTGCAAGGCGGGTTCCTCCTCCAAGTACTTCATAGAAGATTTTGAACACAAAGGTAGTGTCCGACTCTGCAAAATAAGTTTCCACATATTGCCATAGAGAGAATAATATTTACACAAATCTAATCTGCTGACATATTCCGTAGCGTGACATCACACCATGGCCAAGTCTTTATCCGAATTATTTTACTGTCCCACCTCAGCGCGTTTAGCGAGGCGGTTTCCTTGGCACGTCTTGTCAAAGCAGAGATCGTGTCCCCTTATTGCGGGATTCTCATCAATGCGGGCGTGGGTAACCCAACCGCGCCATTGATTACGGCGCTCGGGAGATAAGCGAGTTTTTCCAGGCTGGTGGGGACGCATAGTCGCGTCCACCCATATAAGGGGATAAGGATCCACCTTTTCATCCACGCCTTCTTCCTCCTTTGCCTATCCATTTCCGAGCACTCGAGCTCCAGCGCCCAAGTCCACACACCCCACCTCAACCCTCTCCAGCCATGTCCGGAGCAGGAGGCAAGTGGATGGTCTCCTCCATCACGGAGGGAATGTCGGATTTTGGGTTCCGGCAGACCCTTGAGGTTCGAACACTGGGGTGCGCGCGGAGATTTTGCCTCCTACCTACCTGCACCCCTCCGCCTCGCTAAGATCTAAGCAACGGAAAGAACAACACGAATGACACAGGGTTTATACTGGTTCGGGCCACCGTTGTGGTGTAATACCCTACTCCAGTGTGCGGTGTGGTGGATTGCCTCTTGGGCTGATGATGATGAACAATACAAGGAAGAACAGCCTCGCGAGGGTCTGCTCTTGGCTGGGGCGATGAACTGCTGGGAGGAGTTCAGTCGCCCTTCTCTCTCTCTCTCTCTCTCTCTCTCTCTCTCTCTCTCTCTCTCTCTCTCTCTCGCTCTCTTTCTTTCTCTCGTTCCCCCTTTTCTCTTCCCTTGTTCCTTCGTCCCTCTTGTTTTGTGGGTGGTTGGTCCTATTTATAGAGGCCCTGGTCTTCTTCCCAAATATCGAGCGGGAAGGGAGCCAACAATGGCAGGCTAATTTGAAGGGGGATAGCTAGTACCAGCTATCTGACAAAAGTAGTCTTCGCCTGCACAAAGCTCTGGCGGTGATGCCATCTTGGGCTCCACAATGACCTCCATCTTTCAGTCCTCCTGGTCTTGGTCTTGTTGCACCGAAATGGCAACCTTTGCCTAATGCCTCGGTACTCCGCGGCTGTGCTTGCTCCCTTTGCACCAAGGAGGAAAGGAGGACGCTGCGCGGGCTGGCACCCACCTGGCTCCTTCGGTCGTCATGGCTTGCGTCACGGGCACCTCGTGAGGTACCCCGCCTTGATCTCTCTGCCTCCTCGCGAGCCAGCCTGATGAGGCCGTGCCTGAGGAAGCTCCGAGTCGTCCGCCCCGCGAGGCTTGGCCCCTCGCGAGGGTCTTGGGTCTATGTTGCTGAAGATGGGCCGTGCTGGGCCCCCCTTTGAGCCACGCCGCAGGCCGCAGGCAGGCAAGTCTGGGGACCCCCGTTCCCAGAACGCCGACAGTAGCCCCCGGGCCCAAGGTGCGCCCGGACTTGGCCGTGCAGGGAGGCGGAAGGGCGAGGGCGAAGCGCCGCGGGCCCTAACAGCCTGCGGCCTTGGGCGCCGCGTGGCGGTTGATTGGATGTGGGCGGCACTGCTCCCCCACGCCCCCTGATTTTGCGCCATGCTAGGCGGACTCATAGTTGTACATAGCCGCTCCCCTTTTTGTCGCTCGAGCGCCCTCTGTCCTTCCTCCGCTCGAACTCCAGCTTCTGCTCTCGACCCAATCTCGAACTTTCCCTCCTTTTTCCCATCGCCATGGCTCCGACGAAGAAGGGAAGAGGGAAGAAACCCGTGCGTCCGCCTGGTCCGCCACCGTTGGCGGCCCCTGCCGAGGGCTTAGGCAAGGTCAGCTCGCCTCTGGCCACTATCTTCAACGAATGTGGGAGGACGACGGCCTGGCCCGCATCCCACTCCTCCATCGACAGCATAGTCACCAAGGTCCCGTATTTCGCCGACGCCCTGTGGGCGGGTCTGGTTCCTCCCTTTTCTGATTTCTTCAATGCCGTGCTTTCCCACTATCAGATCCACATGATGCATCTGGGTCCTGAATCCATCACCCTCCTTTCGGTCTTCGCCTTTGTTTGCGAGGCTATGATGGGCATCCTTCCTTCGGTTGCCTTGCTGCGCCACTTCTTCTCGCTACGCCTTGTTGACCCTACCCAATGCTGGGCGTGCGTGAGATTCGTTGCCGCGTCTGAGACTGCGGCCTCTGAGATTGACTTCAAGCTTCCCCCGCCCGCGGCTGGGTTCCGCGAGCGGTGGCTATATGTGGACGCAGAGGTGCCCAGCCCCCTGCTATCGAAGCCAACTTCTCCTGCTGCCCCCAATTCGGGTTGGGGCCAGGAGACGCTTGAGAGCCCCCGGCTCGTCTTCGTCTGGCACCGCTTCGCGTTCTTGAGGTCGCTTGGCGTTACAGCGCCCAAGGTGGTGAAGGAGTTCCTGCTACACCGCGTTGCTCCTCTCCAACGCCACTCCCGCCGGATGTGGGCCTTCAGCGGGCGCGATGATCGTATGAGGCTCCAGGAAGAGGACCTAACTCCTGAAGTGCTGAGGATAGTGCTCTTGACCCTGACTGGGGACCCCAACCCTGGCAGCATCCAGCAGGGAGGGGCCTTGCTGTACCTCTGCCAGAGCAGGGGCGATTTTTTGAAGCAGATGCCTATCTTTGATGAGTGGGGGTCGCGCCCCGCCAGCCTCCAGGGGCCTCGCGAGAACCCAGTGGCGGTGACCGCCCTTCTAGTCGGCCAAGGCGGCTCTTCCTCGAGCGACGGAGCAGGGAGGCATGAGGCGCTAGAGGCCGAGGGGGCTCCCGGCGGGGTGACGGCGCCGGGCGATGCTCATGAGGCAGCGGCTCTCGGGGCCCGTGCCGCTGAGGCTGAGGGTGACGAGCAGCTGCCCTCAGCGCTTGCGACTGAGGCCCCTGAGGTTCCGGCTGCTTCCCTTGGCGAGGCGATTGGTAGCGCGCATCAGGCAGGCGTCCCTGATGCAGATCGCCTTGACGCTCCGTCTTCGTCGCAGGTTGATCCCTGTGCCCAACTCTTGGGCCGCTTCCGCGTGGACTTTGAGGCCCTCCCGAAGAGAAGGGAGGCCCTGGGCGACGATTACCCTTGTCGCCTGCTGAAGCATAGGAAGTACTTCGCCACTGATGAGTAAGCCTTCTCCTTTCCCAGCTCCCGATCCTTCTGTTGCTTTTACTGACCCTTGCTCCGCAGGCCCCTTCCAGCCGAGCTTGCGGAGACGGCTGAGGTAACGTCCCCCTTGGCTTCGCCCCCTCCATCACCCGCAAGCGCCCCGAGCAGCAGAGCCCTTGTGGTGAGGGCGATCGAAGAGGCGGACCGTCCCGAGGCGCATTGTGGCCCTGCGCACCTCGCGATCCTCTTCCTCATGCCTTCTCGTGGCATAGCCAGCCTGCCGTGGGCTTCCCGCCTGGTCGTGGACTACGATTGGCTGAGGCGTTCCCTGCGCTCTTCACCTGGGGACGGGCTGGCCCCAGGCCGGGCTTCTGGCGCGGCGTGCCCGGCCGTCGCGAGGGTGCCAGCCCCCAGCCCGGAGGGGGTTGCTGATTCATGGCCCCCGGCGCTTGCTTGGGGCAGATGATGGCGTGGAAGACGTGCTCGAGCACGCTCGGGAGCATCGCGCTCTCCGCCAAGGATTCCTTCGAAGGGCGGCTGACGCGGTAAGCCTGCTTGGTGAGGAGCTTGCTGATGAAGACGCGCGCCTTGAGGCCGAGGGCCTGCGCCTGGCTGTAGAGAGGCGCAAGCTGGAGGGCGCCATCGCCCTTGCACGCCGTCAGCGCGATCTTGACGATGCAGAGGCCAAGGCGTCGCTGGTGGCCTCTCGGGAGGCTCGATCTTGGGCCGCTGAGGAGGCCCGGGAAGCAGACCGGCAGCGAACGGCGGCAGAGGAGCGGGCTCAGGAGCTCCTGGCCTGGTGCCACTCACTGGAGGAGCAGGTGGAGCTGCACGAGGCAGCCCTCGTGTCGATGAAGGTGGCCTCTGGCGACTCAGCAGAGCTCCAGAAGCGTGAGGAGGCGCTGACACTGGAAGCCGCCGAACGTACCCGCAAGTACGAGCGTCTGGAGACGAGGGAGTGCTTGGTGACGCAGGCGGAGGATGATGTCGCTGCACAGGGGGCCCGTGTCCTGGAGGAGGTCGGACGTCGAGTGGCGATGGCGCATTTGAACCTCGAGCACGAGTTCGAGGAGAAGCTGGGGTTGATCCAGGCCGAGGCTGAAGGCAGGACTGCTACCTTGAGAGCCAAGCTGGAGGGGGCGACACAGCGGGCCGATGCTTTCCGGGCCACCCTTGAGGTGGCGCGAGGTGAGTTAACCACCTCCCAGGCCGAGGTGCTCCTTCTTCGCCAGCGGGTGGAGGAGGCTGAGGCCGTCGCGCGCCAGAATGCGGATGAGATACATCAGCGGTGGATCCTGGAGCATGAGCACGGCCCCATGCTCACCACGCTCTGGGAGAGAGCCAACACAGCCTTGGGCAACATCTGCGAGGCAGCTGTCGGCGAGCCGCATGCAGTCAATTACACCGGCAATCTTCAGTTCTTCACTGACGTGGTGACGCAGCTGGAGGCGCGGTCGGTCAGGGCTGACAGGTTGGTGGAGGAGAGGAGCCGCGCCCTGCTCGGGCATGCCTTTTCTCGTGTCTTCAGCCATCTCCGGAACATGGATCCCCATTTCGATTTCGACGCCGCCATCGCCCTAGTCCCCCAGGTCGTCCGAGGCGACCTGGCGCACTGGGTGGAAGACAATGTGGATGCTCTTATCAGGGCCTTCGCTTCAGACAACGACGGCGTGATCGTGGCTGCCGACGAGGGCGGTGCGGTGCACGGCCCTGACGCCACTGGCAGCGACACGGACAGCGATGGCGAGTTCAGCGACGCCAGCAGCGGCTCGGGTGGTGCTCCTGAGGATGCATTGGGGGATTTATCCGACTGATTGTGCATCGTTCCTACTTCCTTGCCCTGCATGAATAGAACTCAGGTTTTGGCCTGATGGCGGTGAGAGCATTTGAGAGGGGGAGCCCCTTATGTAAAACTTGTGTTCATCGTCTTAGTAGTCGCTACATTGCCCATGCGCCCGCGCCAAGTGGTTGGCTTAAGCGACGCGCTGGTCGGCTAGTTTACCTTGGTCCCGTGCTGACCCTGAGGTAGCCTATGGGAGGTTGTGGTGTCCCGAGTGTTCCCTGATTGGATCCGTAGGACCTGCAGCAAAACACCCTCCTGAGAGGACGTGGTGGCGGCAGTCTGGGCTGCGCGCAAGCTAGGCCTGACCCGGCTCGCGAGGGGCTCACGAGGGGAGGCAGCTGAGGCGAAGTGGTAACCAAAACGCGAGAAATTGCTCGAACGAGACTAAGCACCCCTTCCCCGAACACACGCAAATCTCAAATTCGAATCCAACTTGAATCCAGCGGGGGAAAGCGACAACCAAAGGGAAAAGCAACGAAAGCAAACAAAAGGCCGTGTCCGGCACCTAATCTAGTCTTGGACGTCTTCTCACCAGCGCGGAGCTAAGTGCTGCCACTGGGCGTGGGAGGGAGACCCAGGGCCTGAGGCCGGCACCCCTGAGACTCTAGGGCGTGTACAGCCCCACTCATTATTACGTGAGAGTGTCACGGGGTGGCGAGCTTCACAGGCACTGGGCCTTCTTCACATGTACTGGCCTTGCTTCATATCGCTAGATGAGGGCCCCGCCTTGCGCCACACTCTAGTGCCATCAACGACGACCGGAAACCAGGACGTCACCGATGGGGTAGAGCGGTCGCCAGTGGTTCCCCCGACGACCACGGGTCCTCTGCCAGGGGCAGGCCTTGAGGCACCTCCCCAGCAGAGGGCCTACCTCCTGAGAACACCTTGCTCCGAACGCCGCGGTGGTGATGTCGGGTCTCGGCCCCTCTCCTGCAGCCCCCTGCGCCCTCCTCCCGAGGGGTAGGAGACTGTGGGAGCGGGGCAGCTGCTCGATGTGGCGACCTGCACCTCCTGCGATCCATGGTTAGCGTATGCCTGATCCTGAAGAATTAGCGGTACCCGATAATCAAGCCTCTAGCGTGGCCGGTGGGACCGTCCCGGGGCTCCTGGAAAGGCTCAGCTTCTAGTGCCTCGTCCCCCCAGCTCGAGCTAAGGAGCGAGCCTTGTTCGCCCTCGTGAGAGTGTCCTTGGTCCATCATGAGGGGCACGTATTCCTCTGGCGCTGTCATCCCGAGGGCCACGCCGTAGTGCTCCGTGTGCCACGCGGTCCTGCCTAACGCGCCCACCATGGGGTGGCAGTGCGGCTGTCCACTGGGGCCGCGGGTCGCGTTGAGTCCTTCTTCACGGACCAGGAGCGGGGGAGCGCCGCCGCCGATCCGATGCTGACAGCTTCGCTGGTGTTGGAGTAGCCTTGGAGCCCTCGGGCGCGCGCGGAGCCCCCGCGCGGGCCGCCCTGGGCTTGAGATGGGAGCTGGGTGCAGAAGGGATGAGCCCCCGAGGCAGCGAAGCCCAGGAGCTCTGCCACCCGCTCCAGCAGCACGTCGCGGTCGCCCTCCAGCAGCCTGCACTGCAGCAGCTCTCGGGCCACCGTGAGCGCGGCCCTCGAGTTCGCCTCCTCCCGGCGGGTGTACGGTGCCGTGGTCGCGGTGTGATTGGAGGCCCTTGCTGCCGACCGCGCCTGCCGCGGTGTGAGAGCTGTTGAATCCTGTCCGCGTCGCCCGCGGCCCGCAGCGCCCTGCGGACCGCGAGCTGCCTGGGGCACGGGGTCGCCCGAGGCGAGCGGCTCTGCGCGGGTGGTCCACGCCGCCCATGGATCTGGGTTGCCCGCCTGGTCGCCGGACATGGTGATGACGATGCGACGGGGCACGAAGCGGTAGAAGGTGGATTCCGGTGCACCCCTACCTGGCGCGCCAAATGTCGGATTTCGGGTTCCGGCAGACCCTTGAGGTTCGAACACTGGGGTGCGCACGGAGATTTTGCCTCCGACCTACCTGCACCCCTCCGCCTCGCTAAGATCTAAGCAACGGAAAGAACAACACGAATGACACAGGGTTTATACTGGTTCGGGCCACCGTTGTGGTGTAATACCCTACTCCAGTGTGCAGTGTGGTGGATTGCCTCTTGGGCTGATGATGATGAACAATACAAGCAAGAACAGCCTCGCGAGGGTCTGCTCTTGGCTGGGGCGATGAACTGCTGGGAGGAGTTCAGTCGCCCTTCTCTCTCTCTCTCTCTCTCTCTCTCTCTCTCTCTCTCTCTCTCTCTCTCTCTCTCTCTCTTTCTTTCTTTCTTTCTTTCTCTCGTTCCCCCTTTTCTCTTCCCTCGTTCCTTCGTCCCTCTTGTTCTGTGGGTGGTTGGTCCTATTTATAGAGGCCCTGGTCCTCTTCCCAAATATCGAGCGGGAAGGGAGCCAACAATGGCGGGTTAATTTGAAGGGGGACAGCTAGTACCAGCTATCCTGACAAAAGTAGTCTTTGCCTGCACAAAGCTCTGGTGGTGACGCCGTCTTGGGCTCCACAATGACCTCCGTCTTGCAGTCCTCCTGGTCTTGGTCTTGTTGCACCGAAATGGCAACCTTTGCCTGATGCCTCGCTACTCCGCGGCTGCGCTTGCTCCCTTTGCACCAAGGAGGAAAGGAGGACGCTGCGCGGGCTGGCACCCGCCTGGCGCCTTTGGTTGTCATGGCTTGCATCACGGGCACCTCGTGAGGTACCCCGCCTTGATCTCTCTGCCTCCTCGCGGGCCAGCCTGATGAGGCCGTGCTCGAGGAAGCTTCGAGTCGTCCGCCCCGCGAGGCTGGGCCCCTCGCGAGGGTCTTGGGTCTGTGTTGGTGAAGATGGGCCATGCTGGGCCCCCCTTTGAGCCACGCCGCAGGCCGCAGGCAGGCAAGTCTGGGGACCCCCATTCCCAGAACACCGACAGGGACATATCAAAAAACTGAGGAAGGCCGGATACTTGTCTAACAACATTGCGCACCGGCTTCCCGAAGAGGGGTAGCTCATCCCCACCCCTAGGCCCCATGAGAGGGTGGTGTTCCTCCCCCATTTCCTCCGCGGACTGGGCTTCCCTCTCGACCCATTTGTCCGGGGGGCTCATGTTCTACTATGGCCTGGATTTCCACGATCTGGCCCCGAACTTTGTCCTCAACATCTCGGCGTTTATCGCCGTGTGCGAAGCTTTCTTCCGCATCCGCCCCCATTCCGGCCTATGGCTCAAGACTTTCAATGTCAAGCCGAAGGTGGTGCGCGGCACCCAAGTGGAGTGCGGAGTGTGGAGGCACCCCAACGTCCTATGGCTCGAGGGCTCCTTCGTGGAATCCCTAAACGGGTGGTAGTCGGGGTAGTTTTACATCACCGAGCCGCGCGACCCTGAATGGGTCGCAGCCCCCGAGTTCTGATCTGGACCCCCTACGTGGCTCGCCTCCTGGAAAGAGACGATCCTATCATGGGGTAAAAAAGGAGAGCTGACCGGACTCCAAACATGCATCCAAACCCTGGTGGACAAGAAGCTCAAACTTGTCAACGTAGTCCAGGTTATGCTCATCCGTCGGATCCTCCCGTGTCAACAACGGGCTTTCAACCTGTGGGAGTTCGACCCGACGCGGCACCGAACTCTGAGCAGGCTCTTCGACACGACGTACGAAGATGCCTGGAAGGTGCTTTTCAAGGGTGCCGAGGCCCCCACATCCGCTACCGAGGATCGCGGATTCAGCATGCAGCGTCACGCTCATGCAGTAAGCTGTTTTTACCTTTTACAGGGTATTAGTTTTTCATAGTTTGACTCCATGCGGGATCTAAGCTCCCTTACCTTTGACAGGATTGGCAGGAGACGTCCGGACAGATCAACTGTCCGGCTCCTTTGCCCGAAGGCCCAGCGGACGCTCGCTTGGCGAAGCTGCTGGTTCCGGCACCCTACGTGGTGCCGGAGAAGAAGGCCAAGAAGAAGGCCACGGGGACTCGAAAGAGTGCCCAGCGCCAGGAGGTGTCGGATTCATCATCCGACAACTCCAAGGCGCACTCCTCCCATGAAGACGAGGAGGAGGAAGAAGAGACCTCTCCCCCTCCAGCGGGGGGAGGGAAGAAAAGGAAGGCCGCCCCAACTAGGGAGGCCGAAGGGTCCAAGAGGGGGAAGACCCCTCCTCCGGACTACTCCACCAACACCGACAACGGCGAAGAGGAGTGGCCGCACAGGGCCAAGCCCCTGGCGAGATCGTAAATATCCGGATACCAGAGTGATTCATAGTATTCCCCCATTGCACAGCTTTTCCTTACGTCAAACATGTCTATGCAGTCCTCCCAAGGCCGGGCTCGACGAGTCGTCGAGCGGCTCCCTGGATTCGCCGGATGTGAATTCGCTTCCTGCGGCTACCTCCCCCCACCCAACGGACGACGCCGAGGTGGCGTCCCAACAGGTTCCAAGCCAGGAGGAGGTGGTCCTAGAGGCGCCGCAAGGCGACCTCCCGGACTCCAGGCGTGAAGGGGATAGAACCCCCAAGGGCTCTAAGTCTGGCTTTGAGCCGGACACCGTGCCGGAACCTTCAATGGTTCCGGACTCCGGTAGGCAGCCTCCTTCCAAGAGGAGCAAGCCTACCGAGCCGGTGACCTCCGTCCAACCGGAGGCACTGGACAATTTGTTGGAGGTGCTTAACGGCGCCTCCATCGACGAGGAGCACCGCACTATTATGAGTGTGGTGATCCAGAAGGTTCAGTCCGCCAAGAGCGGACTGACCGAAGCCTGTGCTAGCCTTCTAACAGGCTTTGAGGTAAGTAAGGAATATGTAAAAATATTACCGCATAGACAGTAGCCCCTGATGCTCTATTCGGTGTTCGGAAAGAAAAGCTGAATAGAGGATCTAATAACGTTCGCAGGAGTCTAACAAAAGTAAGTCAATATGCGTATGCAGGCTTCGCTGCTAGCATCCGCCGCACTGACAGCGGAGGTGGGCACGCTGAAGCAGAACCTCGAGCGGTCCGAGCAAGAGCTCGGCCTAGCGAAGAAGCAGCTCGAGGAGAAGGAAGGTAAGAAATACCTTATTGAAATATGTGAAAGGTGCAATTGCAAAAAGTGACAGGATTAATGCGGCTATTGTAGGGGCCACAACTGAGTGGCGACCCTTAAGCAAGCGCTGTCCGAGGCCGAGAAGAGGGCGGCCACAGAGCGCACCGAGCGGGAGAAGCATGAGACGCAGGTTGGCGAGGTGCGGCAAGAGCTCCAGGCTCTCATGAAAAAACATGAGAGTTTGGAGCTTGACTCGAAGAAGCGAGAGTCTAAGCTCGCGGCGGCCATTGAAGATGCCAAGTCTGCCAAGGCCGAAGCCCAGAAGGCCCTCCAGGAGGTTGAGGCAATAAAAAAGATAGCGGCGGGTAAGGCATTCTTTATGCAAAGCAAGCACGTAAAAGTGAATTACTTGTTACTTACCCGAATCCAGAGCTCTCCAGGAGCATTCGCAGACTTGCCCCGTAGCGTGTCGGATACCGCCGCCTTCTACCTAGCCGAGGAGGGAAGCTCGACAGAGAAGGTGTTCTGGTCTCAGTATGCTGAGGCCGAACACCCGGTGCCCTTAAGCGACCAGCTGAAACAGCTGGTCGAGCTCCATAAGGTGGACGAACAGGCCATGAAGGGCCTCATAGTCCGGCTGTGGCCTAGAGAGGCCATGCCTGGGAGCTACTTCGGGCTGGTGAGGCGGCTGGTGGAGGCCTGTCCAAGGCTCGAAGTCATCAAGCGCTCCGTATGCACCGAGGGTGCCCGTAGGGCGCTTGCCCGTGCGAAGGTGCATTGGGGCAAGCTGGATGCTGAGAAGCTTGTGAAGGACGGGCCACCATCGGGCAAGGAGCATCGCAAGCCCGAGATGTATTATGAGGGCGTTCTGAAGGGTGCTCGCCTTGTGGCGGATGAATGTTCCATGGATGTAATTTTTCAGTAAACTCGCTCGTTTTGTCCTGTGCGCTGAAAACTTGTTCATGTGCGCTAAGCAATGCTTTTTGAATTTAAAATATTACCTTCTGTGCGGCCGTTTATCAAATTTGAGAGATGGCGAGTCTCGGCTTCTGCCCCCATGGCACGAGTGTTGGGGTGTTCGGGATAAACATGAGCGCTCTTTTTCCCATTCTTGGGTCCTCCGAGGGAGGCGCTCAACACAACGAACAAGGCAATTGGACTATAATTCTTGAACACTCTCACTTAGCCATAGAATTCTATAATTTTAAATTTCGGCGAAGCCCCTAGTGTTCGGAAGACCGAGTTCGGGGCGCTATCCACGCCTAGGCCGGACAAAGCCGACTCCTCGCTCTAAGCGCCATAAGTCTTTAGGGACTCGACAACCTCTCGAACAGTGACCATCTCTCGCCTCATCATGACAGTCAGTTTTAGCTTTCTCTACTGAGGTGCTTAGCCCAGCTCAACTGGGGCACAATCGTAGTAGTTCTCCTAGTGCTACCTTAGCTGATATAACGGAACGTAAGGTACCAAAACATAGGAGCCGGGCAAACCCAACTATTGACCCAAGACATGATTCGGAGCCGATGCATATAATGCTATAAGTTCGGGGTGCCGCACTTGTGAAAGTGTTCGGACTTCTCACACCGTATTGTAGGGTACTTAAGCCCCTGGCGTATTGGCCGTACCAAAGTGTACGGGTGCAACATGTCATTAATGAACAATATATTCATAAAAAAGAGTAATGCAATAATAGACGGAGGCTATGGATTGTTTATTTAAAAAAGGTTGCGATCAAAGCAGGGTGATACAAATAATGCGATAAGCAAAAGATGGGACTATCAAATATGTCCTTTCCAAGGGCGAGCTGCGGAATGTTATGCGAAACAGGTATATTGCTCGTTATAGAGACCACCTTAGAGTTCCGTAGTGTGGCGTAGCTTTCTGCTCCCCTGGTTGTTGTATCGTTTGTGCGGCAATTGTACTGCCGGACAGGCCTTACGAAGAGTGGAGTCCTGAAAATAAGAGAAAATTAAGAAATCGGCAGCCCCTAGTGCGGTTTAAGCCGCGTTTCGGGCGTGCCGTGATGGTGCCCCTCCCCCTGTGCCCATGGTATTTCCAGAGTGTAGTTATGTACGCGCAACACTGGTTTCGCAAGTTCGCGAGGGCTGGCGTTGGGGACGCATTGCTACGCTTGCTCGGAACGTGCCAGGCGGTCCTGTTGTAGGTTACTCCGGGCGCGCTTGACGGTGTCCAGACGTTTAATGGCCGGACTGGAGAATTGCCTTGAGAGGCTGCTTTGTACTTCCACTGCGATAGCCGCCGTATGCTCCTCCGTTCGGAGAGAGCGTTCGGTGTTTCCATTGACCGTGATGACTCCTCGAGGGCCTGGCATCTTGAGCTTGAGGTATGCGTAGTGCGGCACTGCATTGAACTTGGCAAATGCAGTTCGCCCGAGCAGTGCGTAATAGCCACTGCAGAACGGGACTATGTCGAAGATTAACTCCTCGCTTCGGAAATTATCCGGAGATCCGAAGACCACTTCAAGTGTAACTGAGCCTGTACAGTTGGCCTCTACACCTGGTATGACGCCTTTAAAGGTCGTTCTAGTGGGATTAATCCTCGAGGGATCGATGCCCATTATCCTCACTGTATCCTGGTAAAGTAGGTTCAGGCTGCTGCCGCCGTCCATAAGGACTCTAGTGAGGTGAAATCCGTTAATAATTGGGTCTAGAACCAATGCGGCGAATCCGCCATGATGGATGCTAGTGGGGTGGTCCCTTCGATCAAAAGTGATCGGGCAGGAAGACCATGGGTTGAACTTTGGGGCGACTGGCTCCATCGTGTATACGTCCCTTAGCACACGCTTCCGCTCCCTCTTGGGGGCGTGGGTTGCGTATATCATGTTCAACGTCCGCACTTGTGGGGGAAAACCTTTCTGTCCACTGTTGTTCGGCGGCCGGGGCTCCTCCTCGTCATCGCTATGCAGCCCCTTGTCTCTGCTTTCGGCATTTAACTTGCCTGCCTGCTTGAACACCCAACAATCCCTGTTGGTGTGATTGGCTAGTTTTTCGGGGGTGCCATGTATCTGGCATGAGCGGTCGAGTTTTCGGTCCAAACTGGACGGGCCCGGAGTATTTCTTTTGAATGGCTTTTTCTGCTGACCGGGTTTAGACCCTCTGAATCCGGCATTAACTATCGTATCCTCAGCATTGTCGTTGTTAATGCGGCGCTTTTGCTTGTTGCGAGGCGATCTGCCACTGCTGTCCTTGGTATCCGAATTACCAGGGCTCTTGGTCATGTTATTGCTGTGAGCTAGCCAGCTATCTTCTCCCGCGCAAAAGCGGGTCATAAGTGTCGTGAGGGCTGCCATGGATTTCGGCTTTTCCTGTCCTAGGTGCCATGCAAGCCACTCGTCGCGGATGTTATGCTTGAAGGCTGCTAGGGCCTCTGCGTCCGGACAGTCGACGATTTGATTTTTCTTGGTTAGGAACTGTGTCCAGAATTCTCTGGCCGATTCCTCTGGCTGCGGAATTATGTGGCTTAGGTCATCGGCGTCTGGTGGTCGCACATAAGTGCCCTGGAAATTGTCGAGGAATGTTGCTTCCAGGTCCTCCCAACAACCAATTGATTCTGCTGGCAAGCTGTTAAGCCAATGCCGAGTTGGTCCTTTAAGCTTGAGTGGGAGGTATTTGATGGCGTGTAGGTCATCACCGCGGGCCATGTGGATATGAAGGAGATAGTCCTCGATCCATACCGCAGGATCTGTTGTGCCATCGTATGATTCGATGTTCACGGGTTTGAAACCCTCGGGGATTTGATGATCCATTACTTCATCTGTGAAGCATAGTGGGTGTGCGGCGCCTCTGTATTGGGCTATATCACGATGTAGCTCAGACGAGCTTTGTCTACTGTGTTTGGCCTGGCCGGATTTACTGTATCCGGCGTGACGAGTACCATCTCATGCCGTGGGGCGCCCATGTGATCCGTAGATCGATCTTGTTTGCATTGGCTTGTCCTCCAATATATCTCGCAGGTCTGGCGCATTTTCCTTTGCCTTGGTATTTTTTGAGCGGCGCCGGGGTGCGGCTTGAGTGGAGGGCCGAGAGGCCTCTCTGTCGCAGCCACGGGGTGGCCGGTCGGCCGCATCATGCGCTGGTGATGTAGGTTTAGGTGTTTCCTCCTCTAATTGGGGTAGCATCCTGCACTTTGGGTAGCTCTTGGAGGGGCGTTCGAGTTCATACTCTTCGGCCGCAAGGACTTCAGTCCATCTGTCGGCTAGCAAATCTTGATCAGCTCTAAGTTGTTGCTATTTTTTCTTGAGGCTGCTCGTCGTGGCCATAAGCCTGCGTTTGAAACGCTCTTGTTCGACGGGATCCTCCGGCACGACAAATTCGTCGTCGTCGAGGCTTGCCTCGTCTTCGGAGGGAGGCATATAATTATCGTCTTCGACCTCTCTGTCTGCCGCTCTCTCATGAGGGTTGGCTTCTCTATCCTCCTGTGCTGAATCTTGCTGGAGGTAGTTGTCTTCGGCACTGTCTGGGGTGTTATTATCTCATGTGCCAGAATCACCATTTTTGCTTTGGCAAGATTTAGAGCGGCGCCGCTGACCCCGACGCTTAGGCTGCTTCTTGGAGGGGTCATCCTCCGCTGTTCCATCGCCATTGCCTTCTTTTGGGGTGTCCACCATGTATATATCATACGACGAGGTGGCTTTCCAGTGCCCTATAGGCGCTGGTTCTTGATCGTCTCCTGCATCGGCGTCCATACCGTCGATTTCTTCGGAGTCGAAGTCGAGCATGTCAGTTAAATCATCGACAGTGGCTACAAAGTGGGTGGTGGGTGGGCTTTCAATTTCTTCATCATCCGCATCCCAACCTTGCTGACCATAGTCCGGCCAGGGCTCTCCTGTTAAAGAGAGAGACTTTAGTGAATTCAGAATATCGCCGAAGGGCGAGTGCTGAAAGATGTCCGCGGCGGTGAACTCCATGATCGGCGCCCAATCGGGTTCGATCGGTAGGGGCACGGAGGGCTCGGAGTCAGGAGAGGAGTCCGGCTCCTTGGAGTCACGGGCTTCGCAGAGAATAGGGCTGATGTTTGGCTAGATCGCCGTAGAGATTGCAGCTCCTGAGGCGGTGTCTAACCACCCATCCTCGATTGGTGTGATCGGCTCCGAGCTAGGGGTCGGAGCGGACACAGGTGCGGCCTCCAGGGCACTGTTCGACGGCAGAGCTAGATCATGCCCATCGTGACAGTGCGGCGCGCTCGGCTGTGGCTCGAATCCATTGAAGATCAAGTCTCCGCGGATGTCGGCCGTGTAGTTCAAACTTCCAAATCTGACCTGATGGCCAGGGGCGTAGCTTTCGATTTGCTCCAGATGACCAAGCGAATTGGCCCGCAGTGCAAAGCTGCCGAATACGAAGATCTGTCCGGGGAGAAAAGTCTCATCCTGGATCGCATCGCTGTTGATGATCGGAGAATCCATCGGGCCTAAAAGTGATGACACAGAGGAACTCTCAATGAAAGCACCAATGTCGGTGTCAAAACCGGCGGATCTCGGGTACGGGGTCCCGAACTGTGCGTCTAGGTGGATGGTAACAGGAGGCAGGGGACACGATGTTTTACCCAGGTTCGGGCCCTCTTGATGGAGGTAAAACCCTACGTCCTGCTTGATTAATATTGATGATATGGGTAGTACAAGAGTAGATCTACCACGAGATCAGAGAGGCTAAACCCTAGAAGCTAGCCTATGGTATGATTGTTGTTCATCCTACAGACTAAAATCCTCCGGTTTATATAGACAATGGAGAGGGCTAGGGTTACACAGAGTCGGTTACAATGGTAGGAGATCTACATATCCGTATCGCCAAGCTTGCCTTCCACGCCAAGGAAAGTCCCTTCCGGACACGGGACGAAGTCTTCAATCTTGTATCTTCATAGTCCAGGAGTCCGGCCGAAGGTATAGTCCGGCTATCCGGACACCCCCTAATCCAGGACTCCCTCAGGGGGCTCACCACTACAGGCGTCGCCCACAGCCCCCGTGGTGGAGGATGAGATGGGTCATGCGCTTGAGTTCGAGCACGGACGGAGCGTTGTTCGTCATGAGCTCTTCCAGGAGGCGATGGGTGCGATGAACCAACTCGGTGAAGAACTTGTGGGTGTCGATGCGCGCCTTGAGACCGAGGGTCTTCGGTTGGCGGAGGAGTGGCACAAGCTGAAGGTGGCCATCAACCTCGGGCGCCACCAGCGTGAGCTGGATAATGTGAAGGCTGAGGCTTCCCTCGCAGCCTCCCGTGAGGCCTGCTCCCGAGCTCTGGAAGAGGCTCGGGAAGCTCACTGCCGTCGCAAGGCCGCGGAGAAGCGTGTGTGGGAGCTCCAAGCCTAGAGCGCTGTCTTGGATCAGCAGGTGGAGGCGCGCAGGGCTGACCTTGCGTCGTTGAGGGGGACGCTCGCCGAGGAGGAAGAGATCCGAAAGCGCGAGGAGGTGCTGGCGCTGGAAGCTATGGAGCGCAGCCTTGAACTCGAACGGCTAGAGACGAGGGTGCGCCAGGTTGCTCAGGCGGAGGACAACGTCGGTGCGCGCGAGGTCAGGGCCCAGGAGGAGGTCGACCGCCAGGTGGCCGAGGCTCGCGCGAATCTCGAGAGCAGGCACAACCTGAAGCTGAAGCTCGTGGAAGCCGGTGCCGCTAGTAGGACTGCTGCCCTCAAGTCCAGGTTGGTCGAGGTGGAGCGGCGCGAGGAGGCCGCCGCAACCGCCCTGGCCTCGGCACAGGATGAGCTGGCTTCCGCCCGCGCCGAGCTGCTCTCTCTTCGGAAGCGGGTCGCCGAAGCCGAGTCCGTCACGCGGCAGAACAAGGACAAAGTACTTCAGCAGCGGACGTTGGAGCGTGTGCACGCCCCCATGCTCGAGGACCTTAGGAATAGGGCCAACACCGCCCTGGGCCATATCTGCGATGAGAATGCTCCTCATCCTCATGCGAACGACTACGCCAGCCACCTCTGCTTCTTCGCCGATGTGGTGACGCGCCTGCATAACTGTTCTGAGAGGGCTCGCGAACTTGTTGAAGAGAGGAGTCGCAGCCTGCTCGGGCGCGCGTTCTCCCGCGTCTTCAGCCACCTCTGGAACGCCGATCCCAACTTCGATTTTGACGCCGCCATTGCTCCCGTACCGGAAGCCATCCGGGGCGACCTAGCGTGATGGGTTGAAGACAACGTGGATGCGCTGGTCAGGGCCTTCGCTTCTGACGACGACCGGGTAGTAGTTGCGGTGGACGAAGGTGACGTGGTTGGCGACGGTGATGCCAGCGCCGGTGAAGGTGGAGGCGACAGCGACACCAGCGGTGCGCCTGAAGATGACATGGGGGACGCAGCGAGCGACATATCCGGCTGATCCCACATTTCCCTACTATTTACCCTGTAAAAACTTGGGCGTGGCCCTGGAAGATTGTAAGAGCATTTTGAGAGGGGGAGCCCCTCATGTAAACAAATCACAGCTTTTTATCCTTCTGTGTCAAATTGGGTATGCGTCTTCACGAGCTCACATATGCTGGGGCAAGGCTGCTATTGCGGTTTACCTTAGCCTGGACGAGCCCAAAACCGGCTCAAGAGATTCTGGGTTCCTGAGAAGCTCCTGAGGAATTCGTCGACACGCCCGAGGGGGCGTGTGATAAGCGAGCGCCAGCCGCGGCGTGACACGTGCGTGGCTCGTGTGCTTCATGCCCAGCCCGGCTCGCGAGGGGGGAGCGACATGCGCGAACTCCTAAATAAGGCAAGAACCAGACTGCGAGAAATACCTCGAACGAGAAAAGGCATCC
>NC_041382.1:320364469-320390330 GCF_002162155.2 Triticum dicoccoides | reverse complement strand
GTGCATCAAATGAAAATTCAACTTCAACTTAAATCCAAATCCAGAAGGTAGGGTTACAGAAAAAAGATCCAAAGCAAAAGGCCGCGTACGGCGCCTAGTCAAGTCTTCAAAGTCTTCTCACCAGCGCGGAGCTAAGTGCTGCCACTGGGCGTGGGAGGGAGCCTCCGAGGCCCGAGGGGCGGCTCTCCTGAGGCTCCGGGGCGTGTACATGCCCACTCATTATTACATGAGAGTGTCACGGGCAGCGATCTTCACAGGCGTGAGCCTTACTTCATATCGCCTGACGAGGGCCCCGCCTTGCGCCTCCTCCTACCACCGTTGGGACGACCGAAAACCAGGACGGCCCAACGAGGGCAGAGGGGACGCCAGCGGTGCCCTCGGCGACCATGGGTCCTCTGCCGAGGGAAAGGTCGCCGGCGCCACCCCGGCAGAGGTCCTACCTCTGGGTGTTGCCTTGCTCCGTGCGACGCAGGGAGGGGCCTTGCTCCTGGCCCCTCCCATGCAGTCCCCAGTAAGTCTCTCTTGATGGGGCGGGCATCGCCGCGCCGGAACCATCACCTGGCGCCGTGACCTGGTTCATCTGTGACTCATGGTTAGCTGAAGTTTGTCCATGAGGGATTAGTCGTACCCTATATCTGTTGTCGACGGCGCGGCCGGTGGGACTCTCTGGCGGCTCCTGGAAGGGGTGGAAGTCTCGGCCTTAAGCCTGGTGTTTTGTTCCACTCTTGCCGCCTTAGTTTCCGTCATACCGGTGTTATGTTCCTTGCTTTTGTGTTCCTTATGCGGTTGGGGCTATGGGACCCCCTTGACAGTTCGCCTTGAATAAAACTCCTCCAGCAAGGCGCAACCTTGGTTTTACATTTTCCTAACAACCTATAACTTTCCCTTGGGTTCTACAGACCTGAGGGTCATCTTTATTTTAACCCCCCCCCCCCGGGCCAGTGCTCCTCTGTGTGTTGGTCCGGACCGGGCAACCTGCGGGGCCACCTCGGGGAAACTCAAGGGTTGGTTTTACTCATAGGTTGACCTATCAGTGTGCCCTGAGAACGAGATATGTCCAGCTCCTATCGGGATTTGTTGGCACAGTCGGGCGGCTTTGCTGGTCTTGTTTTACCATTGTCGAAATGTCTTGTAACCGGGATTCCGAGACTGATCGGGTCTTTCCAGGAGAAGGAATATCCTTCGTTGATCATGAGAGCTTGTAATGGGCTAAGTTGGGACACCCCTGCAGGGTATAATCTTTCGAGAGTCGTGCCCGTGGTTATGTGGCAGATGGGAATTTGTTAATATCCGGTTGTAGATAACTTGACACTTGGCTTAATTAAAATGAATCAACCACGTATGTAGCCATGATGGTCTCTTTTCGGCGGAGTCCGAGTAGTGAACACGGTTTGTGTTATGTTTGAACGTAAGTAGTTTTAGGATCACTTCTTTCTCACTTCTTGCTTCACGACCATTGCGTAGCTTCTCATCTTACTCTTATTTGTGTATGTTGGCCACCATATTTTCTTAGCGCTTGCTGCAGCTCAACCTCATTAACATATCCTACCCATGAGCTTGAATAGTCTTGATGTCGCGGGTGTGAGATTGTTGAGTCCTCGTGACTCACGGATACTTCCAAAATAGTTGCAGGTGCCGATGATACCAGTGCAGGTGATGCTATTGAACTCGAGTGGGAGTTCGACGAGGACCTTGCTCGTTACTATGTGTCATTTCCTAATGATCAGTAATGGAGCCAAGTTGGGATGATCAGGGATCTAGCATTTGGGGTTATCTCCCTTTTATTCAGATTTGACCATAGTCGGTCTATGAGTGTATTTGGATGATGTATGGATTATTTATGTATTGTGTGACGTGGCGAGTGTAAGCCAACTCTATTTATCCCTGTCTTGTTCATTACATGGGATGTTTGTGAAGATGACCCTTCTTGCGACAAAACCACCATGCGTTTATGCCTTTAAGTTGTGCCTCAACATGTGGGAGGTATAGCCGCATCGCGGGCGTTACAGGCTGGTGCTGGACGAAGACAAACTGGGTGGACGGGCGGCTGCGACGGCTATGGGGGTAGCGGCGGCGGCCGAAGAAGAGCGGTGACGTCGGCCTGATGGCGGCGGCGGTGGCTAGGTTAGGAGCGCGGCGGCGATGCTTGATGTGGGTGAGGAACCCTACAACATGACGAAGACCGGCGCAGATGGCGACATTCCCGCACCGAGGAAGATGGCGCGGCGCATACCATGGGAGATCAATGCGCGGTGACGGCTCTGTGGACCTCGGACCGCGGCGCTACGGCCCGAAGGGGCGACGCAGCGGCGGCGGGCAAGTCAGGGTAACGGCGGGAAGACCTTGGGGCGGTGGCGGGGACCGCGGGCTGTTACGCTGCGTCCCGAAGGGGCGACGCAATGGCGGTTCGCGAGTCGGTGCAGCCGCGAGAACGACCTTAGGACATCGGCATGGACAGCGTGCCACGCCTGCTACGGCCCGACGGGGCGACGCAGCGGCGGCACGAGGGTCAGTGCAGCCACGGGACGGCCTGGAGCGGACGGCCTCGGGGCGGCGGTGGACCGCGGGTCGTGACACTATGGCTCGAAGGGGCGACGCGGTGGTTGATGAAGCTATGTACCTAGGGTAGGGGCATGGACCTGTCCTAAAGTACCCTACCCAAGGACATCCCTAGAAGAAGTCACCTTTCAATCGACTTGGAGGTATCCCACTCGACGGACTCAAGACACTCGACCACGAAGCAATCACTCGACCAAGATCCAACCACTCGACTGCCAGGAGATCTAAAGTCACCCTGCACGCAAACGGTCGGTCATTAAGTAGCTTTTATGGTCATCATAGCACTTTATTAGGGGCGTTACCAGTAACCCCCAGTCTTAATGTACTTTAAACCCTGCATTACTGAGGGCTGGAGGGGCCTGGCGAACTCTATATAAGCCACCCCCTCCTCAGTATCAAGGGTTCGCACCCCTGTTATTCATACACACATAATTCAGTCGACCGCCTTCGGGCACCGAGACGTAGGGCTGTTACTTCCTCCGAGAAGGGCTTGAACTCGTAATCCTCGTGTGCTTACAACTCCTCCATAGCTAAGATCTAGCCTCTCCATACATACCCCCCCTACATCCTGTCAGAGTTAGAACCACGACAGTTGGCGCCCACCTTGGGGCAAGGAGTCTTAGCGCCTAGTTGGAGAAGTTGCGATTTTTTCCGATCTCTTTGATCATGGTTTCGGGCGGAGCATTGGTGGAGGGCCGCGAGATCCGTCTCGGCGCGCTCACATTCATCGCCGACGACTCCGCTTGGCTTCAGGAGGCTCCACTCGACGTCGACGCGCTCCCCGTCCGCGGGGTGACGCACTTTCGCGCATGCGTCCGTGGCGTCCTCCTGCGGCAGCCGTCGACCCAGTATCGGTCGGCTCCTGTGGCATCTCCCCGCCCTGTTTCTCGCCGGCGCAAGCACTCCGGTTGGTCGAGGCTTTAGAGGTGGGTGAGGCATGCGGTGGGCCGCCAGTCGGCCACCCCACAAGTCGCGGCAATCGAGCCCGACGAATCCCTCTACGGCATGTTCGACCTGTCCACTGGCTCCGTAGAGACCGCATCCGAATGCGACAGCAGTGACCCAGCTGCAGAGGTTCTGGTGATCGATGGGCCACACAGTCCTCCCGGTTTCCCCCGCGCTGACGGAGGCACGGATGGGGGCGACCCATCGCGTCCTCACGAGGAGTATCTCCCCGAGCCTCTCACATCGTTGCAGCGGGAGGAGCTTCGCCGCCGGAACATGGATGCACTCCACACTCCTATCGTTGGAGAAACCCCCGAGGCCCGAGCCTTGGAGGACGCGCGCTTGGCTAACTTGGTCGAGCGCACTCGACTGGAGAATCTCCAGCGAATACTCGACAAGCGAGCGCGTCAACGGGCTCCAGAATGCAGTCGACGTCAACCCTTTCCGCCCCCGCAGGTATATCGTACTCCGATTCAGAATTTGGCGGCTGTGGACCGTATAGCAGAGTCGATTCAGCCCTCCCAGTCAGAGGCTGGCAGAGGCTTGTTGCAAATCAGAGCGTTGCTCCGGGCAGTGGGAGACCAAAATTCCGCTGTTTCTCAGTCGTGGAATAGGATCCACAGTCGATCTGTTGCAGCGGATACAGTCCAGTCGGCTCACAGCCCAAGATCGCCTCCGAGGCGTGAGGGACGTGGAGACCGGCGTGATCAGTACAGAAGGAATGAGCAGTATGATCACCGATTCGATCGTGATAATCGACGTAGAGTGCCAACCCCTCCCCCGAGGAGTGGATCATATGTGCCTCGACAGCAGGATGACAGACGCCCTCATAGCGTTGGGCGGAGAATTCCAGTCGACCCCAGGGAACCAGACTTTGATGCGAGATCCATTCTCGTTCAAGGTTTGGTCGACAGGAATAGAGCTCACCGAGAAGGCCACGACAGAGATGCGCCTACCAGTAGCAGAGTACATGTTTCAGGGCCGGAGTGTTTCAGTCGAGCCATCAGAGCCGCTGTAATTCCGCCCAACTTCAGGTTGGTGACTGGAGTTAGTAAGTTCACCGGTGAGTCCAAGCCCGATACTTGGCTCAAAGATTACCGAGTGGCTGTCCAGATTGGCGGTGGGAATGATGAGGTAGCCATGAAGCACCTGCCTCTCATGTTAGAAGGCTCGGCCAGAGCGTGGCTGAATCAGTTAGCACCCAGTAGCATTTACACTTGGGAGGATCTCTCCCGAGTGTTTGTCACCACATTTGAAGGAACATGCAAGCGACCTGTAGGCCTTACGGAATTGCGGTCTTGCATGCAGAAACCGAATGAAACTCTGAGGGATTACATCCAGAGGTGGATCACATTGCATCACACAGTTGAAAATGTACCAGATCATCAAGCAGTTTGTGCCTTTAAAGAAGGCGTTAAGTACAGAGAATTGAATCTGAAGTTCAGTCGAACCGGAGAGATGTCTCTGAATCGGATGATGGAGATTGCCACCAAATATGCTAATGGTGAAGATGAGGATCGACTCCGGAGTGGCAAGCATAAAACAGTCGCCCAGGAAACCGGAGGAAATTCCAGTCGGAAACAGAAGCGGAAAGCCGAGCCAGCCGCTCCTGGAGAGGCCTTGGCCGTAACCCAGGGAAAATTTAAGGGAAACCCCAAAGGACCTTGGAACCCCAAGAAAGTTAAAGACCAAGATGGAAATGATGTTTTGGATCTACCGTGTCACATCCACACCAAGAAAGATGAAGAGGGTAAACTCATTTACCCAAAGCATACCACTCGACAGTGTCGGCTTCTAATCCAGCAGTTTCAGGGCAAGCAGTCCAAAGATAAGGAAAAGGAGTCGGACAAAGTTGAGGACAAGGAAGATAGTGACGATGGGTACCCCCAGGTCAATTCCACCCTGATGATTTTTGCTGATGTTGAGAGCAAAAGTCGACTGAAGGTTATTAACCGTGAGGTAAATATGGTTGCTCCGGCAACACCCAATTATCTAAAGTGGTCCCAGGCTGCCATCACATTCGACCAGTCTGATCACCCTACGCACATTGCCACCCCTGGGAGGCAAGCTCTGGTGGTCGACCCAGTTGTCGAAGGCACTCGACTGACCAAAGTCCTGATGGATGGAGGCAGCGGTTTGAACATACTGTATGCAGAAACATTGAAAGGGATGGGCATTCTGATGTCCAGGCTCAGTACCAGTAACATGAGTTTCCATGGAGTCATTCCTGGGAAGAAAGCCGAGTCACTCGGCCAAATTGCTCTTGATGTGGTTTTCGGTGATTCCAAGAATTACCGCAAGGAAAAGTTGACATTCGAAGTTGTGGATTTCCAAAGTGCTTATCACGCTATTTTGGGCAGGCCAGCTTATGCACGCTTCATGGCTCGACCATGTTATGTGTATCTCAAATTGAAGATGTCTAGTCCCAAAGGTGTGATCACTGTTACAGGCAATCGGAAGAAAGCAGAAGAGTGTTTTCACAAAGGCTCAAAGATTGCTGATGCTCAGATGGCAGTGGTCGAGCTGCAAGAGTATCAGAAGACTGCAGATCCGAGTGAGTTGCTACGAGCTAAGAAGCGTGCTTCAGAATCAGCTTTTCAGTCGTCCGGTGAAACGAAGGCAGTTCAAATTCACCCGATCGATCCAAATGCTGCTCCGACTCACATCTCAACGATGGTCAACTCCAAATAGGAAGAAGCGCTCATCCAGTTCCTCCGTGAGAACTGGGACATCTTCGCATGGAAGCCTGCTGACATGCCTGGAGTTCCCAGGGGGCTGGCTGAGCACCATCTACGAGTCGACCCAAAATTTAAACCTGTGAAAGAACATCTTCGACGGTCCGCCATCCAGAAGAGGAAGGCCATTGGCAAGGAGGTGGCTCGGCTCTTAGCAACGGAGTTCATCTGAGAAATTTACCACTCCGAGTGGCTCGCCAATGTTGTCATGGTCCCCAAGAAGGACAAGTCACTTCGCATGTTCATTGATTTCAAGCATATCAATCGGGCCTGCCCGAAAGATCATTTTCCTCTCCCCCGCATCGACCAGATAGTCGACTCGACTGCGGGATGTGAGCGTTTGTCTTTTCTAGACGCCTATTCTGGGTACCATCAGATCCGTCTGTACGGGCCCGACGAGATCAAAACAGCTTTCATCACTCCATTCGGGTGCTTCTGTTATGTCACCATGCCGTTCGGCCTCAAGAATGCCGGAGCCACGTTCATGAGGATGATTCAGAAGTGTTTGCTCACTCAAATCAGTCGGAATGTGGAGGCATACATGGATGATATTGTGGTCAAGTCACGGAAGGGTTCCGACCTGCAGACTGACCTTGCTGAACCTTTGCCAACCTCAGGAGGTATGATATCAAGCTCAATCCATCAAAGTGCACATTCAGAGTTCCAGGTGGGAAGTTACTCGGTTTTCTCGTTTCCGAACGGGGGATCGACGCCAATCCTGAAAAAATTGGTACTATACTCCGGATGAAACGTCCTGTGCGCGTGCATGACGTCCAGAAGCTTACAGGATGCTTGGCCGCTTTAAGTCGATTCATCTCTCGCCTCGGTGAAAAGGCATTGCCTCTTTACCGACTGATGAAGAAGTCCGACAAGTTCGAGTGGACTCCAGAAGCTGATGCAGCGTTTACAGAGCTCAAAGCTCTGCTCTCCACCCAGCCGGTGCTTGCTGCCCCAATCAGCAAGGAGCCTTTGCTGCTTTACATTGCAGCCACAGGACAAGTTGTCAGTATAGTACTTACGGTCGAGCGGGAAGAAGAAGGAAAGGCCTTCAAAGTTCAGCACCCAGTATATTATGTTTCTGAAGTTTTAACTCCTTCAAAGCAAAGATATCCTCATTACCAGAAGCTTGTATATGGGATTTATATGACCACGAAGAAGGTTGCACATTACTTCTCTGATCATTCCATTACAGTCGTCAGCGACGCTCCACTATCAGAGATTTTGCACAACAGAGATGCAACTGGTCGAGTGGCCAAATGGGCGATTGAACTTCTTCCCCTAGATATCAAGTTTGAGGCAAAGAAAGCTATCAAGTCCCAAGCAATTGCAGATTTCGTCGCCCAGTGGATCGAACAGCAACTTCCGACTCAAGTTCACTCGGAGCACTGGACCATGTTCTTTGATGGATCTAAGATGCTGAATGGTTCCGGTGCTGGGGTAGTATTGGTTTCCCCCCGAGGAGATAAGCTCAGATATGTTCTCCATATTCTCTTCGATTCCTCCAATAACGAAGCAGAATATGAAGCACTTTTGTATGGGTTGCGCATGGCCATTTCACTCGGCGTCCGTCGCCTCATGGTCTATGGTGACTCAGATTTGGTGGTTAATCAGGTGATGAAGGAGTGGGATGTCAGAAGTCCAGCTATGACTGGTTATTGCAATGCAGTGAGAAAGTTAGAGAAGAAATTCGAGGGGTTAGAGCTTCATCACATCCCCCGACTGAAAAATCAAGCGGCTGATGATTTGGCAAAGATAGGCTCCAAGAGAGAAGCTATCCCTAGCAATGTGTTTTTGGAACACATCCACTCGCCATCAGTCCAAGAAGATCCTTTTACAGATGAAGCCCCGCAGCCAAAGAGCGCCACAGATCCGACTGAAGTTGAAATTCCGGCAGTGGTCGACCTAATCATGGAAGTTTTGGCAATCACCCCCGACTGGACGATACCGTACATCACGTATATCCTGAGAAAGGAACTCTCGGAGGACGAAGAAGAGGCTCGACAGATTGCCCGTCGATCCAAGGCCTTTACAGTCATAAAGGGACAGTTGTATAGAGAAAGCGCGACTGGAGTCGGTCAGAAGTGTATAACACCAGAAGAAGGTCAGATAATCCTTGATGATATCCACTCGGGGACCTGTGGTCATCATGCGTCCTCTCGGACCATTGTGGCTAAAGCATACCGAGCGGGATTTTACTGGCCAAGAGCGAATGAAATGGCAAAAGAGATAGTCGACAAGTCTGAAGGGTGCCAGTTCTACTCCAACATGTCGCACAAGCCTGCATCAGCCCTGAGACCATTCCACTTGTCTGGCCCTTCGCTGTTTGGGGACTAGACATGGTTGGCCCATTGAGAACAGGCAGGAGCGGTTTCACACATGTGCTTGTGGCAGTCAACAAGTTTACCAAATGGATTGAAGCTAAGCCTATCAAGAATCTTGATGCTTGCACTGCTATCAGTTTCGTCAGGGAGTTAACATTCAGATATGGAGTCCCGCATAGCATCATCACCGACAATGGGTCAAACTTTGATTCAGACAAGTTCAGAGCTTTTTGCACCTCTCAAGGCACACGAGTCGACTACGCATCGGCCGCCCACCCCCAGTCGAATGGACAAGCAGAAAGGGCAAATGGTCTGATTCTCAAAGGGCTAAAGCCTCGGCTGATGCGTGATCTCAAGCACGCAGCAGGCGCTTGGGTCGACGAGCTTCTGTCAGTTCTGTGGGGATTGAGGACCACCCCAAATCGGTCGACTGGAAGAACTCCGTTCTTTCTGGTTTACGGAGCGGAAGCAGTCCTGCCGAGTGATATACTTCAAACGCACCTCGAGTCGAGCTTTATACCGAAGATGAAGCAGAACAAGCCCGGCAAGACACAGTCGACCTCCTGGAAGAAGAAAGAGAAATGGCTATGATCCGATCGACCATTTATCAGCAAGACTTGTGTCGGTTCCATGCCAGAAATGTGAAGAGTCGAGCCTTCCAAGAAGGAGATTTGGTCCTCCGAGTGGATCAACAGAAACCACACAAGCTCGCTCCTACTTGGGAAGGTCCCTTCATCGTCACCAGAGTCCTCCACAATGGAGCGTATCACCTTTACAATGTCGATCGCCAGATCGATAAGCCACGAGCTTGGAATGCAGAACTGCTCTGCCCCTTTTACACTTGAATTCTCACTCGGATGAGATGTAATAAGAAAAACTTCTGTAGTCTATTTATCAAAGACAAGAGTGTTACAAATTTTCCTATAATTGTTGTCGCTTTTGTTTGCGTGTGAAATCCCCCAGTGGGTGGCTTAGCTGCGAATCTGTTTTGCCTAAGTTTCTAAAAAAAATCCTACCGAGTGGTGAGCCAGACTCCCACTCGGAGGCTTAGCTGCAGCCCAGTGCTCGCCTAAGTGTTTAAAAATCCTACCGAGTGGTGAGCCAGACTCCCACTCGAAGGCTTAGCTGCAGCCCAGTGCTCGCCTAAGTGTTTAAAAATCCTACCGACTGGTGAGCCAGACTCCCACTCGGAGGCTTAGCTGCAGCCTAGTGCTCGCCTAAGTGTTTAAAAATCCTACCGAGTGGTGAGCCAGACTCCCACTCGGAGGCTTAGCTGCAGCCCAGTGCTCGCCTAAGTGTTTAAAAATCCTACCGAGTGGCGAGCCAGACTCCCACTCGGAGGCTTAGCTGCATCCCAGTGCTCGCCTAAGTGTTTAAAAATCCTACCGAGTGGAGAGCAAACCTCCCACTCGGAGGCTTAGCTGCAGCCCAGTGCTCGCCTAAGTTTGAAAAAATCCTACCGAGTGGAGAGCAGACCTCCCACTCGGGGGCTTAGCTGCAGTCCAGTACTCGCCTAAGTTTGAAAAAAATCCTACCGAGTGGAGAGCAGACCTCCCACTCGGGGGCTTAGCTGCAGTCCAGTACTCGCCTAAGTTTGAAAAATCCTACCAAGTGGAGAGCAGACCTCCCACTCATGGCTTAGCTGCAGTCCAGTACTCGCCTAAGTTTTTAAAAATCATACCGAGTGGAGAGCAGACCTTCCACTCGGGGGCTTAGCTGCAGCCCAGTGCTCGCCTAAGTATGGAACACATCCCAATCCGCAAGGATGACGAGGTGCAAATCGACTGCTACCTTCTCCTTCGGAGTTGCACCACAAATACAAAGTTATTTCGAGTGAAGAACAAGTTCCACTCGATAGATAATTCATGAAGATATTCAACGATAAATCAAGTTCAGATAAGATCCAAAGATCCTAGACCGCAGATCAAAGTACTCAAGCCTCCAGCTCGACAGAGTTTAACGGTTACAAAATCCACTCGGCATTCCGAGGGAAATTTAAAGTGAAGCATAAAAGTTTTTATTCCTCAGGCGGAGGACTGGAAGGGGCAACGAACTCGTCCAAATCGACCCCGTCTGCAATGCGAGTGGCAGCAGCAATGAAAGTCTCCATGAAGTCTTGAAAGTTGTGCTTCCTGGTATTGGCAACTTGGATGGTGGCCAACTTTTCTTCTCGCGCCTCCTTGCAGTGGACGCGGACCAGAGACAGAGCAACGTCAGTGCCACATCTAGCAGAAGATTTCTTCCATTCCGCCACTCGACCTGTGACTTCATTCAGTCGAGTCATCAGGGACTCGAGGTCATTCTGAAGCGTCGTCCTAGGCCAGAGCGACGTGTCGATCCGCGACATCGCAACCTTTAACCGAGCAAGATAGTCAACAACGCCAGCAACACGAGATTCCAGTCGGAGCACGTTCATAGCAGCCCCGTCCTTCACTGGAGAATTGATGGGGTCCAAGTCTGTCTCCACTCGACTGGTCTCCTCTTCGAAGTTCTGGCAGAATTCTGTAAACACAATTCAAGGATAAGTCAGTGGCTCTACGCAGGTTTGGTAACTGCAAGTCAGTCGGGCCGGAGTAATTACCCTCGAGCATGACGAACAGCTTCTTGGCGAGTCCACCGAGATAAGCCTCCAAATCGTTCCTCTTCCCTGCCAGTTCACTTGCCTTGTCATTCAGAGCTATCTTGTCATTCTTCAGACGGCTGACCTCTTGATTAGCCGCGTCGAGAGCAGTTTTCAGCCTGGAGTTTTCCTTTTCAAGAGTACCGACTGAAGCCAGTTTTTCTTCAGCAAGCTTCATTTTGTTTAGGGCCTCCTTCTGCGCTTCGGCAAGGTCTTGATCCTTCTTCTTCAGAGCCTCCTCCATTTTGTCTGCGAAACAGCAAGTGAGATCAACATCGAGGACGGCCAAAAAGAAAGGATAGTCGACAAAAGCTCACCAGCCATACCTTTTGCTTCGTCCCTCGCCTTCTGCAAGTTCTCCTGAGCAAGCTTCAAGTCAAGGTTCAGCTGGATCTGTTTATTCTCCAACTCAGTGTAGCGAGCTACAAGTTTGCAGGATTTCTGCAAAAAAAAAAATCAGTCGACAGACATCCAAGATAAGTTGCTTCCGAGTAACCAAGAGACAATGATGGCGTTTCTAAGACTACAGCCGAATCAAAAACATTCGACAGTAGTCTCGGGGACTACACCCAGTGGGTGCACTCAGCGTACCCCCACTGGTTCGACCAAAAAAAACTCGACTGCCCGCAGTCGACCGTGTACGGTTCCATTCGACATGGCCTGACCAGACCGAGTGAAGAAGTTCAACTAAAGCAACACAATATAAAGACTACAGTCGACTGCCAGCAGTCCACCATAGTCTCGGGGACTACACCCAGTGGGTGCACTTAGCGTGCCCCCACTCGTCAAAAAGATTAATAGACACACCCAGTGGGTGTACAGATATAAAGATCTTCGAAAAAGAGATTCTTCAGATAGCATATCCTAACAGAACAAGCGGTGAATCGACTGACCTGGACGTTGCTCTGAAGAGCTGAACTCGCGTCATAAGCTGCTTGGCTGGCTTCCCGAACCACCTTCACTTGCTCCATCATGATCCCCGCCTGGCGTATAGCCTCTTTAGCGGCACCCACTTGGTCCTCAGGGACGTGGTGTGTGGCAAAAAGCGAAGGCGGATTTGCAGTCGACGTCGAAGGCCGGACACTCGTCAGAGGTTCAGCAAAGGTCACAGAAGCCCGAGTGGTATCACCACCCTCCCGGACTACGGCCTCAGGCGGCAGAGTAGTTTGTGGGGTCTTGCCAGCCGGTGCCCTCCTGTTCCTTCGCGCCCTCAGCGGCACTTCGTCGTCATCATCAGGGAGGTCAATGACATGAGGAGGAGCTACAAGAAAAATCCAATCGACCGGAATTATAAGAAATCGGCAGTCAACTAAAAGCAGAGCATCAGTAATCGTACCGGGGTTGGAGGTAACAACGTCTTCCATCTCTTGATCATCGTCCTTGGCGGAGATCTCCGAGGTGGCAGCACTGCAAATTTCGAAAGTCAGTCAGCTTATTCAATGAGTTGACCAAGAGTCCGTCACGTTCAACAAAGGAAAACAAATTCTACTATTACCCAGAAATGGTGGGGACAGTCATCTTCATCTTGGGCAGAGCCTTGGGCGGCTTGGACGGCGTCGCGCGTGGGTGCTTGGGAGCTTTTTCTGTCGGCACTGGAGATGAGGTCCGAGGGTGCTTCGACGACTGCCCAATAGGGACAGTCGCCTTACCACATTCCCGCGCAGGGTCGTGTGTAAGCTTGGATCACCGTTCCGAGCGGGGAGGTTCGACTTCTTCCTCCTCCTCTTCACTGGAGTCGTCATCGTCATCCCCCTCTCCTTCGCCGTCAGATTCCCACTCTTCTCTCTCGTCTCCACTTTCGCCTCCGCTTGCCTCTCCTTCCTCAGCCTGCTCCTGTGCTTCATTGGGTGTCGAGTACATCTCAGTAATGGCCTAGAGGACAGCAAACAAGGCAAAAGTCAATTGACTGATCCAAAGAGAACAAACAAAGAAAGCAAGATCACAGTCGGAAATGCAAAGTCAGACCTTGTCCACTTCGTATGTTTGGTCGAGTGGAGGAATCCTCCTGGCTCCTCGGGGGTTGTCCTTGTTCCCTGTGATACTCGACAGCCACCCTTCCAACATCTCGTCAGTGACCTCCTTTGGGTGAATCCGAGTGGTGTCTTCGAGACCCGAGTACAGCCACATCGGGTGGTCACGAGCCTGAAGTGGTTGGATGCGCCTCCGAAGGAAGACTTCCAACAAGTCCATGACAGTCATACCCTTGCGGACAAGCTGAACCACTCGACCGACCAGCACCTTGACTTGCACCTTTTCCTCCGGCGTCACTTTCAGAGAGGCAGGTTTTTGTGCTCGATTCAGAGAAAAGGGGGGAAGCCCAATTGACTGTCCTGGGGTCACCTGGTCTTTACAGTAAAACCAAGTCGACTGCCACCCACGGACTGACTCGGGAAAAGTAATAGACGGGAAGGAACTTTTTCCCCTCATCTGGATCGCCAGGCCCCCGCACAGCTGGATCACCTGCGTCCGTTCGTCACTCGACTTGGCCTTCTTGACCGACTAAGAGCGACAAGTGAAGATGTGCTTGAAGAGTCCCCAATGGGGGCGGCAACCCAAGAAGTTTTCACACAAGGAAACGAAAGCAGCAAGATACATAATAGAATTGGGGGTAAAGTGATGGAGCTGCGCTCCGAAGAAGTTCAAGAAGCTCCGGAAAAAAGGATGAGGAGGCGGAGAGAATCCACGATCGATATGGGTGGTGAGGAGGACGCACTCACCATCAAGGGGCTGGGGTTCGACTTCTTTCCCCGGGAGACGCGCGGATTCGTGGGGAATGAATCCCTCCTCGACCAGATCATCGAGATCATCCTGCCGAATCGCCGACGGCATCCAGTCACCCTGGATCCAATCCTTGGGCAGAGCAGTCCTCGAGGAAGATCCGCCCCGAGCGGACTTCTTCCCCTTCCCCTGCACCGCCGCCTTCTTCGCGCGCTCCAGAGCCGACGTCTTCTCCTTCACCATCATCGCCGGCGAAGCTCGAACAGACCCACGGCACCAAGGTGAGAGCGGAGGTGGCGGAGGATCTTGTGAAGGAAGGGGGAAAAGTGAAGGCGCGCTATTCGGGGGTCCCGAGCCGGCAGCTTATAAGAGGTCACTTCCGAGTGGCTGACTGGTAGGCCCAGGCAATCCCGTCAAATCCCGCAACAGGCGCGCGCGGTACATGGAGAAAAAGGTGGCGCGGGGATCGAGGAGCTTCCGTCCTATCCCATCCGATTACTGCGGCCGCCCCCGTCCCGCGCGCTTCCCGAAATTCAAATCCCGCAAAATCCGCGGGCCGCAGAACAACTCGTCAAACAGAAGATCCCTTTCACACCGTCACTCGGAACTTCACAAGTAAAGAAATTCACTCGACAAGAGGCCAAGAATGGATCAAGGCGACTGAAAGAAGTTGGCGACGTCATCCGTGACAATTGATCCAAAACAAGACGTTCATATAACATGAAGAACCAGTCGGAAAGATCCCCAACTCCTTCCCCACTCGAACCTCGATCCATTCGGGTGCTAATGATGAAGCTATGTACCTAGGGTAGGGGCATGGACCTGTCCTAAAGTACCCTACCCAAGGACATCCCTAGAAGAAGTCACCTTTCAATCGACTTGGAGGTATCCCACTCGACGGACTCAAGACACTCGACCACGAAGCAATCACTCGACCAAGATCCAACCACTCGACTGCCAGGAGATCTAAAGTCACCCTGCACGCAAACGGTCGGTCATTAAGTAGCTTTTATGGTCATCATAGCACTTTATTAGGGGCGTTACCAGTAACCCCCAGTCTTAATGTACTTTAAACCCTGCATTACTGAGGGCTGGAGGGGCCTGGCGAACTCTATATAAGCCACCCCCCTCCTTAGTATCAAGGGTTCGCACCCCTGTTATTCATACACACATAATTCAGTCGACCGCCTCCGGGCACCGAGACGTAGGGTTGTTACTTCCTCCGAGAAGGGCCTGAACTCGTAATCCTCGTGTGCTTACAACTCCTCCATAGTTAAGATCTAGCCTCTCCATACATACCCCCCCCCTACATCACTGTCAGAGTTAGAACCACGACAGCGGTGATGCGGGTCAGTGCAGTCGGGAGAAGAACCATGGGGCGGCGGCGCTGCAGTCCGAAGGGACAACACAACAACAACCCATTGCTTAATCGATGACGTGTACTTGATGACAATCTTCAAAGAATCATGTGGAAACATGCACATGCGGTTGATCAGGTCGGAAGTGCAACAAAAGCCAGCGAACGGCAGCGGACCACACAACCCGGGCGGTACAACGGGCTAGCCTTGGAGTACAGGAGCCGCCTCGTCTAGTTCGCTTGGCTGCATCACGCGATGCAAGGAGACTGATTGGACACGTATTATACATGAGCAGCCACACCTGCATGAGATACAACTAGTGCAAGCGGTCTTGCGACCTGCGGATTGGCGGTCCGACCCCGCGCTCAAGCAAGCAACCACGCTCGCACATGGTGGGTGAGCGAGTCAAGCGCATGACTGCCCGAACATCCGTTGTACTAGTGCCAGGGTGTCGTGTGGCAATTGATCCAGCCAGAGACGATGGAGATGTCGATGAAGTAGACGCGTGTTGTAGACAACGGACGGTTAGAGGCGACACAAACCGATCTTTGATCGGAAAATCAAAATAAATGTCGATCAAAGCGACCGTCGAGAGAGAGAAAAACCCGGATCAAGCAATCTAGGAAAAAGACACTAGGGCAGCCGGTCAACACGACCGGCCGACGAACCCTAGGTATAGGCGGCGCGGCCCCCGACAGTGGTCATGGAGGCTGACCGCCCCGGGGGTAGCACGGAGCGGAAGCGACGAGCGACGGCTAGGGTTTGGACCGGTTAGGCCGATACCATGTTAGAAGGGAGAGAGGGGATTGATGGAATAGTTGTTGTATTGTTTGAGCCTCATGGACATATATATAGGAGTACAATGATCACCTTGGGGTACAAGACAAGGCCTAACAAATTCTAGTCTGATGAGGACATCAATACCATTGTTACACCCACAACCCCTGCTGCTATACATACTGGACCAATTCCTAGAGCTCGCGCATGCCAATTGAATTATCAGGTACTTTTGTTTCTTGGTAACGATTCTAATGTTCATGAGAATATGATGCTGCCTAAATTGGATACATTTGTTTTGCTTTCAAATGAAGGGCCTAGCTTGGACAAGAAAGATGAACCTTGGAGCAACTTCAAGCATGGAGATGATGGCATGCGCAAGGGGATCAAGAACGGAGTTACAAGTGATGATTTTAGGACTTTGAAGCCACCATAAGGAGTGCATGAAGCCTTGGACGAAATATACAAGATGTCACTTCATAAATTTTTTCCAGAGGCTATTCTAGGTGCTGACCTTATTATTGGGTCAGGCCCATGTATTTTTGAAATACTTAAGTATAGGTTGTTTTTAGAGTTCGTATGTGTGGGAAAACAAGAGTTAGGGTTGGTTTCGGACCCCTCCTTCAAGGGCCACGAAATTCCCCCTCTTCCTCCATATATACAACCCTTAGGGTGTCGTTTAGACTTTGGGTTTTGTTTAGATTAAAAGTTCGACATAGCTGCAACTTTGCGTACTTCGTTTGTGTCCAAAGACCAGACCAAGACGTCACAGAACCCCACCTTCATTAATAAAGTTTTCCTCTTTAATTCGCAATATCCAGATTGCAATCTCTGTTTCTTGCTTGTTCTTCGTTTGCTCGCGGGAAATAGACCCTCGTGGTCAGGTTGATAGTGCTCCGGCGTGGTCAATAACCCTCGGAAGTTGGTTTAGTGATTGCTAAGGCGCGACGTCTTCGCACGTTCGTAGTCGGATCGTCAAAGTCGACTCCCACAGAAAACGATATCTATCTCATCGAAACATTGGGACACCTTCGCCTCTATCAAGTGGTATCAGATTTCCAGGTTGCTCGGTGAGATTTTACAGTTTTTCGTAGTTTCGATCGAGTCTGTTCTTCATACCTACAGTCCACGAAAAAGCCACAAAAAATTAGGGTTAGTTCATCATATCCGAACCAATCTGAGCCTTTGCATAATCTTTTTAGGGTTTTGCATTGTTGAGTTTGCGGTTGCATCGTCGTGTCTAGTTGCTGGTCTTAGTGTCTAGTCCTTTAGAGTTTCGAGTTCTATTCACAAGTAGTCACGCCGCCGCCGCATCATCATCATCACCGCTGCCATATACCACCATCGTCATCACCGCTGCCATATACCACCATCGTCATCACCGCTGCCATATACCACCATCGTCATCGTCGCTGCCATATACCACATATTCACTGCCATCACGATAATTCGAGTCCACCTACATCATAGATTCGCCACCAGTCCGTGTTCCACCGCCCAACATATATTCGCCACCAGTCCGAGTTCCACCAGATTCATCTCCGCCACCAGTCTTAGTCCGAGTCCAGTATTTGTTGCCTTGCTTTCGAGTTCCAGATCACGCGATACTTCAAGCCGTGACCGAGTAGGACTCCTGAGTTTTCGTGCTACCCGCAGTAGAAAAAAAGTTCCAAACTCAAAAAACAATTGTAGACTTTTTCGGAAAAAAATGTTGCGGAGCAAAAAAAGAGAGGAAAAAAGTAAAAAAAAGAAAACAATTCAGAGCGTGCTCCTCCCTTGTTTACGTGCAGCGCCGTGATTTTTTTAGTGTTCTAGGCCCGCGTCTCTAGCACGGTCTAGCCTAGGACCAGCACAGTACCGTCGTTGAGCATTTATTCAACTTTGCATCTCTAAATTGATTATTGCTGACCCTTTTTGCTACCATATTATAAGCCTTCCCAGCTCCACATACATCTAGGTCGTGCATTTGACTCTCCCAGGTAATCACTCTATCCAAGCTTTGAGAGTTTTGACTATGACGGTTGCCGATCACCGCCTGCTACTGGGTAAGAACTGGTAAGAATTTGAGATTTGCTTGGCGGATTTGTGACACCCACCACCACCTCTTGTTAGTAGTCTGTAGGATCATATTCTTGTGTGTTTCTATTGCTGCTAACCATGGCAGGATCACAAGCCAATGAGACTGACTGGGAGAACATGACGAATAAGGAGTTGCATGATAAATTTCAGTAAATGATGAGTGGACAGGTGCAAGATGTGCTAAACAGATTTGAAGAGGCCATGGAGAAGATAGATGGCATGGAGAAGACGTTCGAAACAAAGCTCGATAACAAGTTTAATGAATTGCTCACGCGTCTTCCACCACCACCACCAGCTGCACCTAACGCACCTCTACAACAACAACAACAACAAAAACAACAACAACAACAACAACAACAACAACAACAACAACAACAACAACAACAACAACAACAACAACAACAACAACAACAACAACAACAACAACGACGACGACTACCTCCACATCGCAAAATAGCCCTCCGCTGAGCGAGCCGTGTCCCTCTTGCGCCTGGCCAAACTATTGGTGCTGCTGTTGATTCTTCTGTGGCTCCTGCTGCTGATGCGGAGGAGGATGATTATGTGGGAGATTACGAGGATGAGGTTGATCAAAATCAAAACTGTGTGCAACCACCAGCACCACAACCACCAGGTCGTCCACATGCAAATAATGGCAATGGTAGGGCTCCCCCTCAGGTACGAGATCATGACCATCTCCCTAAACTGAAATTGAATATTCCACCATTTGAGGGTAGATATGTTCCTGATATATATCTTACTTGGGAGTTAGAAACTGAACAACGATTTACATGTTTACAATATCCTGAGGAGAGACGTGTTCCTGCTGTTGTTTGTGCTTTCACTAGCTTTGCATGTGTTTGGTGGTCTGAACATTGTAGATTATATCCTATTCCAGCTACTTGGGCTGCTTTAAAAACTGCTATGTGTACTCGTTGGGTTCCACCATAGTATCAACGTGAATTACTTCAAAAATTGCAGCGTTTAAGACAAGGAATTTTTTTTGTAGAAAAATATTATCAGGAATTACAAACTGGCATGATTAGATGTGGTATTGTTGAGGAGAATGAAGCTATGCTTGCATGTTTTATGGGTGGATTAAACAAAGAGATTCACACCATTCTAGAGTATAAGGAGTATACTAATATCACTCGTTTATTCCATCTTGCTTGTAAAGCTGAACGTGAAGTGCAGGTCGACAGGCATTGGCGCGCACTAACTTTTCTGTAGGTCGATCTTCATCATGGACACCACGTGCATCCTCTATTTCCACTGCACCAACACCTCCATCAGGTGCCACCTCCAGTCGTGATACAAGAAAGCAGGCACAACCACCACTATCTGCCAAGAGCACACCTATCGGGCCTGCACAGAGCTCTTCTTCTTCCATGGCATCAACAGGGCACACAAGTGATATTATTTGTCGTCATTGTAAGGGAAGAGGACATTTTGCGAGAGAATGCAAATCTCAGCGTGTGATGATTGCTACTGAGGATGGTGGGTATGAGTCGGCTAGTGACTATGATGAGGAGACTTTGGCTCTTATTACACATGAAGAACACGGTGGAGATGATTCTGATCATGAGACGCAATACATGGCTGCTGAAGATGCTGACAGGTATGAATGTTTAGTTGCTCAATGTGTTTTGAGTGTGCAGGTTACACAAGCTGAGCAAAATCAGAGGCATAATTTGTTCCATACAAAGGGAGTTGTGAAGGAACGTTCTGTTCGTGTCATTATAGATGGAGGGAGCTGCAATAACTTGGCTAGCATGGAGATGGTGGAGAAGCTATCTCTCACCACAAGACCACATCCACATCCTTACTACATCCAATGGTTCAACAACAGCGGTAAGGTTAAGGTAACACGTACCGTTCGTGTGCATTCTAGTATCTCTACATATGTTGATTATGTTGATTGTGATGTGGTACCTATGCAAGCATGTTCCGTATTACTTGGTAGACCATGGCAATTTGATAAAAATTCTATACACCATGGTAGAAATAATCAGTATACTCTTGTTCATAAGGATAAAAATATTACTTTGCTTCCTATGACTCCTGATTCCATTTTGAAAGATGATATTAATAGAGCTAATAAAGCAAACAGGAGAAAAATAAGAGTGAAAATCAGATTGTGGCAAAAGAATTTGAGCAACAAATGAAGCCTAATAATAAACCATCTAGTGTTGCTTCTGAAATTAAATTGAAAAGTGCATGTTTACTTGCCACCAAATCTGATATTGATGATCTAGATTTTAGCAAATATGTTTGCTATGCTTTTGTCTGCAAAGAGGCATTATTTTCATTCGAGGACGTGCCTTCCTCTTTGCCTCCTGCTATCACTAACATTTTGCGGGAGTTCGCTGACGTCTTTCCACAAGATGTGCCACCGGGATTACCACCTATTCAAGGGATTGAGCATCAAATTGACTTAATTCCCGGTGCATCATTACCCAACCGTGCACCACACCGTACCAATCCAGAGGAGACGAAGGAGATTATGCGTCAAGTACAAGAACTGCTCGACAAAGGTTATGTATGTGAATCCCTTAGTTCTTGTGCTATTCCTATCATTTTAGTGCCGAAAAAGGATGGTACGTTGTGTATGTGCGTTGATTGTAGAGGCATTAATAATATTACTATTCGTTATCGTCATCCTATTCCTAGGCTAGATGATATGCTTGATGAATTGAGTGGCTCTACAATATTCTCCAAAGTTGATTTGCGTAGTGGATACAATCAAATTCGTATGAAATTGGGAGATGAATGGAAAACGACATTTAAAACTAAGTTTGGATTATATGAGTGGTTAGTCATGCCTTTTGGGTTAACTAATGCACCTAGTACTTTCATGAGATTAATGAACAAAGTTTTACGTGCTTTCATTGGACGATTTGTGGTAGTTTACTTTGATGACATATTGATTTATAGCAAATCTTTGGAGGAACATTTGGAACATTTTACGTGTTGTTTTTATTGCTCTACGAGATGCATGTTTGTTTGGTAACCTTAGAAAGTGCATCTTTTGCACCGACCGAGTATCTTTTCTTGGCTATGTTGTTACTCCACAAGGAATTGAAGTTGATAAAGCCAAGATTGAAGCTATTGAGAGTTGGCCGCAGCCCAAAACGGTGACACAAGTGAGGACTTTCCTTGGCCTCGCTGGTTTCTATAGGCGTTTTGTGAGAGATTTCAGCACCATTGCTGCACCTCTCAACGAGCTTACAAAGAAGGATGTGCCTTTTGTTTGGGGTACCGCACAGGAAGAAGTCTTCACGGTATTGAAAGATAAGTTGACACATGCTCCTTTACTCCAACTTCCTGATTTTAATAAGACTTTTGATCTGGAATGTGATGCTAGTGGAATTGGATTAGGAGGTGTGTTATTACAAGATGGCAAACCTGTTGCATACTTTTCTGAAAAATTGAGTGGGCCTAGTCTGAACTATTCTACTTATGATAAAGAATTATATGCTTTTGTTTGGACCTTAGAAACATGGCAACATTATTTATGGCCCAAGGAATTTGTTATACATTCTGATCATGAATCTTTGAAACACATTAAAAGTCAAGCAAAACTGAACCGTAGACATGCGACATGGGTCGAATTCATTGAGACTTTCCCTTATGTCACTAAACACAAGAAGGGTAAAGAAAATGTTATTGCTGATGCATTGTCTCGTCGTTATACTATGCTTTCACAACTTGACTTTAAAATATTTGGTTTGGAGACCACCAAAGATCAATATGTGCATGATGTTGAATTTAAAGATGTATTGCAGAATTGTAAGGAAGGGAGAACTTGGAATAAGTTCGTTCTAAACGATGGATTTGTGTTTCATGCTAACAAGCTATGCATTCCAGCTAGCTCCGTTCGTCTTTTGTTGTTGCAGGAGGCGCATGGAGGAGGATTAATGGGACACTTTGGCGTCAAGAAGACGGAGGATATACTTGCTACATATTTCTTTTGGCCAAATATGAGACGGGATGTTGTGCGTTTTGTTGCTCACTGCACTACATGTCAAAAAGCTAGGTCAGGACTCAATCCTCATGGTTTATATATGCCTTTGCCTGTATCTAGTGTTCCTTGGGAGGATATATCTATGGACTTTGTTTTAGATTTACCTCGAACAAAGAAGGGGAGGGATAGCATATTTGTTGTCGTGGATAGGTTCTCCAAAATGGCACACTTTATATCATGTCATAAAAGCGATGATGTTGTTAATGTTGCTAATTTGTTCTTTCGTGAAATTATTCGCTTGCATGGTGTGCCAAATACTATTGTTTCAGATCGTGATACTAAATTTCTTAGCCACATTTGGAGATGTTTATGGGCTAAGTTGGGGACTAAACTGCCTTTTAGTACTACTTGTCACCCCCCAAACTGATGGACAAACTGAAGTAGTCAATAGAACTTTGTCTACTATGCTTAGGGCTATTTTGAAGAATAATAAGAAAATGTGGGAAGAATGCTTGCCGCATATTGAATTTGCTTATAATCGTTCATTGCATTCTACTACTAAGATGTGCCCTTTCGAAATTGTGTATGGTTTCCTACCTCGTGCACCTATTGATTTATTGCCTCTTCCATCTTCGGAGAAGGTTAATTTTGATGTTAAAGAACGTTTTGAATTGATTTTAAAATTGCATGAGTTAACTAAGGAAAACATTGAGCGTATGAATGCTAAATATAAACTTGCTAGAGATAAGGGTAGAAAACATGTTGTGTTTGCACCTGGAGATCTTGTTTGGTTACATTTGCGTAAGGATAGGTTTCCTAATTTGCGCAAATCAAAACTAATGCCACATGCTGATGGTCCTTTTAAGGTGTTAGAGAAAATAAATGATAATGCATATAAACTTGACCTGCCTGCAGATTTTGAGGTTAGTCCCACTTTTAACATTGCAGATTTGAAGCCTTATTTGGGTGAGGAAGATGAGCTTTCGTCGAGGACGACTTCATTTCAAGAAGGGGAGGATGATGAGGACATCAATACCATTGTTACACCCACAGCCCCTGCTGCTATACATACTGGACCAATTACTTGAGCTCGCGCACGCCAATTGAATTATTAGGTACTTTCGTTTCTTGGTAACGATTCTAATGTTCATGAGAATATGATGCTGCCTAAATTGGATACATTTGTTTTGCTTTCAAATGAAGGGCCTAGCTTGGATAAGAAAGATGAACCTTGGAGCAACTTCAAGCATGAAGATGATGGCATGTGCAAGGGGATCAAGAACGGAGTTACAAGTGATGATTTCAGGACTTTGAAGCCACCATAAGGAGTGCATGAAGCCTTGGACGAAATATACAAGATGCCACTTCATAAATTTCGTCCAGAGGCTATTCTAGGTGCTGCATCACCTTATTATTGGGCCAGGCCCATGTATTTTCGAAATACTTAAGTATAGGCTGTTTTTAGAGTCTGTATGTGTGGGGAAACAAGAGTTAGGGTTGGTTTCGGACCCCTCCTCCAAGGGCCACGAAATTCCCCCCTCTTCCTCCATATATACAGCCCTTAGGGCGTCGTTTAGACTTTGGGTTTTGTTTAGATTAAAAGTTCGCCATAGCTGCAACTTCGCGTACTTCGTTTGTGTCCAACGACCAGACCAAGACGTCACAGAACCCCACCTTCATTAATAAAATTTTCCTCTTTAATTCGCAATATCCAGATTGCAATCTCAGTTTTTTTGACTGTTCTTCATTTGCTCGCAGGATATAGACCCTCGTGGTCAGGTTGATCGTGCTCCGGCATGGTTAATAACCCTCGAAAGTTGGTTTAGCGATTGCTAAGGCGCGACGTTTTCGCACATTCGTAGTCAGATCGTCAAAGTCGACTCCCACAGAAAACGATATCTATCTCATCGAAACATCGGGACACCTTCGCCTCTATCATAGTCCATCTCATCTTTCCTAATAATCAATATACTCAACAGTCACAGCTTCATGCTGGATGAGTCCGGAGTCATACCCGTTGCTGTCCGAGGACGTGATGATACTACCATGGTTTGGTTAAGCCGAACACATGATGTTGTTGTTTAAGGCTGCTCATAGTGGGAGTAACATAAGCAGTAACATGCATGTCACATAAGCAAGAAATATGAGGTGGTAATTAATTAATGAGGAGAGATGCAAATGGAGTAACATAATATGTTACCATCACATAATGGTTCCCGATGTAAAATGAGTCTACAAACTAATAAATGAAGCCCTATATGTTATCACATTTATGACACTACCCACTATAGAGGTAGTAACATGGACTAGTAACATATATACTCCCTCCATTCGGAATTACTTGTCGTAGGAATGGATGTATCTAGACATATTTTAGTTATAGATACATCTATTTTCGAAACAAGTAATTCCGAACGGAGGGAGTACATGTTATTAGTCTAAGTTATTCCCTACTATGACTAGCTATCCACGGTATGTTGAGCGCGAAGTTGTGCTGACGAGGCACTTTGAGCGCGACTGTGTTGGACGTGTCATGGGGCGCGTGTCCCTATCTACCACGAACGTAGGCGGGCTTTCATGACAAGGATCGGGCTCGAGCTCGTTTAGTTGTATGTTTGGTATTTATGGCGGGCTGATACCTTAGACTAGCCACAGTGGTAGTAACTTCAGCAGTAACATCGAGTCCAACTCAGCAAATTTGCTTATGTGGCAATGAGTTAATGAGGAGAGAGATAGTTGTAGTAACTTAGCTAGTTACTGTAACATCACACGTCCCAATGCAATATGAGTCTATAACCTAATAAATGAATCTTTGCATGTTACTACACTTAAGTTACTACCCACTATGAAGGTAGTAACATAGTCTAGAGATATGTGTATGTTAACCCTCAAACTCTCAAACCCTCACTAGCGTTTTAAGGGTCCAAAAATGATCTTTTTGTGCATTTTTACGGGTTGAAAAACATGGGCAAAGATTAGAACCCTCAAACCCAACCCTTATAACGGAATATTCTCCATGAACGACGTTGTCGTTGCGCGCGGGAGGTCGACGGGGCGGCTACCGGCGACGGGGGCGACTAGCAGCGACGGTCGCGGGTGTGGGCGCGGGAGTTGGGAGGATTTTTCCCTCCCGCGCGAGGATAACTGCCAAATGAGGGTTGGGGTAGGTTTTGCTCCCCAACGCTTACTTTTGAGGATTGAGAGAGGGTTTGAGGGTTGGACCTTTAAATTTTTTTGAGGGTTTGAGAGTTAAGGGGTTCTAATCTATGAATTTTTTTCGACGAAAACTGTAAAAAAAGCAGTTATTTTTAGGGGTTTGAGGGTTTGAGGGCTCTATTAGTAATGCTCTTACTAATGTATCTCTTCATTGTAGCTAGTCTTACGCCATACACCACCCCCCTGCATGACGAGGTGGCTCAGAGCATTACTAGTAGTACCCCTAAACCTTCAAACCCTCAAAAATAACCACTTTTTTGCGGGTTGCAACAAAAAAACGCAAAGACTAGAACCCCTAAACCCTCAAACCCTCAAAAAAAGTAAGGGTCCAACCCTCAAACCCAATTTCGAACCGTAGAAGTAAGGGTTGGAGGGGGGCGCGCGACCCCAGCCCGCACTCCCTTTCCCCGTCTCGCGGGAGGGAAGTTTTCCATCCCCAACCTCCCGCTTCCTCCCTCCCTAGCCGTCGGCCGTCGCCCGCCGCCAATCCGGCCGCCCCCCCGCCCCCCCTCGATGTCGCGGCCGTCCCGCCCCTGCGCCACACTCCCCGCCGCCGGATCCGCCCTTCCCCG
>NC_041382.1:320339548-320364170 GCF_002162155.2 Triticum dicoccoides | reverse complement strand
GCCCCTCGCCCCCCAGTCGGCTCTCGCCCCCAGCCGCCTCCCGGCCGGCCTCAGGCCTCCTCGAGCCGCCGCGCCAGAGGCCAGGCGGGCCAGAGGCAGCCACGCCGCCGCCCCGAGCTCCCCGCAGGTATGCTTCCTGTTCTTCCTTTTTGTTTTATTTTTTTCCTTTTTGATTCATTGTTGGCACTCACAATTTTTTTCCTAGAGGATGAAAGAGGTTTAAACCTTCCTTGTTTCTATGGCAATGTTGGTACCCGTGTGCAACCGGAAAGAAACCCTTCTCGCATACACGCTTTTCGTCAAGTACATCGTGAGATTGAGGATGCAACCACTCATGGTCGGCTCCGGGATGATCTAATAGAGCACCACTGGCAGTTGGATGGGCGGAGCATTGGCCCATGATGTATCTTTGTTTTACTTTTCTATGTCCTATTTAATTCGAACAATTTGTGTAATTTGCTCAAACATTGTTGTAATAATTTGAATGATTATTTTTTTATTTGGTGTTGTAATAATAAGTAGAATGATTATTGTTTTATGTCAAATGTGATGGAATTTGTGATGAAATGTGTGATATATGAAATGACAGTTTTAAAGGTTGGGGTTGAGGCAAAGACTAGAACCCTCAAATCCAACCCTTAGTTTAAGGGTTGGGTTTGAGGGTTCTAGTTTTTGCCCCTATTTTTTAATCCTTATAAAAATGTTAAAAAGTGGCACTTCTCAATCCTTAAAACTGCTACAAGGATTTGAGGATTTAGGTTTTTTTTTTTTGATCTATTTAGGGGTTCTATTAGTAATGCTCTCACGCGGGGCGATTCCCCCCCGCCACGACCCAAACCGAACCCCCCACACATGAACGCCACCAGCACGAGACGATACAGACGAGACCAGCAGCTCCATCTCCACAATTCGTGTGCCTTCCCCCACCACTACGCGGCTCCCGAGGAGACGAATCGAGCCTCCTCCTTCTCCACTCCCGGTCGCCGCCGCTACGTCGATGTGAGCATCCCCGCACCCCGATCTCCCGCTTCCTCTCTCTGTCTCTGCACCTATTTTTCATTTATATTTTTGAAAAAAGAATCGGTCCAAAGATGGCGCCTGGGTGTGTTCCTCTGCGATCAGGAGGTGTGGGAGCGTTCCATTTGGGGAAAATCGCGCTCTGACGGGTTGCCTGTGGTCCGATTTGGCCGCCGCCAGCTGATCGGGCACCGGAAGGAATGGTGTCAGTTGTGTGTGTGCGCGCGCGTGAGCGCCGGATTTGGGCGACAGAACGGGCTGTTAGTGGAGTTGGGATTTGGGTGGGTTGTACGCTTGCCGATTGGGTGCCGGATTGCTGGTGATCTACTGCTAAAGACGGAATTTTTTATCTCCAGTGGAAATCTCCTTTTTTTTTGGTGGGGGGTGGTCAGATGATTGATTCCCTTTCTTTTCCACGCCAATCGATGCATTCGTCCTCGTGAAAGGCTGCGGTGAAGACGAAGTATGCTGTGGTTACCACCGGCGGTGACTTTTGCCATGTTGGGCGGTTGTGGGCACATTAGTGTATGAAACACTTGTTCCAGATTTCCATTTGTGTCTACAAAAATAGTTCTATTTAGTTATGTATGTTGATCAACAATTTCAACTGTGTTTATGCTTGTGCAGATTGGAAAGGGCTCCGACAGCTCGAACACCGACTTAAGTTGCATGGGGAGAGGATGCCAGAACTGCGCAGCAGTACTCGCCAAGCACGTCTGAGGTTCAGGAAGCTTGACGATCAACAAGCAGAGCCGGCTGTGAAACCGGTGCCGCCTGCTCCACAGAGAGCAGGGAAGTGCGATCATATACCTGCTGCCAGGGGCAGAAAGGGTGCTCCTTGGAGAAGAGTGGTGCCGGCACCAAGGCGTGCAAGAAAGGGAGCGGAAGTTGTTGACTTGGATGCTAACCTGGGTTCTGAACACCTCCCTAAAGCTGTTGCCATACATGCAGTTGTTTGTGAATCCAAGGACCCTGCTTTGAACAAGGTTGCTCAGGGTGTCGGCAATAAAGGTATGAGAATGGATGGTGAAAGTGCTGAGAAGCTTGTCGGCGCTGAAGACGATTCAACAATAGCACCAATCCCGGAGAGGGTACTTCTTTTCCATAATTTTTTTATCATGAACCGCCATTTTGTGACCTGACATAGTTTTCAATTGACTTTATAGTTCAATAATTTTAATGCAATGGTTTACGCCTTACTCATGTTCTCTAGGATGTTCATTCTGTTTTAGATTGATCACATAGGGCACAAGCAAAAGGACCTTCATCTTTTGTTAATGTTGCAAAACTAAACATAGGATATCATGCTGTATGTTCGGAGCACAAAACAGAAAAAAAAACTCCATCCAGTCCAAAATAAGTGCCACAGTTTTGAACTGAACAAAACCGCGCCACTTATTATGGATCCTCGGGAGTATTTCGCTTTGTCCCTCTGTCCTACATAGATTACATCCATTGTTTCATGCCTTATTTGATGCCATCACATTAGGGACTCATCCATCAATTCAGGGGTAGACATTGCTACGGTTAAATAGTTTACCTAAACTGTCAAATATTTCTGTTGTAGATCTAGAAAAAGCTTACCAGTTACTCCCTCCGTTCCAAAATAGATGACTCAACTTTGTACTAAGGGAGTAGTTAATATGGCCTACGTAATTCGAATATAGTTTCACATGGCGCGGAAGTAAACGAACTGCAGAATTACCCTCTTGCATCCGGAAATCCAGATCTCTATGCATATAATGACATGCTACAGCTAAATCCATTGCCTTGTTGCACAACTTTGCATCACTGGAAATTCTGCCCTAGATGATGCTATGAGGGACCTGCAATATCTTATTTGTCATAGTTGCCAGTTGTGCTACTTGGCAGCATCCCACTTGACAGGTCCGTTATCTTGATCCAATCCAATACACAAAACAGCGAATTGTCATGGAAAAACATGCTACTTCTTTAAGTCCTTGTAGTTCGAATATAGTTGCACATGGCCCAGAAGTAGATGAACTGCAAAATTGCCTTCTTACATTGCAATGTAGGTCTCTGTGTAATGACAGGCTACAGCTAGGTCCATTGCCTCGTTGCACAATTTCGCCTCACTGAAAATTCTGCTCTAGATGATGCTATGAGGGATATGCAATGTCTTATTTGTCGCTTTGTCGGAGTTGTCAGTTCTGCTATTTGGAAGCTCCTAATACCATGTCATTTCTGCAGGTTCATGTAGGTAATTCTCCTGTGTATATAACTGACAGGAAACTAGGTAAAGGTGGCTTTGGTCAAGTGTATGTTGGTAGAAGGGTATCTGGTGGGACTGCTCGCACTGGTCCTCATGCATATGAGGTTTGTTTGCTCTAAAAATGTTTATGAAAAAAAGGCAGCTTTTTGTCACATTAATCAAAACTACGGATAATAACTATGTAGGTTGCATTGAAGTTTGAGCACCGGAGTAGTAAAGGGTGCAATTTTGTCCCCCCATATGAGTGGCAAGTTTATCAGTACGTACTTTGGACAGTCAACTCCTTTTTGTAGTTATGCTATTCTCTTCATCTCTTGAACTTTCTGATCAGTGAGCATTGGGTTTTTGTGTAACAAGGACTCTCAACGGCTGCTATGGTGTACCGGCAGTCCACTATAAGGGCCGGCAGGGCGACTACTATATCCTTGTGAGTTTATTTAAGTTAATCATCTAGACTGGTAGGCTGTTTTTTCTTTTAAAATTGATCATATTGAAAAAATAACTAGGTAATGGATATCCTTGGTCCCAGTCTTTGGGATGTATGGAATTCGCTGGGACAAGCGTGAGCATCCTCTTGTTCCTTTTGACATTGTATACTTTATTGAAGACAAAGTTCTTCTGTAATCTGTACTAAAAGATTTAACACTTCCAACAGGATGTCTCCACATATGGCTGCTTGCATTGCTGTAGAAGCCATATCAATTCTTGAGAAGTTTCATTCCAAAGGGTAGCTTAAAGTTATCTTCAACCAATGCATCGCTGTTCATTCTTGTTAACACATCCTATTTTTGTTAGGTTTGTTCATGGTGATGTGAAACCAGAGAACTTTCTGCTTGGTCTGCCTGGATCACCTGAGGAGAAGAAGCTTTTCCTTATTGATCTTGGTTTAGGTATTCTATTAATCAACAAATTCTATTTCATCGCAATATTTCATGACATAACTCAGGGTCATAGTCTTCTACTTTTCTTTAAACCAGATTAGTGTGTTTTTCTTTCATTACTGATTTGTGTTGATATGGTGATGTCTAAACTGTGCAGCATCAAAGTGGAGAGATTCGTCAGGTCAACATGTTGATTATGATCAAAGGCCTGATATCTTCAGGTTGGTTATTTTCCCTATGCGTACTTGTTTTTTCGCCTATGGTACTTCTTTACTTACCCTTTTTTCTTCGTTTTTACTAGGGGGACAATTAGATATGCAAGTGCTCATGCTCATCTAGGTCGTACAGGTAGTAGGAGGGATGATTTAGAGTCATTGGCATACACCCTTATATTTTTAATAAAAGGAAGATTGCCTTGGCAAGGCTACCAGGTAGATTTAATTATACCTATTGCGTTAACTTCACTATATTTTCCAGGTGTTCACTTAGGTCTGTTCCAATGTTACTTTCTTGACATCACAGGGAGATACCAAGAGTTTCCTTGTTTGCAAGAAAAAAATGGCTACCTCACCGGATATGTTATGCAGTTTCTGCCCACCTCCGTTCAAACAGTTTCTTGAGTCTGTCACAAATATGAAATTTGATGAAGAGCCAAATTACGCCAAACTTATTTCTCTCTTTGAAAGTTTGATTGAATCACCTGCGTCAAGGCCCATCAGAATTGATGGGGCCCTTAAGGTCTGTGTTGCTGTACTTTCACTGTCATGTTTGGTTAGCTTGCTTCTTCTGTGTCTTGTTATGAACCTTTTCCCCAAATTCTAGGTGGGGCAAAAACGTGGAAGGCTACCTGTAAATCATGAAGAAGATGATCAGCCTAAGAAGAAAGTTAGATTAGGGAGCCCAGCATCACAGTGGATTTCAGTTTACAATGCCAGGCGCCCTATGAAGCAGCGGTAATTACACTAATTGATGTTTGAAATAAAGTAGATGATACGAATATGATTAATTGACATCATTGGACTTCTGATATCTGTTTTTAAGTGGTAATTCCAAAATTCGTTGCCTTATCCATGAAGTTAATACAGACTAGCACGAAGCTCCACGCAAAGGTCCAACGGCTAAGCAGTCTACTGATTCTTGGTTGAGTCTCAGTCGACTGAAGTTCAGCAAACCCGTTAATTGTCGTATTACTGCTTCCCATGTTTTCTTTGTTCAGTTTAGGCAAGATATTCTTGTTACACCTATTACCCGAGTTTAAACCATCTGTCTGTAGTTAACATGCAACAGCAGGCAAAGTAACCATCTAAGAATTCAAATATCTGTGGCCATGGCCTCCAAGTAACTAGTTTGCACAATTCCTTATATACTGGTAGAGGTATTAACTGTGCTTGTAGTTTCTAGTGATTAAGGCTTTCAGTTTGCACTTCTTCATGTACACATATTTCTTTGCGTAGTATCCATGCCTTTACTTTTTGAAATATCTCATTGTCAGTCCCTTGTTTAATACATTGGTTATAAAGTAAATATAAATAGTTTGGCATTGTATTGACGGAAATTAAAGCCAATATATGTTGATTCTCTTTGTTAGGTATCATTACAATGTTGCTGACAACAGGCTTCAACAGCATATAGAAAAGGGTAATGAGGATGGTCTATACATCAGTTGTGTGGCTTCTTCAGCAAACCTTTGGGCTCTCATTATGGATGCAGGAACTGATTTCGGTTCTCAGGTTTATGAACTCTCACCTGTTTTTCTACACAAGGTATGGTAGTCTCATAAAGCATGATTATTATTGATTAGTGCTGTTGATAAATTACCGAGTGAGGATTCCTAATTCTGTTTCCAATACACAGGACTGGATAATGGATCAGTGGGAGAAAAGTTTCTACATAACAGCAATAGCTGGAGCATTGAACGGAAGTTCATTGGTTTTAATGTCTAAAGGTCTGTGGCTTATGATTTTATATCAATCGGGTTTGCCACTTAAATTTGTATTTTGTGGCAATATTTTTGTTGACGACAAAGAAAAAACCAAATGTTTTGTTTGTACGTATTTAGCTTGGTACCTCCCATAAATGTCATTGTTCACAGGGTTATTCATAATATGATATAACTTGTTCTGTGTCATGTTTGCAGGAACTCCTTACACTCAACAATCGTACAAGGTTAGCGAATCATTCCCCTTCAAGTGGATCAATAAAAAGTGGAAAGAAGGTTTTCATGTAACATCTATGGCCACAGCTGGAAATCGCTGGGGAGTAGTCATGTCAAGGAACTCTGGCTATTCTGAACAGGTCAGAATACTTGATTGGCATTGTTAGCCATATGAAATTGTCCATTCGATTAATGTCCCAGTATAGATTTCTGTAAATTTTCCAGTGACTATAGCATGGCTAGTTTACGAGGCTAAGTTCTTTATGCAATTTCAGATTGTTGAGTTGGATTTCCTGTATCCAAGTGAAGGCATCCATCGGCGATGGGAGCATGGTTACAGAATAACTTCTTCAGCAGCTACCGGTGATCAAGCCGCTTTTATCTTGAGCAAGCCAAAACGGAAACCAGTAGACGAGACACAAGAAACTCTACGGACCTCAGCCTTTCCCAGCAACCATGTAAAGGTACCTTAGCAGCTCATACAATAGTGTTACTCTTGTCATAAAATACCAGGGATTCTTCATATCCTCTACTATTACATACCACTCCCTCCGTCCCATAATATCAGAGCATTTTTGACACTCCGTCAAAAACGGTCTTATATTATGGGACGGAGGGAGCAGTAGATTACATGGCGGTATGATGCTTGTCTCCGGAATTCAGTACCTTAGCTTCTTCTGTTGCGGTGCCAAGCTAACCTTGGAAACTACTTGCAGGATAAATGGGCCAAGAATCTATACATTGCTTCGATCTGCTACGGGAGAACTGTCAGTTGACCAAGAGAGGGACGTTTACTACTTTGGCAAATGAGCATCAGTTGATGTGAGATACAAGAGAATTGCCATGATAGGATTCAAAAGCAGAAGTTGATGTGATGGTTAATTCGACCTAATTGTAAAACCGAATGCATGTTGTGGACCTTCTCCATAAGATGCTAACATAATCCACACGAAATTTGCATTTATAGTTTGGTTAGTTTCACCTTTGCGCTGTTGGGCAGTCATAATCTTAAAGTATGGTGAGAGATGGCGCTCCGCTCCCATTCCCCTCCCCGCTCCCTAGCCTAGCCTAGCCCCCCACCAGCCTCGCCGCCGTCGATCTCGCCGGTAGCCCTCCCTCCTACCCTTCCCTTCCCCCCTGGCCATGGCCTCCGCCGATGCTCGTTCCGGTGACTCTAGCCTCGACGGTCGCATCCGTTGGAGTGGTTTGCGGGCGAGTCCTTTGACTCGTGCTCCTACCGCGAGGTCGTCAGCACCCCGCCGGCCCCGTGCTCCTCCCCCCTCGCCGGCCGCGCCGCGCCCGGCCCTTGCTTCCTCAGCCTTGGTGCCGCTCCGCTCGACTGTGCCGGCCGTGCTGGCCGCCCGCGTTCCGGCCGTCGCTCGCCTGGGACCATGCTCGGAGGTCCATCGCGTCAATGGAGGCCCTGTGCTCGACGCCGATGGATTCTAGCAGCTGCGGCGGAGGAACCGTCGCCCGCGCGCGCGAAGCGCGGCCACCCCTCCCTCCCATCGCCGCCGTCGCAGCCCGTCGCCTAAGGAAGTCGCCGTCCTGTGCTTCAGGTGCCTGGAGGCCGGACACCAAGTGCGGGCCTGCACCAATCTCGTGCGTTGCCGTCACTGCCTCATCTCCGGCCACGAGTCCAGCTGTTGTGAGACGCTGCTGCCCGGTGACCATCGTGCGCAGCCTCCGGCGGCTCACCGTCGTGGGCCAGACACCCCGCCGTGCAACCCCCCTTCCCAACTCCCCCGCTCCGCCGCGCAACACCCCACCGCCGACCCCGCCGCCCGCCTCTGCGCCGGCGCGTGTCACCATCACTTGTTCCATCGAGATGGAGGAGGCGGAGGAGGTGCTTGCGCGCGGCATGGTGGCCACCATCACCGGTACCAGGCCCTCTGTCTCCCCGGCCGACGTGGAGGCAACCTTGCATGCCATGTTCGACCTGCAGCCTGGCGACTTCACTGTACACAAGCACGTCCCGGAGGACTTTCTCAGCATCTTCTCCTCTCGGCTGATCATGGACCGGATGGCCGGCGACCACCTCATCAACTCCGCCCACTTTACCCTACTGCTTCGCCCTTGGTGCAAGCTCGCCCACGCCATTGCTGGGAGCTTTGCATTCTCTGTGCAGCTCGAGCTCCGCGGCATCCCGGCGCAGGCATGGCACCTGTCCACGGCCGAGCACATCCTTGGGACTGGCTGTTGGGTTGAGCGGCTGCACCCGGATACGCGTTCCCGCGCTGACCTTGCCACATTCCGGCTCACCAGGCGCGTGCGGGACTTGGCCTCCATTCGCCGGGATGCCATCCTAGAGATTGTCGAGCACGTCCCCGGCATCCGCCCTGACCTGCCTCCGGCCGTCCGCACTCTGGAGTACCCCATCTCCATCCGGCTAGTGAGGTCCGCTACCCTTCCTAGGGTGGTTGATGATGTTGCCAATGGCGATGGCAATGGTGATGGCGATGCTCGTGGCAGCGCGCACGACGCCGCTGGTCGTTGCCATGGACGCGGGCAGCAACGCCGCCGTGGCCGGAAACGTCACCGCTCAACCTCCTTCCCCGACGGACGCGCCGATGGCATGGCGGTAGACTCCGCCAGCTGGACTTGCTCCAGAGGCCGCCTACGGGCCGATGGCGAGGCGGTCGACCCTGGCTGGCTGGCGTCCGCGCCGCCGCGGCTGCGCATGCGCCTCCGCCCGTACCGTCCCGTGCCAGATGCATGGATGCATGGCCGCATGCTGGGGCCCACCCCTAGTCACAAAGCCAAAAGAGGAAAGCGGGGCGGAAAGAAAAAGCGCGCTAGGATTCAGGCTGCGCTGGCCAAAGCTGCAGCTGCAGCGGATCCCAGGCCGACTGGGTCGCCACCCTAGCGGTGGTGCTTGCCACCTCGACAGCTGGCAACAACCAATTGGCGCCCGCCCACACTCCTCCTGTAGCCGGGCCCATAACGACCCAGTCTTGCACGTCGTTGTGCGCACAGGGAGACAGCCAAACTAGCGATGGACCCACCACGGCCAATGCTTGCACGCTTGGGGATCCGGATAGCTTATCCCCTATCAGTGAGGTCCCGGACTCGCTCCCTATGGCTCCCAAGGTTGATCCGCTGTCGGGGCAAAGCGATGCTTTGCCCTCGTCAGCTCATGTGGCCAATGAAGTACATGCTGCTTTGCATGCCGGCCCCGCCACTTCGATGCGTGATGTTGCGCCCTCGTCAACCCTCGTGGCCCTGGCTGAGCTGCATGCCAGCCCCTCCTCGGCTATGCGGGACGCGGGTCGTGTGGTTCCATTCATCGCGCCTTCGCCCCTCCTGCCGCCACCATCGGGGACGCTGACTTGGGCTGCCCCTCCCCCGTGGCCCAGGAACCGAGACGCATATTGCAAAGCCCCACGCCTCCTAATGCCCATGCCAGCATGCCCTCTTCCCCAAGCCCGTCAACGCTGCAATCCACCCCTGTGTCCTATGCGCCTCACATGCACAGCGCAGGGCGTTTTGCCACGCTGCCAATCACTCTGCGACGAACCAGACAGCCGACCCCTGTCAGCTCCTGGACCCTTGGAGACTTCCTCGCCACGACAACAAAGCAGACTTGCTCAACCCTCCCCAACCCTGCGCGCAAACGACACCGGCAGCCCCTGAACTTCTCGCCGCGCCGCGGACGATCTGCCACCGCTGCGAAGGCCAAGCCTGGCGTGCCGCCTACCGCTGAGCGCCGTGCGCAGGTCCAGATACTGCGCACCCTTGGCATCATCGACACCGATCAAGTGATCTCCGCCGAGGCCATGAAGGCATACAATGGGGTCTTTGCTGCGCCCCTCTCTCATGCCGTGTTGATGGCCATTGCCGCGCTTGTTGGCCGCGTGCTACCCGCCGACCCGTCCACGACGCCTATCACCACAGTGATCTCGGGCATCCCGATCGAGGCCTAGCCGCGCCGATGCGTGCCCATTCGCCGACCTCTGCCTAATGGATCACGGCCTCAAAATCATCAATTGGAACGTTCGCGGCCTCAACGCCCGTGCTAGACGTACGGCAGTTCGCTCGCTTGTTGTAACTTCCAGTGCTTCGATCGCTTGTTTCCAAGAGATTAAAATGGAATTCGTCTACTCATCGACTGTCCTTGAGACATTGGGATCTGAGTTTGATGAATATGTTTATCTGCTAGCGAGCGGCACCCGTGGCGGGATCCTGCTGGCGTGGAAGAGCCGGGACGTGACGATCACGGACCCGATGTTCACCACCAACACTATCTCCGCCCGCGTTACGACCCCTGGTAGCACAAGCGTGCTGTGGTGGCTCACTATCATCTATGGCCCCCTAGGACAACAACGCCAAGATCGCTTTTCTGCAGGAGATCCGGGACGTCTGCGACGCCTGCCCCGGTCCACGGCTCATCTGCGGAGACTTCAATATGATCTACCGTGACGAGGACAAGAGCAACAACAATCTCAATAGGATAATGATGGGTTGGTTCCGACGCGTCCTCAATGACCTCGCACTCAAGGAGATTTACCTCAGCGGCCGGCGCTATACATGGTCCAATGAGCAGAGCCCGCCCACCTTGGTCCATCTCGATAGGGTGCTGTGCTCCAGGGACTGGGATGAGCTGCATGGCGAATGCCACCTGCATTGCTTGGCCTCGGTCGTCTTGGATCACTCCCCCCTCTTGCTCGATTGCTCGCCTCTCCCATCAGCGCACCGACGATTCCACTTCGAGGAGTACTGGACTCGCCTCGCCGGTTTCCCGGAGATCATGGCGACCTCGTGGAATTCGGTGGATGACGCCGATCCGTTCCGGCGTTTCATGCGGCGCATGCAGGCCACAGCGCGTAAGCTCACCAGCTGGAGCGCGCGTTCCATTGGCAACGTGCGAGACCAGCTTGCGATCTCTCGTGAGCTGCTGCTCTGCTTCGACGCCGCACAAGAACAGCGTGCCCTATCACCGCATGAAGACTGGCTGCATCGTCAGATCAAGCTCTCCTACCTTGGCCTTGCTTCCCTTGAGCGGACGATCGCCCGACAGCGCGCACGCATTGCATCTCTCAAAGACGGCGACGCGAACACTACGTTGTACCATCGCCAGTGCACGTACCACAAGCAGAAGAACTGGATCCATGGCATCTCCGTCGACGGCGCCGTGCTCACTGATCCTAGCGACATGGTCGCGGCCACTTTCGAGCACTTTGACAGCCGGATTGGGATGGACGCGCCGCGTGACTGCACCATTGACCTGTCGCAGTTCATTGAGCCCTCAAACCCGGAGGACCTCGACGCACCATTCAGCGAAGATGAGATTTGCAAGCCATCAAGAGCTTGCCGTCTTGCAAGGCGCCCGGCCCTGACGGTTTCACCGTGGAGTTCCTCCGCTCCCGCTGGCCGGTCATCAAGCACGACCTCTGATGCATCTTTGACTAGGTTTACGCGCTGCGTGGATGAGGGTTTAGCTGCCTTAACCAGGCGCTAATTACGCTCCTCCCCAAGCGCGCCGATGTGATGTAGGGTAGAACCCTAGTGGCCCGATCTTTCACGAAAGGAGCGGATCCCGTGAAGAACACGAAGAACACGAGGGGGGAAACGAGGGGAATCACGAGGGGAAACACGAGAGAACACTCAAACCAACAAGAATGATCACACATGCACTAGATCCATGAACACAAAGGGAGATACAAGATCCAAAGTCAACAACGGACGATACAAGAGGTAACCGGTTCTTCTCCGTGAGGTCTTGAATCCACAAGGGGATCTTCCCGTGAGGGGTCTTGAATCCAAGGTGGATCTTCTCCGTAGAGGGTCGTGGTCTCTCTCGTGGAGTAGATCCGATATGGATGAGCGAAGCTCTATCTCTCAAATGAGATATCACAACGCTAACCCTAAAACGTAGGTGGAGGGGGAGTATATATAGTCTAAGGGGCGAAGGGGTACATGGGCCTCGGCCCAGATGCACTGCACGCAGGCAGGGAAGGCCGGATGTCTGGGCGACGGGCCGGATGTCCGGGCGTTCACAGAGGGCCGGATGTTCGGGCTGGCGGGGTTGGTCTTGTTGCTCTTGGGTACGGCGGTGTCCGGATTTCTGGGACCTGGGCCGGATGTCCGGCGGCTCGTGAAGGGCCGGATGTCCGGCTGCTGTAGCAGCAGACTCTTCTTCCTTCTCCTTCCTTCGCTCCCGCGCACGCTTGGCCTTGGTCCTTGGGCTCTCCTTGGACTCCTCGGGTGTACCTGAGTATGCACAAGGTCCGCGCTTGAAGTAGCATCCATGTCTTACATGCGGAAAGGGAAGATTCGGAAAGGAGCGAGTTCACCTTAGGTCCAAAGGCGTATGCTTGAGTGTACATGGGGATGATCGTAGGATGCTCCGCATCATCTCCCCTCCCTTGGGAAAGATCCAACCTCGGATCGAAAACCTCATCACCATGGAAACGGTTGTCGTGGACGGACTTGTAGTTGGACGAAGAGGAAGACATGGCGCAATCCAAGTACTCCAAGGTGTCGCCGGAGTGGTATACATGCAAAAAGAGCAAACACAAACAACACTTGGAAATACAATGGTTAGCGCACATAAAGTGTCCATCAAATAAGAAAGAGTTCGTGCGACAAGATTGATCATGACAAGGTGCATGAAGCTTATCCAAAAGATATGGAATGGTATGCAAAGCATTCATGGGAGCAAAAGCATTCATTGTGCACACAAATGTATTGTGAATGTGATCAATGCAACCACGGTGCAAAATGATGTCATAGTGAGACGGTTTATCAATAGCATGAATATGGTAATGGATGCTCAATGTGATGTGATCATGCAATTGATGGTAGGCAATAAGATCATCATGTATGAATATGCCATCAAGGTATATCATAACAAATTTGCTAATGAAATGCACAAGCTCATATATCATGGATGACATGGGAATACAAGATGCAACAAGGCAATCATGATGTGAGTCAATCCATGCATAAGATGCAAATTTGTCATGTGTATGATATGTCTATCGAGCATGACATGTGTGAAGACAATCAACAAATATGGAGGTGTTGGTATACCAATGCTCGATGTCGTGGCATGAGTGGAGGTTCGAAGGTGCATCCAATAAGTCCGAGCGCTCCTCAACTTGAAGGTTCATGGGTTCCATCTCCAATGTCGGTCCTCCATCCAATAGATGTAACATGTAGACAAGAAGAAGGAAACAACAATGAAAGAGTGACCATCCAATATGCATATTTGAGGATGGCTCAAAGGGAAGGAGTTCACCTTTAGGAGATTCTCGCAAATGTTGGTGTTGCACATTGTGTATGGCTTCACATGACCAAATTGTCTCATGACGGTATCGCCTTGTGAATCCTTCAACATGAAAGAACATGACAAACACTTGGAAAAACAAATGAGGTTAGCGGAGATGCAAAACCTATCATTCGTGTGGTAAAATACCCAACAAGTGGATGCATCATGCTCATCATAAGAAAGTACAAGGGAGCATTTCATAGTATGGAGGCATATGATGATGCGAGGACAACCAAATACAATAGGCTCAATCAAGCAAGCATGCAACACAAGTAAAGTGTCCAAGTCTCCACGATCAATAAGCATAGATGCAACAATTGGAGGCAAGCGACAATGAACAAAATATATCATGTGAGAGGCATGAACATATACGTCATCAACCCAAGAAAGCAAGGAAGAATGGAACATGGGTGATGCGACAAAGCAAGCAATCATGTGAATCAAGGCAAGCAAGCTAGTATTGCGAAGATGCAACGTACTAGAAAGAATCATGTCAAGTATGTCATGTGTGCAAATGGTGGGCATGAATAATGCACAAGACATATCACAAGCATGAAAGGAGGATATGAGCAAAATAGCATCAATAGCATGAGGCACATGATAAACATGGCAATAGCAACAAGGATCTCCACTGAGCATGCAAATACACATAGGAGTAACATAATTGTGAATCATGGGTAGATGCAAGCAAGGGTCACAATTGCATGGCAAAGGCATAGAAGCAAGCATAACATGCAAAGTGAACACGGTAAAATGAGCAAGAGAGCGGTATATAGCCCATAGCCGTGTCCGTGTGAGAGCCAAGTGAGAGAGATGCGCGTAGTCGTTGCGCGAAAGGAACGGTGGTAAGGATACTTCATGGGATCCCAAGTCATCTTTGCTCTCAAGAGCTTGTTTCGTCAACTCTTGGGATTGAGAGGTTGACGAGTATACATGAGTACCTACACAAAACAAAGACAAAGGGAAAATTGTGTGTGCGTGGTAGATGTACACATCATCCATCAAGATGCGCAGGTGCTTGTGTTGGTTAGCACAAAATATCTAATGCTCAAACAAATGAGATGCGTGATATAGAAACATGTCATCCATCATGATAGGTTTGTTGTTATGTATAACATAATGGAGACTCAAATTGGGAAATGCATCATGATATGTATGTAGAGCATTGTTATACATGGAATGCATATGGTGCAAGCAATTATGAGAATCATGCAAAGTATGGAATGCATCAAAATCTCCTAATATGTTTGAGGAAACTATGGGGGTCTCCTCATGAGCATTAATGGAAACATCACATGGAGAATATTGACAACATTCAAAACAATGCATATTTGGAGCAATGTGATCATGTCATGGCATAGTAGATAAATTGCGCAAATCGTGTAAAGGAAGCATGGCAATATCATCACATGAAAAACAAAAGCCAATGACCATCATCTCGTCATATATGCCATAAGTGCAAATGGGATTGATTTTAATGGGGCATAAATAGTTACTATGTTGAGATTGAAAAGATGCAATATGGGATATCTCACTCATAGCATATGACAAGGTTAATGGATTGTCAAACATGATGTGACCAAAAGAATTTTCACATGATATCCTATGGAGCATAGCATCACAACTAGGCAACTCAACATGCTCATCATCATATTTATCATAAATAGGTAAGTCATGACATGAGGAAGTCGCACTAGCATGGAGCATGGGAATAGGTGTGTCAACATCATGCAAGCAATCATTCATGAAATAGTCCACTAGTGGGATAAGAGAAGCACCATCACCTATGTTACCTTTGGAGCATCGCTCATGTGTTGTAGGTGAGGTGTCGAAGACCAAGTCGTGGTCAACTTCATCTTGATGGAACCATGTGGGGGTGCATCTTCTTCCACCATGGCCATCATTGTCTCCATTGGAGGCATGGACTCGTCGAGGATAGGCGTGTCGACCTAGCACCAAAGAAGAAAACACACTAGGAGTAGAGGTTAAGTCGTGAGAAATAAAAGTGGCCTCACATGCCGTGTCAACTACCTCACTCACTAAGTGTTGTGGCTCACTCAGTCCCTCTTGGATTCTCTCACTCATATGGTTGGTGGAGTCACTCAAATGGCTCTCAACCTCACATAGGATGTGTGGCATGCTCTCAAGTGTGGGGCTAGTGGTGGTCACACTCATCCTCTCATAGGAAATGCACTCAATGTTAAAAATGCTGGAGTCACTCATATCACTCATGGTGGGGTGGCTCTCCTCACATGGGAATTGGGGCATCTCTTTATATGTGGGTGTCGGAGAGATGTAGGTGCAAATGTATCCATGCTCAATCATGTCGTGGTCGTAGCCGTGGATGAAGGCCAAAGATGGAACATCATCACTCTCCTCCAAGACCAAATATAAGGTCTCATGTGCGGTCTCGTAGCTTGACTCGGAGTATGAGTCCAATATGGGCGCCATCTTCATGTTGTTGAAGAGGTTCATGCTCGTCGCCGTGGTCGAAGGGGATGGCCCTTGCTCGACCTTCTTGTCGCCGTCTTGTTGTTGGAGGCCCATATGATGTGGCACCTCGTAGCTCGTCTCCATGACCGAAGGGAAATTCCCATGCTCGGACATCTTCCTTGAGGGGCTTCCGAAGATGGAAGTGTCACCCTCGCTTGTAGGTGGTCGCCTTGTACTTGATGATGTCGATGTAGGCGAACTCACAGGTAGTAGGCGAAGATGCCTTACGTCCAAAGGCGAAGATGCCTTGAGAACACTTGGCAAAGATGCCGAAGTGGTTGGTGTAGCCATAGCTCCGTCTTGGTGGTGCTCGTCTTGCGGTCTTCTCTTGTGCTCTTGAAGCTTGGCCTTGGCGTGAAGTAGGCCTTGTTGGGACTTGTAGGTAGGCGCATCTCGAGCATCTTCATGTTGATGGTGTTGTTGTCGTGCTTGAGCTTGATGGCGTTTGTCGTTGTCGCCCACGTGATGTTTGGAGGTGACTTGCCCTTCATGACGATGTGGATCACGAACGTGATGGTGGCCGCCATGGAGATGTGGACGTGGACAACTTGCGCTTGCAACATTTTTGCACTCCGAAGACTTGTGACTTGAATGTCGCCGCCTTGAGGATGATGAAGGGGAAGAACGGTTGATTAACAAGGTCCGAATCTCCTCCATCCTTGCATCTTGCTCCTTCTTTTGTGCGGAAAGCTTGTTGTCGATGTAGTCCCTTTTCCTTGCTTCGGAGTGACGAATGTCGATGGAGAGGTTCTCGATGCGCTCTCGCAATCTTGATTGTGCGCCTTGCATTTGTTGTTGTAGATCGAGGATTAACGCTTTGGTGATGTAGTTGTTCACGCCGTCGTTGTTGTGGAAGACCGGAGATGAAATGCCTTTCCTATCCATCACAATACTCGAGCAAATATGAGTGGGAGAAATAGAAGAACGAATATCAAATGTACCTTGACCGAAGTTGAAGGTGGATCAATGATCACTCCAATGTGGACAAGGAAATAGCACAATTGGCACCAATTCTTGTCGGTTTCTCACACCTACACAAGTAAGGCTTATGATGGAGCTCGGTGAGGATAGTGGCACAAAAATTTGATGTAAAATGTTAGCAAGAGTCAATAATGTTTAAAGAGATTCACAAATTCGCAAGTGAAACAAGTAGACCAATAGCAATATGTGGCACACGGAAACACACACACGGATAGATAAATGGGGTCGTGCAACCAAGGAATGAGCTCAAAATGTGGAATCCACGGAAAATGCTCTTGTTGCACAACTCTAGAGAGATGCTAGCACGATTGCTCAATAGGCGGATACGACACTTGTGCACAACCTATAGGAGACAAAAATGCAACGACTTCTATCCCAAGTATGCTATGTATATGATGTTCCGGTGGTATGATCCAAGATGATTGGATATGACAATCTTATGCAATGCGGTATGATGCTATGTCACTTGCTTACAAGCTCTTTGTTCACTCTTTTTCTTTTGCTTAAAAGATTATTCTTTTTTTTTGTATATGGACACTTTGCGAAATGCACAAACCAAGATAGCGATTGTGTATATGCGGGAACGAACTGGAGGCACAAGGGATGATATGATACCGATATGATATGGTATGTATGCAATGTATGGTGTAGATCACTAATGTGCACAAGTAACGTTGTTGGCAATACTCAAATGGCTAGTCTCGATAGGCAAGTGACGCAAAATGGGCTAGTGGTTATCAATGCAATTGCAAGGGAAAATACAATGGAGGGATACCACGATACCAAGATGATACGGAGGTTACCGTCCTTGGCGATGATGAGTGGCGGTGATCTTGATGGAGATACCAAGATGATGGAGACTCGTCCCTAAGTAGCCGAAACACCTTAGGAAATGGAACAACCGCGAACTCAAAATCTCAAACGTCAAATGGTGGTAGCGGGAATGCGGTGGTGGTTTTGTGGAAGTGCAATGATGGGTTATACGAGTAGGCAATGCGGAAGTGGAGGGTAAGGTTGGATATACACGGTGTCGGAGTTGGAAGCACAGTCCCTAAGTAGCCTAAACACCATAGGAGACACAACTCACAACACAAACAAAATTGGGTTAAGTCAGGGTGGTGGAAGTGTATGGTGGACAAGTCTATGTGGGAGTTATGGTGGTGGTGGTGGTTGATGAAGAAGCAATCGTCCCTAAGTAGCCTAGACACCTTAGGAGACTCAAATCACTCCTCAAGCAACCACTAATGTGATGGGGAACAAAATTGGTTAGGTTGCAGAAGTCGATGGTGGAGTAGCGGAGGATGTGGTGGAAGCCCTAGGCAAAGATGCCAAAGTTCCAAAAAATTTATGGAGTCAAATGGTTATGGTAGTATTTTTGTTGGAAGGGGGATGTCAAGATCTTTTCAACGAGCTAAAGAACATCAAAAACGGACTTCGGATGAATTAGTTATGGACAAAACAATGAAATGGGAAAGGCTGAAATGCCAGGGGCCGGACATCCGGGCTTGGGGGCCGGATATCCGGGGGCTGATGTCCAGAACCATGCGGAAATTGTGCTCTAGGAGCCGTATGTACGGCTTGGGGCCCGGATGTCCGGCCCGACGATTCCAGATCGGGATTTGGGCTTCGAAACTCGATTTGGGGCGGAAATTGGTGATTTGGGGGGCAAAATTGGATGGATTTCGTGGATGGAAGGTGGGGAAACTTGGGGAGAAGCTAGATCTACTCAAGACACAACGAATCCATGGATCAAAATCAACAAAACAACATCAAACGAACAAATCACAAAAAAAATTGGGGCTATTTTTGGTGGGGATTTTCAAAATTGGGGAAGAACACAACAAAATTAAGCTAGAAAACAAAGAGGGGAGGCTCCGGAATCGTGATCAACGTGGCTCTAGATACCAAGATGGTGGTATCAAGAGAGAAGCTGGCTCTGATCCAAGATGATGTAGGGTAGAACCCTAGTGGCCCGATCTTTCACGAAAGGAGCGGATCCCGCGAAGAACACGAGGGGGAAAACGAGGGGAATCATGAGGGGAAACAAGAGAGAACACTCAAACTAACAAGAATGATCACACATGCGCTAGATCCATGAACACAAAGGGAGATACAAGATCCAAAGTCAACAACGGACGATACAAGAGGTAACCGGTTCTTCTCCGTGAGGAGGTCTTGAATCCACAAGGGGATCTTCCTTGAGGGGTCTTGAATCCAAGGTGGATCTTCTCCATAGAGGGCCGCGGTCTCTCTCATGGAGTAGATCCGATATGGATGAGCGAAGCTCTATCTCTCAAATGAGCTATCACAACGCTAACCCTAAAACGTAGGTGGAGGGGGGGTATATATAGTCTAAGGGGTGAAGGGGTACATGGGCCTCGGCCCAGATGCACTGCACGCAGGCAGGGAAGTCCGAATGTCCGGGCGACGGCCCGGATGTCCGGGCGTTCATGGAGGGCCGGATGTCCGGGCTGGAGGGGCCGGATGTCCGGGCTGACGGGGTTGGTCTTGTTGCTCTCGGGTTCGGCGGTGTCCGGATTTCTGGGACCTGGGCCGGATGTCTAGCGGCTCGTGAAGGGCCGGATGTTCGGGCCATGGCCGGATGTCCGGCTGCTGTAGCAGCAGACTCTTCTTCCTTCTCCTTCCTTCGCTCTCGCGCACGCTTGACCTTGGTCCTTGGGCTCTCCTTGGACTCCTCGGGTGTACCTGAGTATGCACAAGGTCTGCGCTTGAAGTAGCATCCATGTCTTACATGCGGAAAGGGAAGATTCGGAAAGGAGCGAGTTCACCTTAGGTCCAAAGGCATATGCTTGAGTGTACATGGGGATGATTGTAGGATGCTCTGCATCACGATGCCAATGGCCTGGGGGATTATAGGCGCATAAGCCTAATTCACATTGTCGTGAAGGTCCTGTCCAAGCTGCTTTCGCTCCGCCTGGCTCCCAAGCTCAACAACCTTGTCAGCAACGTCCAGAACGCATTCATCCCCGGGCAAAGTCTTCACGACAACTTCATCCTAGTGCGTAAATCCGCGCGGCTATTGCACCAGCTTGGTGCCCCTCGCGTGCTTCTGAAGCTTGACTTGGCGCGGGCTTTCGACTCCATCTCGTGGCCTTCCTATTCGAGGTGCTGCGATGCCATGGCTTCGGCGACCGCTTCCTTGATTGGATCGCCCTTCTCCTGTCGTCGGCCAGCACCAAGGTTCTCCTCAACGGCAACCCCGGACCATCGATTTGGCACCGTTGTGGACTGCGCCAAGGTGATCCAGTTTCCCCGCAGCTCTTCGTCCTTGCTGTCGATACGTTGGGCAGGCTCTTCCATCGCACGGTCGAGCTCCGGGTCATGCAGCAGCTCCACCCGCGCCGCACCATTCCTACCATATCCCTCTACGCCGACGATGTAATTCTCCTGTGCCACCCCTCGTCGGATGATATTGCAGCGGTGAAGGAGATCTTGCAGCTCTTTGGGCGCGCCTCCGACCTGCACGTGAACTTCCAGAAGAGCGCTGCGGCCCTCATCCGCTGCGACACCGTGGGCGCTGCTCACCTGCGATGCCCCATAGTCGAATTCCCGCTCACTTACTTGGGCATCCCGCTCACGCTGCGTCGCCCCACTGCTGCCCAGCTCCAACCCATCATCGACAAGGTCGCTTTGAAGCTACCCTTCTGGAAGGCTTGGCTCATGAACAAAGCCGGCCGCCTTGCCTTCGTCAAGGCTGTCTTGAGCGCGATCCCCATACATCAGCTCCTTATGCTTGCGCCACCAAAGAAGACCATCAAACTCTTGGAGAAGATTGAAAGAGGATTCCTTTGGGCTGGCCGCGCCGAGGCCAATGGTGGCAATTGCCACGTCAACTGGCGGCGCGTCTGTCAGCCTATCTAGTTCGGTGGCCTTGGCGTTCACGACCACGAGCGCACCGGCCTCGCCCTTTGCATGCGGTGGAAATAGCTCAGGCGAGTCGATGATAGCAGGGCCTGGAGCAGCCTTGACTTGCAATTCGCGCCCGAGGAGCGCGCGCTCTTCTTCGCCTCCACTACCATGACTATTGGCAATGGCCAACACACCCTGTTCTAGGAGGACAGATGGATCAAAGGGCGTGCGATCCGCGAGATAGCGCCTCTCATTTATGCTCTCATCCCCAAACAGCATCGCAAGTCCAGAACTGTAGAGGACGGCCTTCATGCGAACCAATGGGCCACGGACATCCATAGCATGATTGGCATCTCGGAGATTAGAGAATACCTACGCCTCTAGCACATGCTCGCCAAAACTGCCCTCAGCGATGCACCAGACTGCATTCACTAGAAGTGGACCGCGAACGGCGAGTACTCCGCCAAGTCCGCATACCTTGCCACTTTTCATGGCTCCACCATATGCTAGGCTTGGAAGCTTACCTGGAAGTGCTGGGCACCGCCTCGGGTGCGCTTCTTCCACTGGCTTGCCAACCTCGACCGGTGCTGGACGACCGACCGCCTAGCACGACGCAACCTGCCACACCCATAGCGTTGCCCACTTTGCGATCAGGCTCCAAAGACGATTCATCATCTTCTCTTGGAGTGCCCTTTCAGCGCGAAGTGTGGCACGAGATCCTCTCATGGCTGTGCCTCTCCTGCCCGCTGTCCAATGATGATGCCACTCTCCACGACTAGTGGCGCTCTACAAGAGATGACACCCCTAAACCTATGCACAAGGGATTGGCCTCCGCTGCCTTGCTCGTCCCTTGGATGATTTGGAAGCATCGCAATGGATGCATGTTTGAGGGCGCACCACCGTCGGTTACCTCCCTGACTGCTAGGATTAAGGAAGAGGCCGCACTCTAGGCCAGAGCTGGAGCCTTAGGGCTCCGGGCCATCTTGCCATAGACCTGGGATGTCCACTAGTGTGCATGTACTCACCTTGTAAATCTGCCTCCTAGGAGGATTGTACCAAACCCCTTCTTTCCAATACAATGAAACACAAAAGTCCTTTGCATTTTCTCGAAAAATAATCTTAAAGTATAGGCAAAGTAATCTCATCTTCTATACTATCTAAATAGATAAACCCTAACTAACCTATTTTTCAAACCAAAACTTTGGGGTAATCTTTGAAGTTCTTTGTGTTGGTTGAATAGATGAATCTGAGATTGTGTGATGCATATCGTATAATCATACCCACGGATACTTGAGGTCACATTGGAGTATCTAGGGGACATTCGGGTTTTGGTTGATTTGTATCTTAAGGTGTTATTCTAGTGCGAACTCTATGATAGATCGAACGGAAAGAATAGCTTCCTGTTATTTTACTACGGACTCTTGAATAGATCGATCAGAAAAGGATAACTTTGAGGTGGTTTCGTACCCTACCATAATCTCTTCGTTTGTTCTCCGCTATTAGTGACTTCGGAGTGACTCTTTGTTGCATGTTGAGGGATAGTTATATGATCCAATTATGTTATTATTGTTGAGAGAACTTGCACTAGTGAAAGTATGAACCCTAGGCCTTGTGTCCTAGCATTGCAATACCATTTACGCTCACTTTTATTGTAGCGACCCGACCCGAATGGATCAAGTCTCTGTGCTTAAGTGTCATCCCTGGATCGGTATGCTGACACACACAGTACTCGAGGATTTATAACAGAGGTAAATCACATGTATAATTAACGTAAATACTATTACCTCAATCCAAATAGTGGAAGTAACAAGGTTGTGGATTCCCATCAACACCAACGGCAAAGTTGAGTGTAGAAATCGTAACCCTAACGTATCACTTACTCGTCGTAAGAAATCCTGCAACATGAGACGTTGTAGCCACAAAGGGTCAGTACATTGAATGTACTGGCAAATTCACACTGTAGAGCAATGATGAATAATGGCTATCACTACATGCATATATGGCTGGTGGAAAAGCTCTACGGTTATAAGGTTTTTGCGAAAAGAAAATTTTTCCCTACTGCAAAGGAATAAATTTTATTTAACTATCATGGTGGTTGTTGAACATTGAGAATGGTTGGCAGCATTCTCAATCCCAATTAAGCATCATCATTAAAACCCAACAATATTCATTTAAAGTAACGTGATGAGATTCACATGATAATCCAGGTACTAGATACTCAAGATGTCCATAACCGAGGACACGGCTAACCATGATTAGTTTATACACTCTGCAGAGGTTTGCGCACTTTTCCCCACAAGACTCGATCGCCTCCGTTTGGTTTCTCGCACTACATGGTGTTTGAGAAGACGGATAACCGAGACATAGTCTTTCAGAAGCGCTAGCACCTTACGATGGATAGACCGTTACACCTACTTTCCCCTACATCTGCTAGTCTACCCTGTAAGAGTTCGCACGACTTAATCAACTATGCTAGAGCCCATAATAGCTTGTGGCTGCACACAGAAGTTTCTAGTATGAAAAATCTTATGATCCCTTTGAGCCTGGGTGGCAGTCCATAAAAAACAGGCAATCCTGGTCTACCCAGGTGCCTAGACAGGCAATCCTGGAATACCCAGGTACCTCTATCCACCCAGATGTGTGTTTAAGTTTCCACCTTAAGTAAACCATTAATTAACAATCTCACATCTGTCATGAATACTCTCAAAAACCCAATCCACGTCTACGAGCATAGCATGGCAATGTAAGCATAACGTAAAAGTAACTCCCAAGGGTTTGTTAATAAGCAGGTAATAGGTACTACCTCAACTACTTCCCATCCCACAATTAAATTAGATCCTAATCATGCAATGTTTGAGGATTGATCTAATGCAATAAAACCGGGTATGAAAGGGGATATGATCAAAGTGTGAACTTGCCTGCAATGTTGATGAAGATGATTCGCACTCAAAACTCTTGATAGTTCTACTTGTCACACTCCGGTCAATCTATCGTAAGCAAGCAATAGTAACCACACATAAGCAATCACTCAAAAGATCAGAAAGAACAAAGAAGACGATTCGGAAAACATCAAAACCAAGCAAATAACTCTTGCAACATAAAACAATTTCTAACAGTACCAAAATTATGTGAATTTGGCCTTATCAGAAAGTTTAGGTCAAAGGCTTCGATTTGCAAAAAGAATCAACTCAAACGGAGCTACGAAACTCAAGTTATGATCAAACGAAGTTTGAATTCAAATCTGATCTAATTCAAATTTTAAACTTTTCAAAAACATGTTTGAGTTAGATTACTGGATAGAGGGGATCATAACGAAGACGTGAGCGTTGGTTTCGTTGGATTTGGATAAACGAGTAAAAAGTTGTGATCGTTTGAAGATTAGGGACTAATCTATAAAGAAAAAACATCACAGATAGGTCCCTGGCCGAAATTAATAAGAAAAAGGAAAAATCTATCGAGCGAACGCCCGCTAAACAGATCTAATCTAATGAACGCGTTCGCTACAGAACCTAAACTAGCGAACGTTCACTAAATAAATCTAACTAAAAAAAAGAAAAACCGGCTAAAATATAAAACCGAAGTTAATAAAATAAAACCGGGTGGTTTTATCGGTTTTACTGGCTCGGGGCGGTTTTCCAATGAAAAACCAAAGGCGGCGACAAACGGACTCCGGCGAGGCGGCGCGACTCCGGCGAGGTGCGGGCGACGGCGGCTGCGCGGGG
>NC_041382.1:320302800-320339275 GCF_002162155.2 Triticum dicoccoides | reverse complement strand
CGGCGGCTGGGGCAGGCGGCGGCGGCGATCTGCGGGAAGGCCGGCGCGGCGCGGCAGAGAGAGAGACGGGGCCCGGGGCGGCGACTTTATAGGGGGGAGAGGCGTGGAGGAGGGGCAAACGGAGGCGGCGGCGGAGTCGTGGGCGAGGCGGTCTCCGGCGACGTGGTCGGGCGGGTCTCCTACTGGAGATCGGGGACGACCCGGAGTGGGCTGGCGCGGCGCTGGGCCGGCTGGGCTTCGGCCCAGCTAGGACGAAGAAGTTTTAAAAAAACATTTTCTAGACAAAATAAAATAATAAAAACGAAACAGAAATAAAATATTATATAGGCATATAATATACCAAAATTTGCAGAAAAAGATTTTCTACAACATGGACATTTTTATAATGCCAAATAAAATCCACACAAATTCAAATAAATCAAAGAGTGCTACTGGTCTATTAAAATCCAACAAAAAATCATTTTAAAAATACCAAAATGATTTCAAATTAATTTTTCTCCAATTTTCTATTGTAGGGAATCATGTTACCTTATTTTCCATGTATTTTGTTTTTGGAGAAAAATAATTTGAATAAAACTCAAATAGTCCAAATTAAAAAATAATTTCAATGGATTTTGAATTTGAGTTTCTTTGAAACTCCCAACTCATATTTCATATAATTTGAAGAAGTCATTTTATCTTTTCTCGTGAAAATCATTGAGTTGCATAAAGTTTCAGAATTGGAAATATTTTTCCAAAAGAAATTCAAATATTTTCAAACACCCCTTTCATTTATTGAAATGGAAGAAGTCATGTCATCTAGGGTTTTGTATTTGAAAAGACTTCGAATTCACGGAGATCAAAATGCAAAAGGTGAAAGTTTGGGAAAGTCCTTTTATTCCCTCTCATTTAACTTTCAAAAAGTTTCGAATTTCACTCAATCAATCACACAACAATCAAACAATCAATCAATCAATCTATTTATTATAACATTCCAAAATTTAGAATTTTGGGATGTTACAAACCTACCACCCTTAAAAGGAATCTCGTCCTCGAGATTCGGAGAGGCTAGAAAGAAATAGGTTAGGTTCGGGGTCTCTTCAAAATCCAACGATCATCACACGGGATCTGGGGTGCTACCACCCTTAGAAGCATGGTTACGGTCCCATCAATACTCATATACTCCATCCTTATTCTTGACAGGGCCGGTCTTCACAGATCTTTAGTATAATTCCTTTCTCTGGGCTCTTCCGGTAACGGCATAACCTTTTCCTAAATTCTTTTGTCCTTTCATCTTGGTAAGGTTATTCCGAGACTGGGTCTTCTTAGCTGACGGGTCTGGCGCCAAAACTAAACAACTATTGATATCTCATGGTGGTCAACAATTTATGGTTTCTCCTGCAGGAAATGGGTCTGGGTTGATCCTCACCGTATAACCTACGGTTGGCAACAACTGTCGTGTACAAGGGAAAAAATACTTATACCATTCTAAGTTTAAACAGGGTTTTGATCGTCATCTCTTTACTATAGGTAAGTCACTCAGATTTACCATCCCACATAGCAAGGCTAATAATAAGAGTAAGTCAGTATGGTGATCAATCCATCCCGCACCCAAATCATTACCTTGTATATGGTTTAGCGAATCTCGCATTCTAACACTCGGTCATCCTCACAAGCATTGCAGAATTTCTCTTGTCCATGAACTGCGTTCGGAATAATCCATTGATTCTGCAAGCCAAACAAACATCTATCATTCCTTCACAACTCTCAGGTTTTGCGTTACTCCTATAAAATTGTCTGCCGATAAACGTCGTATCTTCCTCTAGGGTTTTTCCTTCAGCAAGAATGTGCTTGCTTCTTGGCAGGTCCTGGAGCCTGTGGGTTATGGCCCATCTCATCACTTGTAGTCCTTGAACTTATCATCGGGCAACTGATCATTATTCCAACTTCCAACTTCCTAGTATTCTTAAATCTATCCAATTGTATTGTCTTCCTTCCTTCTATTGGCACCAAACTAGGACATGATTACTTAGACTCATCATGGAATTTCCATTGATCCATATTTCCAACATCATACCTCCTTTATATCCAATAGTAATTCATCTCTTCATCCTCGTGGGATATCCCTCATATCGAGATAAAAACTTATACTTATGAAGTCCATATTCCACTTCGTGGAACATCATTATCCTTTCCAGGGTCAAGCATCCTTACAGGGGAATATTGGCCATCTCTGCATGGCAATCCTTCAACTGGGAAACATGAAACACATCATGAACTCCTGACAGTCCTTCGAGTGACTCCAACTTGTTGGCCACTTCTCCCATACGCTCCAAAACTCGGTATATCCTACAAATCTCGGGGCTAATTTTCCCTTAACTCCAAATCGTTTAATTCCTCGCAGAGCGAACACATGAAGACATGTTCTGTCTCCAATTTCATAGACTACCTCCTTGCGTTTTTGAGTCTGCATACCTCCTCTGCCTGGACTGAGCTACCTTCAGTCTATCTCGAATCAACTTAACATTCTCTTCTGACTCCTTGATCACATTTGGTCCAAACAACTGATGGTCTCCAACTCCATCCCACATACTCTTGGGGCATCACACATATCGAGACAAAACTCGTATTTATTTTATCCGAAATCCACTCAGTGGGGTATCCTTATCTTTTCCAGGGGTCAAGGGTTCTTACAGGGTACTACTACCCTTAAAATGCACAAATCTTCCATAGACCATATTTCTCTTATCCTCAAAAATGGTCAAAATCCTTCTTCATAGAGTAACAACTCATAAAATCCCTATCACTACCAACGATGCTAACTTTATTTATTCTCTAATGATTACAATCTCTAGCTCTTCCATTACATGTCTCAACTCAACACCTTGATACAAAAGAGTTGTTCTCACTTCTACTACTATACTTCTCACAGACTCAACTATTTATCACAAGTCTCCTTCTCTTTGGGACAATCTCTGGCAAAGTGCCCTGCTTCATTTCAACGAAAACATATTACTTCTGACAAGTATCGAGGTTTCCTTTTTGGGCAATTGTCGAGGTAGTGCCCTGACTCCTTGCACCTATAATAGGTGATATGACTCAGATCCTTCCTGGAATCCACTCTGCTTCTCTTTCTGGACTTTTCCATTCCAATTAGGGCTTCTATTTCCTGTGGGTCGTACTCTACTTCCTCTATCGGGAATTCTACTAGATCCCCATTCAAACAATTTTGGGAGATGTGTCCTTCTTCTCCACATGAATAGCAAGACATAGTGCAGGGTTTACTCGGGTCCTCTTTAGGTGTGTCCTCCACATCTTCCTTCATCACAACTTCTTCTAAAATTTCCATGAGGGCTCCTTTCATTACTTCTTTCTTCTGCTGGATGGTTCGTTGTACCATGGGGTAAATGTGACACTGAGCAGGGTAGTGGGTAGTCCCTTCACACAAGAAATAAGTAATCTGCCTAGTTGGGCATTCTTCAACTGGGTGACTTCCTTCACAATTAGGGCACTCATCCTTGTGTTCTTTATGGGTGTGTCCTATTTCTCCACAAATCTTGCATGCACAAGGTTTCTTCATATCCTTTCCATAAGGCTTCAACTTCTGGGACACAAGCCGAGACTTTGGCAAAGTCAACTTAAATTCTTTCCAAGTGGTTACTCCTTGCCATCCATTGATGGTTTGGTACATCCTCCACCAAGTAGAAGCACCTCGTTCAAAGCACTGAAGAGCATGCTGGGTCATATCATTTCTGACTATAAGGTTTTTCTTCATGTGATCCTCCATGTTCTGAATCCATTGGTCCATCTCCATTTGACTCATCAGTCCAGAAAATATAAGCTCATCTTAATTCATCCTCTATTGGGTCCATGTGGGTTTGGGGTAAGATAAGAGAGATAGAGAGGGATACACACAATACAAACAAAAGTTTTGAAAAGACAGATTTTATTTGTGGCTGTCGGGAAAAACATCAAACAAATAACAGCTCACAAACGTCGCATCTAACGTAGGTATATAACAAGGGTTTGGTCTTCTAAAGGTCAATAAATCTTCAACGTCTCCAAACTCTTCAAGCCTTGTTCATGCCTCCAATGGCTTCTTTCGATCATGCTTGTCTTTCTCAAGTTCTTTTGCCAGATCAACTCTGTTGACGCGAAGTCTCTCGTGACGTCCTTCAATATTTCTAGAGTTGTGTTCCAAACTTTGGGGTTTCAACATCCTTGGCATGAGCCAGGGTCCTACTGTCTCAGGTATCTCGAGGTTATGTTTCCTCCAATTTGGCTACTCTCATCTTCAGGGTCCTGAGTTCTTCATGAAATGCTTCCTTGTCTAATACGGCTTCCTGGAGTTCCACCTTAAACTTCTTGATGTACTACTCCAGATCCTGGTGATACACCGGCTAAGGTTAAAACTTCATCTTACTAATGGGTGCTCTATCAGCCTTCTTCCATCAAATCCTTTCTGAAGAAATGCATCCTTAACTCAGCACGGTGACAATAACATCAGCGGGCGATGACATCATGGATAACCGTGTTTCTGCTCTTGTCATTCCCATGAGCTATCATTCCATAGTTGATATCTCCTGCCTTAGGGTTTTCTTTGACAAAGCTTCGAGTTCTCATGCTCCTTGTTTCAGTCTTTCTCCGATACACCTTGACCTCGGGTATTGACAACTTCCATAGTCTGCCAAGTTCCATAATGGTAGCCTTCCCAGTCATACAAATCAGGAAATTCTTCAGAGTCTTCAAATTCTCCTAGTCTTCAGAGTCTTCAATAGTTGTAGTTTCCATTATCATAATGTATGGTAAAATCCTCTTCATTCCGTAGTGGTCGTCGTTGTCCGATATCTTGTACTTCTTGGAGTGGTCTCATCAGTCGAATCTTCGTGTCGTCAAAAGGGGAAAGGGGTATGGTCTCACTAAAGGGAATTTTTGAATAAGCTCAGAAGAGAAGAGAGGTAAAAGATCTTTTTGAAAGTGAAAGTTGTAGAGAAAAATCTTTGCTATGGGCTTGCCAGTTTCTAGGGTCACGTCCTACAGTCAACATGTGCTCTGATACCATCTTGTAGCGACCCGACCCGAATGGGTCAAGTCTCTATGCTTAAGTGTCATCCCTGGATCGGTATGCTGACACACACAGTACTCGAGGATTTATAACAGAGGTAAATCACATGTATAATTAACGTAAATACTATTACCTCAATCCAAATAGCGGAAGTAACAAGGTTGTGGATTCCCATCAACACCAACGGCAAAGTTGAGTGTAGAAATCGTAACCCTAACGTATCACTTACTCATCGTAAGAAATCCTGCAACATGAGACGTTGCAGCCACAAAGGGTCAGTACATTGAATGTACTGGCAAATTCACACTATAGAGCAATGATGAATAATGGCTATCACTACATGCATATATGGCTGGTGGAAAAGCTCTACGGTTATAAGGTTTTTGCGAAAAGCCAATTTTTCCCTACTGCAAAGGAATAAATTTTATTTAACTATCATGGTGGTTGTTGAACATTGAGAATGGTTGACAGCATTCTCAATCCCAATTAAGCATCATCATTAAAACCCAACAATATTCATTTAAAGTAACGTGATGAGATTCACATGATAATCCAGGTACTAGATACTCAAGATGTCCATATCCGGGGACACGGCTAACCATGATTAGTTTATACACTCTGCAGAGGTTTGTGCACTTTTCCCCACAAGACTCGATCGCCTCCGTTTGGTTTCTCGCACTACATGGTGTTTGAGAAGACGGATGACCGAGACATAGTCTTTTAGAAGCGCTAGCACCTTACGATGGATAGACCGTTACACCTACTTTCCCCTACATCTGCTAGTCTACCCAGTAAGAGTTCACAAGACTTAATCAACTATGCTAGAGCCCATAATAGCTTGTGGCTGCACACGGAAGTTTCTAGTATGAAAAATCTCATGATCTCTTTGAGCCTGGGTGGCGGTCCATAAAAAAAACAGGCAATCCTGGTCTACCCAGGTGCCTAGACAGGCAATCCTGGAATACCCAGGTACCTCAATCCACCCAGATGTGTGTTTAAGTTGCCACCTTAAGTAAACCATTAATTAACAATCTCACATCTGTCATGAATACTCTCAAAAACCCAATCCACGTCTACGAGCATAGCATGGCAATGTAAGCATAACGTAAAAGTAACTCCCAAGGGTTTGTTAATAAGAAGGTAATAGGTACTACCTCAACTACTTCCCATCCCACAATTTAATTAGATCCTAATCATGCAATGTTTGAGGATTGATCTAATGCAATAAAACCGGGTATGAAAGGGGATATGATCAAAGTGTGAACTTGCCTGCAATGTTGATGAAGATGATTCGCACTCAAAACTCTTGATAGTTCTACTCGTCACACTCCGGTCAATCTATCGTAAGCAAGCAATAGTAACCACACATAAGCAATCACTCAAAAGATCAGAAAGAACGAAGAAGACGATTCGGAAAACATCAAAACCAAGCAAATAACTCTTGCAACATAAAACAATTTCTAACAGTACCAAAATTATGTGAATTTGGCCTTATCAGAAAGTTTAGGTCAAGGGCTTCGATTTGCAAAAAGAATCAACTCAAACGGAGCTACGAAACTCAAGTTATGATCAAACGAAGTTTGAAGTCAAATCTGATCTAATTCAAATTTTAAAATTTTCAAAAAGATGTTTGAGTTAGATTACTGGATAGAGGGGATCATAACGAAGACATGAGCGTTGGTTTCGTTGGATTTGGATAAACGAGTAAAAAGTTGTGATCGTTTGAAGATTAGGGACTAATCTGTAAAGAAAAAACATCACAGATAGGTCCCTGGCCTAAATTAATAAAAAAAGGAAAAATCTATCAAGCGAACACCCGCTAAACAGATCTAATCTAATGAACGCGTTCGCTACAGAACCTAAACTAGCGAATGTTCACTAAATAAATCTAACTAAAAAAAAAGAAAAACCGGCTAAAATATAAAACCGAAGTTAATAAAATAAAACCGTGTGGTTTTATCGGTTTTACCGGCTCGGGGCGGTTTTCCAATGAAAAACCAAAGGCGGCGACGAACGGACTCCGGCGAGGCAGCGCGACTCCGGCGAGGTGCGGGCGACGGCGGCTGCACGGGGCGACGGTGCGGCGGCGAGCAGCGAGGCGGGGCGGCGGACTAGGCGGCGGGGCGGCTCGCTTGCGGCGGTGGCGGCCGGAGCAGGCGGCGGCGGCAGCGATCTGCGGGAAGGGTGGCGCGGCGCAGCAGAGAGAGAGACGGGGCCTGAGGCGGCGACTTTATAGGGGGAGGAGAGGCGTGGAGGAGGGGCAAACGGAGGCGGCGGCGGAGTCGTGGGCGAGGCAGTCTCCGGCGACGTGGTCGGGCGGGTCTCCCGCTAGAGATCGGGGACGACCCGGAGTGGGCTAGCGCGGCGCTGGGCCGGCTGGGCTTCGTCCCAGCTAGGACGAAGAAGTTAAAAAAAAACATTTTCCAGACAAAATAAAATAATAAAAACGAAACAGAAATAAAATATTATATAGGCATATAATATACCAAAATTTGCAGAAAAAGATTTTCTACAACATGGACATTTTTATAATGCCAAATAAAATCCACACAAATTCAGATAAATCAAAGAGTGCTACTGGTCTATTAAAATCCAACAAAAAATCATTTTAAAAATACCAAAATGATTTCAAATTAATTTTTCTCCAATTTTCTATTGTAGGGAATCATGTTACCCTATTTTCCATGTATTTTGTTTTTGGAGAAAAATAATTTGAATAAAACTCAAATAGTCCAAATTGAAAAATAATTTCAATGGGTTTTAAATTTGAGTTTCTTTGAAACTCCCAACTCATATTTCATATAATTTGAAGAAGTCATTTTATCTTCTCTCGTGAAAATCATTGAGTTGCATAAAGTTTCAGAATTGGAAATATTTTTCCAAAAGAAATTCAAATATTTTCAAACGCCCCTTTCATTTATTGAAATGAAAGAAGTCATGTCATCTTCTCTCTAGGGTTTTGTATTTGAAAAGATTTGAATTCACGGAGATCAAAATGCAAAAGGTGAAAGTTTGGGAAAGTCCTTTTATTCCCTCTCATTTAACTTTCAAAAAGGTTCGAATTTCACTCAATCAATCACACAACAATCAAACAATCAATCAATCAATCAATCTATTTATTATAACATTCCAAAATTTAGAATTTTGGGATGTTACATTTATTACTTGTTACCTTGGTGTTTTTATAATTTCAGATTACAAAAACCTATATCTACCATCCATATTGCACTTGTATCACCATCTCTTCGCCGAACTAGTGCACCTATACAATTTACCATTGTATTGGGTGTGTTGGGGACACAAGAGACTCTTTTTTATTTGGTTGCAGGGTTGTTTGAGAGATACCATCTTCAACCTACGCCTCCCACGGATTGATAAACCCTAGGTCATCCACTTGAGGGAAATTTGCTACTGTCCTACAAATCTCTGCACTTGGAGGCCCAACAACGTCTACAAGAAGAAGGTTGCGTACTAGACATCAAGCTCTTTTCTGGCGCCGTTGCCGGGGAGGTTAGCGCTTGAAGGTATATCTTTAGATCTTGCAATCGAATCTAGTTTCTTGTTTTATCACTAGTTTAGTCTATAAAAGAAAACTACAAAAAAATGGAATTGAGGATACCTCACATGCTTCATATTTTTAATGTCTTTCATGAAAATAAGGATTCCGATAATTGTGCCAAAGTGTTAGAAGAAGAATGCATTAGAATGTTTGGCACTAAATATTTGAATGATGAGCATGATTGCAATGTTGTTAGTATGAATTCCTTGAATATCCATGGTACTAATGATGATTGCACTAGTCATGATGAAAATGTCTCTTATAAGCATGTCAACTTTTGTGGAGTGCATATAGTTTGCAAGTACACACCAAATAGGGAAGATAGATTTTGCAAGAGGCATAAGTATTTAGAAACCAAATGGTTGCAAGAAAGGCTAGATGTTTGTGCTGAAAATTTAAAATTTCTTCGCCATACTTATGAAATTTGCAATGAACATGGTCATTTAAATCTCCAATGCAAATTGTTTCATGATCGTATCGTGTCCAAAAATTGTGATGATTTGATTTCCCTTGCACATCATAATGAACTTAGCTTGCTTTTGGGTTATGAAGAAATGAAACGTATAACTAAGCATATTCCAGAATATAACCTTGAGAAATTCCTCGATATTGATCTAGAAGAAATTTTTATGTATTGTGCGGTGAATTGCGTTGAAAATCCTTATATTGCCAATTACATAAAGAAAAGAAAACAAATAGAAGATGAAGAGAATACTAATGAATGGGAAGAGGCTTCCCAATATCCTCCTATTATTTCTTATGATGAATCAGGTAACGAGGAGGAGCCTTTTATTCAACCAATCTCATCAATAAGGAGCTCCAAAAAGAGGATTGAACCCACACATAATGTGAAGAAGAAAAAGAAAAGACGGAGAAGTAAAGGTGAAAAGGTATCTCTCCCAAATGATGTTGCCCCTATTACTCATTGTGATGATAATTGCTATTCAAGATGGGAATGGGCTGACCCGGCCCTGGCCTTGGACCCGACCCTAGTGGCCTCAGGGCCAATATAAGAGGCCACGAGCCGACTGAGGGAGTCCTAGATTAGGGGGTGTTCGGGTAGCCGGACTATACCTTCAGCCGGACTCCAGGACTATGAAGATACAAGATTGAAGACTTCGTCCCCTGTCCGATGGAACTTTCCTTGGCGTGGAAGGCAAGCTTGGCAATGCGGATATTCAAGATCTCCTACCATTGTAACCGACTTTGTGTAACCCTAACCCTCTCCGGTGTCTATATAAACCGGAGGGTTTTAGTCCGTAGGACAACTTCATCATACAACAATCATACCATAGGCTAGCTTCTAGGGTTTAGCCTCCTTGATCTCGTGGTAGATCTACTCTTGTACTACCCATATCATCAATATTAATCAAGCAGGACGTAGGGTTTTACCTCCATCAAGAGGGCCTGAACCTGGGTAAAACATTGTGTCCCTTGTCTCCTGTTACCATCCGCCTAGACGCACAGTTCGGGACCCCCTACCCGAGATCCGCCGGTTTTGACACCGACATTGGTGCTTTCATTGAGAGTTCCTCTGTGTCGTCACAATCAGGAAGGATGCCTCTTCCCGTCTTTAAAGACGACGCCGTTACTAAGGGAGCCTTGGCTGTCGGCCAAACTCTCCGGCTAGGCGGTTTTCTCAGGACCGCCTGTTCGGCCGTTGCGCCGATGGTGAGCTCTCGGGTCATCAAAAGCAATCTTCACGTCAGCTCGGAGCCCGTCGAGCAGTTAGATCCAATGGAGCTCTCTTCCGTAAACGAGCTCTTGGATCGCATCGCCGCCTTGGGGGTCACTACGGATTATGACCAGGTTGGGCTTAAACCCAATCTAAGAGAAATTAATTCTCCCCAAGTCACCCATCACGTTGCCGTGGTAGAGGCATAGTGCGGCGACTCTTCATCTATCTTAAGGACTAGCTACATCCGTATTCCCGATCCCTCCAAGCCGGATACCCGCGGAGGGGAGGATGTAACTCAAGACCTGAACTTAGAATCAGGCAACGGGCTAGATTCACTGGACAACATCCAAGAATCCAAACTTCAGAGTTCGGAAACTCCTTGGCCTCTGAGTCTTAGATTGGGTGAAGTTCCGGATTTAATTCCACCCACCCACCCGAACATAAGCGATCTATCCCAAATCAAGCAAAAGCCCGAAGAAACAGTACATCATTACTGGGCAAGGTTCCTCCTGGTTATGAACAGGATAAAGGACTGCCACGAGGAAGACGCAATCCCAATCTTTTGCAATAATTGCACGGACAAGGGAATCCTCAACGCCACAGGTCGTCATGATCTTACACGCTTCGCTGATTTGGCGTCCATAGTACAAAAGTACTATGCGATGGAAAGCGCCCGAAAAACCGAAACTAAATTTTGGGACAATCCGGCCCTGAATAGAAGCCTCGTCCGAAATAAAAGGGTGCATCATCATCACACACCCGGGTTAAAAACCAAAAAACCAAAACCCTCTACAGGGCATGGAACCGTACTGGAGGGATGGCTTAATGGACCCTGTAAAATTCATAGTACAGAGGACGCCACACCAACTCATAGCCTTAGAGCATGTTGGATACTCTGGCAGGTGGACAAAAGGGGCGAAGATCTCCTAATTCTGGAGGCCGCAGAAAGCCACCTCAGGGACTCCAGTACAGTCTTAACAGTCTTCGAGACTTTCGCATCAAATAATATGCGAAAAAGAACACTCCGTAGCCTCGCCGAAGTCTATCAAGTAGCAACAATAAACCCATGGAGTGACACGGCTATTACTTTTAATGCCAGCGATGAACCTAAATTCCGAACAGCTCGAGCACCAGCCGCATTGGTACTCAGTCCTATAATGGACGACTTTCGTCTCACCAAGGTACTCATGGACGGAGGCAGCGGATTAAACCTCATTTATGAGGAAACACTTCAAAAAATGGAAATAGACTAGAACCGCATTGAGCAAAGCAGCACAACCTTTAGAGGAATAATCCCCAGTCGGGAAGCGCGCTGTGCAGGAAAAATCACACTAGATGTGGTGTTCGGCACGCCGGATAATTATAGGTCCGAAGAGGTCACATTCCAAGTGGCCCCGTTCAGTAGCGGATACCACGCTCTGCTGGGGCGGGAAGCGTTTACAATCTTCCAAGCAATACCCCATTACGGGTACATGAAGCTCAAGATGCCTGGGTCGAACGGAATCATCACTCTCGCTAGTGATCCGGACATAGCACTCCGCGCTGAAAACAAGACAGCCATATTGGCCCTTGAGGCACTGTCTGAAGCCCTAGCAGCTGAGGAACTGACTACGCTACGCTTCACGGTAAACAGGGACGATGTGATACTCGACAAAAGATCCAAGTCCACCTCCTTTAAACCAGCAGATGAAATAGTCAAATTCCAGGTCCATCCAACGGACCCCAATAAAACATCTTCCATCGGGGCACGATTAAACCCCGATGTAGACGCTGCACCGCGAGAATTCCTACGGGAGAACTGGGACATTTTTGCCTGGCACCCTTCAGACATGCCAGGAATCCCACGCAGGCTGGCCGAACACAGCTTAAATATCCTAAAAGGATTCAAACCTATCAAACAAGCCCTTCGGCGTTTCTCTGAGCCCAAGAGACAGGCAATGGGAGAGGAGCTAGCCAAGCTATTGGAGGCCGGATTCATCAGAGATATAAAACATCCGGACTGGCTAGCAAACTTGGTGATGGTACCAAAGAAGGACAAATCCTGGCGCCTGTGCGTTGACTTCAAAGACCTTAACAAGGCTTGCCCAAAGGATCCCTTCCCCTCCCCCGCATCGATCAAATTATCGACGCCACTGCAGGACACAATTCGTTGTGCTTCCTCGACGCATACTCTGGCTACCATCAAATCAAGATGGTCGAGTCAGACCAAGCCGCAACAGCATTCATCACCCCATACGGCCCATTCTGCTTCAACACAATGCCTTTCGGGCTCAAAAACGCCGACGCAACATATCAGCGCATGATTCAGACATGTTTGGCAAACCAGATCGGCAAAATAGTAGAGGCATACGTGGATGACGTGGTCGTAAAAACAAGACATGTCGAATCTCTAGTAGATGACTTGAGGCTTACATTTGACAACCTCCGAGCATATGACATCAAGCTAAATCCGAAAAATCCGTTTTCGGCGTTCCAGCCGGAAAGCTCTTGGGCTTCATTGTATCCAGTAGAGGAATCGAAGCAAAGCCAGCCAAGATCCGAGCTTTGTCACAATTGGATATCCCAAAGGACCTCAAACAAATACAAAAAATAACCGGATGCGTGGCGGCTTTAAGCCGCTGTAGCGACCAGACCTCAAACAGTCTGATCTCTGTGCTCCGATGTCATCCCTGGATCAGTAATGCTGACACCACACAGTACTCGGAGGATTTATAGCAGAGTAGCAATCACACACTTATTACATCGATCGCCTCCGTTTGGTTTCTCGCACTATAGGGTGTTTGAGAAGACGGATGACCGAGACATAGTCTTTCAGAAGCGCTAGCACCTTACGATCGGGTAGACCGTACCACCTACATCCCCTACATCTGCTAGTCTACCACTGTAAGAGTTCGCACAACTTAGTCAACTATGCCAGAGCCCATAATGGCTTGTGGCTGCACACGGAAGTTTCTAGTATGAATAATCTCATGATCCCTTTGAGCCTGGGTGGCGGTCCAAAAGAAAAACAGACAAGTCCTGGAAACCCCAAGTGCCTCAATCCACCCAGATGTGTGTTTAAGTTGCCACCTTAGATAAACCATTAATTATCAATCTCACATCTGTCATGGATTTCACTCACCCAATCCACGTCTACTAGCATAGCATGGCATAATAAGCAAACGTAGAAGTAACTCCCAAAGGTTTGACAATAAACAGGTAATAGGTACTACCTCATCTACTTCCCATCCCACAATTTAATTAGATCCTAATCATGCAACGTGTGAGGATTGATCTAATGCAATAAAACTGGGTTGTAGAAAAGGTATGATCAAAGTGTTACTTGCCTTGCTAATGATCCGCGAAACCTAATGATTCGAAGTAACAGGCGGCGCACTCCGGGTACTCTATCGCAGGCAAACAAACAAGCATACAATAAGTACTCATCTAATGCACAGGTAAAACTCAAATAAGAGATCTAACCAGAAGGTTCAACTTAAGAACTCTGGTTGGCAAAAGGAATCAAATTGAACGAAGCAAAGAAAGTCAAACAGCGAAAGAAAACAACTTCATTCTAGTAATCTGAACCTAAGTCAAATTTTACAGTAACAAAAACTTGTTTAAGTTGATTATTCGGATAGAGGGTTTGGAGGCGAAACTCCAGGCGCTTGAATCGCCTGATTCCGATAAACGAGCGAAAAGAAAAACTAAAACGAAAATCGGATCAGAAATCGCGATCAGAAAATAACCGCAGAAAAATCCGACAAAAAAGAAAAACAACGAACGGATTTTTTTTAAACGGCACGGATTTCGAGGTGCGGCGAACCTCGGGTGACGCGCGGCTCCGGCGGATCGGCGGCGGCGGCGGCTGGTGGCTAGGGTTAGGGTTCGGCTAGGGTTTCGAGGCGGCTGGGCCTTCGGGCTGGCTTGCCCCGGCTTATAAAGGCCCTGGCCAGGCGGAGTCCTGGCCGAGTACGGCCCATAGTCGGTTTCGTTTTTTTCGCTCGGAAGAAAAATAAAAAGAACTACTAAACGGACTCCAAAAATCCTGAAATAAATTTTCCCGGGCTTCTAAAATCGAGCCCGACAAGGTGAACATTTATTTGGGCCCTAAATGCAATTTTGAAAAATGTGCATTTTTCCTAATTCAAATAAAAACAACAAAAAACTCTGAAATAAAACTATTTGATTTTTTTATTAAATCCTCAATATTTCTATATTTTGGGAAAGTCATTTTATTCCCTCTCTCATATTTTTGTAATAGAAATAATTGATGATAAAATAAATAAAATCAAATGATCCTATTCTCAAAATTTGAGAAAAACTCAAATATGAAAATAACGAAATCCCCAACTCTCTCCGTGGGTCCTTGAGTTGCTTAGAATTTTCTAGGATCAAAACCCAAAGCAAATAAAATATGATATGCATGATGATCTAATGTATAACATTCCAAATTGAAAATTTGGGATGTTCCAGCCGCTTTATCTCCCGTTTGGGAGAAAAGGCGCTACCCCTCTATCACCTCCTTCGGCGCACCGAACACTTCGAGTGGACGGATGCCGCCATGGCCGGACTCGAGGAAATAAAAGCCATATTGGCAACAAACCCTGTCCTGGCCGCGCCAAACATCGGCGAACCAATGCTATTGTACATTGCAGCAACCCATCAAGTTGTCAGCGCAGTACTCGTCGTCGAGCGGGAAACGGACGGACACAAATTCCCCCTTCAAAAGCCGGTTTACTATGTGTCCACTGTCCTCACCCCATGCAAATCATGGTACCCACATTATCAAAAGATTGCATATGCGGTATTCATGGCATCCCGAAAGCTATGACACTACTTTCAAGAGTGTTCAATCACAGTAGCATCGGAAGTACCACTCAACGATATTATAAACAACCGTGACGCAACGGGCCGGATTGAAAAATGGGCCATCGAGCTCCTCCCGTTCAACATAACTTATAGGCCACGGCGAGCTATCGAGTCGCAAGTTTTGGCCGACTTCGTCGCAGAATGGACGGAGGCCGAACTCCTTAAAGAGTACGACACATATTCAAACTGGATCATGCACTTCGACGATTCCAAAATGTTGGCCAGACTAGGGGCCGGCGTCGTTTTGACGTCCCCCACAGGAGACACAGTTCAATATGTACTCCAGATTATGTACATGGACTCCAACAATGCAGCCGAATATGAGGCCCTTTTACATGGTCTCCGGATGGCAGTATCCATGGGCATTCAACGCCTAGAGGTGCGCACGGATTCGAACCTCGCGATATCCCAAATAAATGGAGACTTCGATGCCAAGGATCCAAAAATGGCAGCTTACCGCAACGCCGTCCTCAAAATGTCAGCTCGGTTTGAGGGGCTCGAATTTCACCATATAGCCCGAGAAAACAATCAGGCGGCAGACATCCTGGCACGCATCGGTGCAAAACGCGATGCGGTCCCCCCCAACATCTTCCTGGAAAGGCTGTTCAAGCCATCCGTAGTATGGGAAGGGGAACATGGCAATATTAGCCCGGACCCAACCGCACTGTCCGACGCCGTACAATCTGACATAATCGGAGGCTTTGCCAATGAAATCACAACCTCAGCCCACGTACTAATGGCCGTTATCGCCCCGTGGACAGAACCATTCCTAGCCTACCTTACTAGGCAGGAACTCCCAGAGGACCAAAATGAGGCATGCTGTATAGTGCGGCGATCTAAAGCCTATAAAGTCCACGAGGGAGAACTTTATAAGAAAAGCACTACCGGAGTCCTTCAAAGGTGCATCTCCGAAGAGGAAGGGCGGAACCTGCTGGCTGAAATTCATGCCGGACTTGGTGGCCATCACGCCGCAGCCCGGTCCCTTGTAAGCAAGGCTTTCCATACAGGCTTTTATTGGCCAACGGCCTGGGCGGACGCTCAGGACTTGGTCCAAAAATGCGTCGGTTGCCAGCTTCTTGCAAACCAAAGCCATATGCCACCCACCACCCTCCAAACTATCCCCATCACTTGGCCTTTCGCGGTCTGGGGGCTTGACATGGTGGGACCCCTTAAAGGCGGAACCCACAAGAAAAAATACTTACTGGTCATGGTGGATAAGTTCACCAAATGGATAGAAGCCAAGCCTGTTAAGACGGCCGAATCCGGACCTGTGATAGACTTTATATTCGGGGTTGTACACCGTTATGGTGTCCCCCACAACATCATCACAGATAACGGCACGAACTTTACGGCCGATGAAGTAAAACTCTGGTGCAAAAGCATGGGCATCAAGCTCGATTACGCTTCCGTCTATCACCCACAAACTAACGGTCAGGTCGAACGTGCAAATGGTCTCATCATGAGCGGCATCAAACCCAGATTAGTGCGGTGCCTTAAGGAATCTAACACGCACTGGGTAGAGGAGCTCGACTCCGTACTCTGGGGGCTGCGGACCACGCCAAATCGCACCACCGGATACACACCATTTTTATGGTGTACGGCGCAGAGGCAGTCTTGCCCTGCGACATAATTCATGACTCACCTCGAGTGCGCATGTACGAAGAAAGGGAAGCCGAGCTCGATTGGGAGGACAGTTTGGACGCCTTAGAGGAGGAGCGCGACGTGGCAAAAGCCCGTTCCGCATTCTATCAACAGCAGGCTCGAAGATATCAAAGTAGAGAAGTGCGGGCCAAAAACTACAACGTTGGCGAATTAGTTCTACGCCTGCCGGACAAGAAAAAGGACAAGCTGAAGCCCAAGTGAGAAGGTCCCTTCATAATCGACCAAGTCCTGACTGGTGGAGCATACCGCCTGCGAGATGCGTCGGATAACCGACTCGAGCCGAACCCATGGAACGCAACCCGTCTCCGAAGATTCTATGCCTAGCGCCAGACTCTGTGTTTGTCTCCTTCCTCTGTCCATTTTTTACATTTTCTGTCTTACATTTCTCTCCTTCCCCTCTTTTCTTTTATAGCCCTTAAAGGCTCCTCAAGTGACGTGCTACTTGCGCTCATTAAACCTGGGGGCTTCTTTAACAGAAGCTTATTTACTCGGGCTTCACGCCCACCACATGTGTCAAACTTCCGCATGTACCTTTTCTTCACCATTATATGCATCGATATAACTTAAGTTTTGGCCAAGCTGGGTTGCCTCGCTCCTGTGCTTACCCCTACGTTCCCGATTGTTCGGCTAGGTGGTAAAGGGAGCACCTCTGCGATTGTTACTGCCGGATCAGCCGGATGTGTACCTCAGACTGGGTGAAGCCGAAAGCTAGCGTTCTTAAGGGAATATTCGGTCGGTGAACTAAAAGATGACCTTTTTTACTTATTTATATATATGCCCCCAGATGATTTTCCTGCGTTTGCAGTCCGGACATGCACTTTAGGGCATGCCTCCCAGAGAAAGGAACCCCTAACAGAACTATTCTATCTGGAAGATGTTGCTTACTAACCATGTAATATAACATAACTAGTTGGGCACTTGTCTGATAAAGCACTAATGACCCCTACGCCTGGTCTCCATGCATACCCCGGTTCTTACATAACCGACAGGGTATTCGGACACACTCCGGATCGTCAGGTCCTGAGGTTGAAGCGAAAAGGTCGGCAACGACAAACGATCTACAATCCGGCTAGAAGGCATTACACATGTCAATTAAAAATTATATAGTCACTCTGACTGATTGTGTTCCTCTTCAATACCATCTAACAGGCTGTCTAACTTACAGTCCTGCTAGGAATACTTTGCGGCCAATTCTACTTGGTCGTACACTAAGCTTACAGGCATCTCCTTCCCGTCAGGCCCCACAGGTCCGACCTCGGCCATGTGGTTTGGGTCAGACTTCGTGTACCGCGTCTTCACCATGGCCCAGGCCTCCCTAGCGCCTTGTCGGCAGGCCGATATCTTCCACAACTGGAAGCGCCATCGAGCTCCCTTAAGCTTCTCCGAAAGCTCTCCAAGGCCCTCGGGCATGGAGTGGGAAGGCCATAAGGCTTGGGCAACGCCTCACATCGCCTGCCGAACTCGCTCGTGCAGTTGCGAGAGCTCGGGAAGAAGGTCACCCGTAGAATCGGGCATCTCCTCTGCAGGATGACCCGTTAGCATACCTACAGACATTACTCTGTTAGTCGACTTCCTCGCCGAACCCTTTTCTTTCAAAGATTCGCTTAAGCACTTACTAAATATGCCGCGTCGAAGCCACGGATTCTCCTTAGTGGAGTCTGACAGCTGGCCATGAACACCTTTAAGTTCAACGTCCAGCTTGGTGTTGGCGTCCTGAAGATCATTCTTCTCCCGCCTCACCCTTGTCAGCATACTCTCACCGGCCTTTAGCCGGTGTAAGAGTTGTTGCCTCTCCGGATCCAGTCCGGCGCCATCTGCAATATGATTTGTCAGATCTACACCCACTGCCGGCGCCATTTGTAAGAGTTGTTGCCTCTTCGAAGTGTATCTTACCAGAGGGGGTCTCTTTGGGCTCCCCTGCCGGGGCTAGTGCGGCCTCCAGTTCGGCTTTGCACTCTTCCAGCTCCTGGGACAGTACGGTATTCTTCTCTGTAAGAACCTGCATAACAAATGATCCTTAAATCAGTTACTTTAACTGTTTCAAGTCTCGGGGGCTACTGGTATATATATACAATTACCAAAATTTTCTTACCCGTATGTCTTTTACATATTACTTTGTGGCTCTGGCTAGACCATTTTGAGCGGCACAGAGGTACGCATCTCCCGAATTAAAGGCATCTAATGCCTCTTGGGAGAAACAATCGTCGCGAAGAATTGTCCGGCGACGCCTGTGGTTCATGGCACTCTCCACCTCAGAGTTGGTGGCAGACAACCTGTCCACATCCTCCATCGGAGGAGCGTCCGGTGCGCGCCTTGTGTTCGCCTCCGCCTCCGGACCAGGCTTTGGAGCCTGACTGGTGGAGGCGCGGTTGGCAGCCTCTCCGGGTATAGTCTGGCGAGGTCTCTTTGTCCTGAAGAGAGCACGAGTGTTAATATGCCTCACAGGTGTAACACCTGGGATAAAGGGGCGCGCCATACCTTTGCGCTGACGCCTCAGTCCGGACCGCACCTCTTTTCTGCCCACGGGGCCCCGCGGCCCCTCGTTGGCTTGCCGCCGCAGGTTCGGCCTCCCATCTCAAAAACCTCCCCTGCAAAGCTCGGTTGTAATCAGAAAACTGCAAACACGAGAGGGCGGACACCTATTCGGGGTACTGGGACTTCGATCTCAGTTACCTGGGAGGCCGGGATTAGCCCTGGGTAATCGGCCGTAATGGCCACCAAGGCGTTGTCCTTGCTCAATTGATGGAACACTCCATCAATCAGCTCCACACATATGTCCGGATCCTCTTGAGAGGCCGGGTCGAGGGACCTTCCTGGGTCCTCGGGTTGTGGAGGAGGGCTGTTTATTTCCTTAACAGCCCGGCGCAGTTCCTGCGTTAAAGTCGTTAGACTAAATATTTAACAATGGGAATACAAAACGGATGGGCAAGTAAATGCGGCCGCTTACCCAGCTTGGTGGATTGTGCATAGAGAATCCGCCCTGTGGGTTGACGCGGAGAAATTCCTCCTCTTCTCCCTTATACAAAGTGGACAAGATCTTTAGTAGAGCGGCAGCCGAATCCGGCCCCTTACGGCCGTAGCGGGTGGTGTCGTCCTCCCCGTCGAATTCCCACATGGGGTGGCTTCTATACTGAAGTGGCTGCACCCCCCGCATAATGCATTCGGCCATAACCCCTATCATGGTCAGTCCGGAATGGGCTAACAATCTTATTCGACCCATCAGGTAAATGATGTCCCTGTCACTTTCCCTCTGAGGGCTCCGTGGACGCCAGCTTCGGTGCTTCTTTAAGGGAGCACTGTCGAACTCAGGGAGGCCGATCCGAACAGGATCCGGCAGCGGGACATCCTCTATATAAAACCATTCCGAAGGCCAGTCTTCGGACGCCTTCTTTGGGGTTCCGGATAGATATCCGGTCCCGGCGATGCGCCACACTTCGGCTCCGCCCACTTGATACATGGACCCCTCATTAGAGCGGGGCACCAGGCAGAATAACCTCTTCCACAGCGTGAAATGAGCCTCAACACCCAGGAATAGTTCACAAAGGGCGACGAAGCCCGCGATATGCAATATAGAGCCGGGCGTGAGATTGTGCAGCTGGAGGCCGTAGAACTCCAGAAGCCCGCGGAGAAATGGATGAATTGGAAATCCAAGTCCTCTTATGAGATAAGGGACGAGGCACACCCGCTCTCCTTTGGAGGGATTGGGGGTGCTCTCCGCTTGCTCTCTGCCATTATAGGTGGCGAGTCCGGCTCGGACTGGGACCATATAGGCCTGAGGGAGAAATCCCTTGGCCTGAAGCGACACTAGCTCGCTGTGCGGGGTGGAGCACCTCTCCCAGTCTCCAGGTTTGGGACTGGAAGGGCGAAAGGAGGAGCTGCGACGGCTGGCCATGTTGGAATGGACCTTTGCTGGAGGCGCTCTGATGATTACTCGTGGAGAGGAGAAGGTGTGGTTTGGATCTGAATCCCCATCCCATTAAATAGGCGGCTCGTTTATGCAGCTAGGGGTGTGAATGTAAAAATACCCCGACTTTTCGCATTTGTTTGATACGTGGAAGACGACCATTATTGGGCGTGGAAGCCAAGGTGCGCTACATTACGAAAATCGGACATTATTCAGCAGGTACACGGAATTTGGAGAAGAACCCGCCTTGCAATGCCGAAGACAATCTGCGTGCCGGACTCGTCGTCATTGAAGCCTGGTTCGGGGGCTACCGAGGGAGTCCTGGATTACGGGGTGTTCGGGTAGCCGGACTATACCTTCAACCGGACTCCAGGACTATGAAGATACAAGATTGAAGACTTCATCCCGTGTCCGATGGGACTTTCCTTGGCATGGAAGGCAAGCTTGGTGATGCGGATATTCAAGATCTCCTACCATTGTAACCGACTATGTGTAACCCTAACCCTCTTCGATGTCTATATAAACCGGAGGGTTTTAGTCTGTAGGACAACTTCATCATACAACAATCATACCATAGGCTAGCTTCTAGGGTTTAGCCTCCTTGATCTCGTGGTAGATCTACTCTTGTACTACCCATATCATCAATATTAATCAAGCAGGACGTAGGGTTTTACCTCCATCAAGAGGGCCCGAACCTGGGTAAAACATTATGTCCCTTGTCTCCTGTTACCATCCGCCTAGACGCACAGTTCGGGACCCCCTACCCGAGATCCACCGGTTTTGACACCGACACCGACCCATATCATGAATAGTAGTGGCCTCATTGGCCCGATGGGTATTTCGGGTTGACCCAATTATTAGTGACGTGTGTCGCTTTTTCTTGTGATGTGCTGATAGCTAAAATCCTAATAGATTAGTACATAATCTAGGAATGGAAAAAAATACAGAGATCCAAGTGGTCTAGCTGCTGCATCCGTGCATTATACATTCATACATTCGTAGACCATAGTAAGCTCGTGTGTTTCTTTGTGGACATTGTACAGACATGTAACACCCGTGTGGCCGTGTGGGTGTGTCTAGCCATCGGATGCCGCTAGTACTACTAGTTTACATCAGACCCGACGCTCTACCGACAAGTCTCAAATGTGCACTAGGAGCTGGACGGCGCATGGTGGACCAGCGGGTGGTGAGCCGAATGACGAGCTAGGCGTGACTGGGACGGTGAGCGTGAGGCAGCACCACCGGCACGACAGAGAGCGGCGAGGGCGACGATTAGAACATAGCTGTCGTGAGATATGAGACCACGAGGTGGGCCGGTCCCGCTGACCCAAGGGTCACTTGGTGACGGCTCTACTGACCCAATTTTTCTTGAGGCCAACCCATGTGACCCATCGGCCCTGAATTTTTGGGCCGGGTCAGTGACCCAGCGGGTTGACCCGGCCCATTCCCATCTTGAATTGCTATACTATTGGTGCTATCCATACTATTAATGATGAGAGTGATTATGCTTATGATATGAAAAGGCCCAAGCTTGGGGATGCTATTTTGATGAGAATGACATGTTTGAGAATGTATTTGCTGCAATTAATGTTTGTCCCAAGCTTGGGGATGCTATGTTTGATGAAGATGATATTTTTAGTCTCCCAAGTTTTGATGAGCAAATTTATTATGATAATAGCATGCCTCCTATTTATGATGGTTATATTGATGAAAGTGGGTTTGGAAGAGTGTGAACTTTAGGAAGTAATGATCCCACTATTTTGGAGGATGTTGAATCTTATTGTGATAATTATGAAAGTGGATTTGGAGAGGTCATGGCTTTATTTAGTAATGATTCCACTATCTTGGAAGAGGTTTCAATGGATTATGATGAGAACAAAGTTGCTACTTATGATGATTATTGTGATGATACTTATGCTATAAAAAGTAATTATGATTATATTTATAAAACTTGTCATGATTATGATTACCCCTTTTCTGAACATTACTCTTTTAATATGGGAACAATTTATAGTATTGGAGTTTCTTATGATACTCCCACTATTCCGAATGAGAAGAATTTTGCTCATGTGGAGAGTAATAAAATTTCTATGCTTGTAGATCATGAAAAGAATGCTTTATGTGATAGTTATATTGTTTAATTAATTCATGATGCTACTGAAAATTATTATGAGGGAGGAACATATGCTTGTAGGAATTGCAATAATATCAAGTTTCCTCTCTATGTGCTTAAAGTTTTGAAGTTATGCTTGTTTTACCTTCCTATGCAAGTTGATTCTTGTTCCCACAAGTTGTTTGCTCACAAAATCCCTATACATAGAAAGTGGGTTAGACTTAAATGTGCTAGTCATATTCTTCACGATGCTCTCTTTATGTTTCAATTCTTATCCTTTATGTGAGCATCATTGAAATCATCATGCCTAGCTAGGGGCGTTAAACGATAGTGCTTGTTGGGAGGCAACCGAATTTTATTTTTGTTCTTTGCTTTTTGCTCCTGTTTAGTAATAAATAATTCATCTAGCCTCTGTTTAGATGTGGTTTTATGATTTTAATTAGTGTTTGTGCCAAGTAGAACCTTTGGGAAGACTTGGGGAAAGTGTTTGCGATCCTGCTGTAAAAAGCAGAAACTTTAGCGCTCACGAGATTTGCTGCCATTTTTTAATAGAGAGTGATTGTCAGTTAATTCTTTTTGCAGATGATTAATAGAGAAATTACTGACGTCCAGAAATTTATTTTAGAATTTTTGGGGTTCCATAAGTATACGTTTGATCCAGATTACTACAGACTATTCTGTTTTTGACAGATTCTGTTTTCTATGTGTTGTTTGCTTATTTTTTTGACTTTTTTTTCGAAATCAGGGCAGCGACGACGAAAAAATGCGACAAAAAATCACTATGATGGCAAGTGTCTCAAAACGCTCCGTGGGACCTAAAAATAGGATAGGGAAAAATATTTTTGGTCGCCGAAATTTTGGCCTAAAAACTGTCCGGGGGTCTCCAAACTTTTTTTTTCCGAGACCTACTCAGGCAAGGAAACACAAAACGAAAACTAGATGGATCTCAAAAACAAACCTAATATGAAAAGAACTCGGATTGGTGGTGGACAGGAAGATGTGTATGTGGAATCGGATTGGTGGTGGACAGGTGGATGTATATGTGGACTCGGATTAGCGGTGGACTGACAGATGTATATGTGGACTCGAATTGGTGGTGGACAGGCGGATGTATATGTGGACTCGGATTGGTGGTGGACAGGCGGATGTATATGGCAGCGTTAAGGAATATGTTGGTGGTGGTTGTATATGGTTGGAACGATGACGATGGTGCGGCGGCGACGTGACAACTTATGACCAGAACTCGAAACTCTAAAAGACTAGACTCTAAGACCAGCAACTAGACACGACGATGCAACCGCAAATTCAACAAAGCAAAATACTGAAAAGACTATGCAAAGGCTCAAACTGGTTCGGATATGATGAACTAACCCTAATTTTGTTTTTGTCTTTTTCATGGACTATAGGTATGAAGAACAGACTCGATCTAAACTATGAAAAACTGTAAAATCTCACCGAGCAACCTGGAAATCTGATACCACTTGATAGAGGCGAAGGTGTCCCGATGTTTCGATGAGATATATATTGTTTTCTGTGGGAGTTGACTTTGACGATCCGACTACGAACGTGCGAAGACGTCGCGCCTTAGCAATCGCTAAACCAACTTCCGAGGGTTATTGACCACGCCTGAGCATGATCAACCTAACCACGAGGGTCTATTTCCTGCGAGCAAATGAAGAACAAGCAAGAAACTGAGATTGCAATCTGGATAGTGCGAATAAAATAGGAAAGCTTTATTAATGAAGGTGGGGTTCTGTGACGTCTTGGTCTGGTCGTTGGACACAAATGAAGTACGCGAAGTTGCAGCTATGGCGAACTTTTAATCTAAACAAAACCCAAAGTCTAAACGACGCCCTAAGGGCTGTATATATGGAGGAAGAGGGGGGAATTTCGTGGCCCTTGGAGGAGGGGTCCGAAATCAACCCTAACTCTTGTTTCCCCACACATACAGACTCTAAAAACAGCCTATACTTAATTATTTCGAAAATACATGGGCCTGGCCCAATAATAAGGTGACGCAGCACCTAGAATAGCCTCTGGACGAAATTTATGAAGTGGCATCTTGTATATTTCGTCCAAGGCTTAATGTACTCCTTATGGTGGCTTCAAAGTCCTGAAATCATCACGTGTAACTCCATTCTTGATCCCCTTGCGCATGCCATCATCTCCATGCTTGAACTTGCTCCAAGGTTCATCTTTCTTGTCCAAGCTATGCCCTTCTTTTGTAAGCAAAACAAATGTATCCAATTTAGGCAGCATCATATTCTGATGAACATTAGAATCGTTACCAAGAAACGAAAGTACCTGATAATTCAATTGGCGTGCGCGAGCTCTAGTAATTGGTCTAGTATGTATAGCAGCAGGGGCTGTGGGTGTAACAATGGTATTGATGTCCTCATCATCCTCTTCTTCTTGAAAATCGCCCTCGACGAAAGTTCATCATCCTCACCCAAATAAGGCTTCAAATCTGCAATGTTAAAAATGGGACTAACCCCAAAATCTGCAGGCAGCTCAAGTTTATATGCATTATCATTTATTTTCTCTAACACCTTAAAAGGACCATCAGCACGTGGCATTAGCTTTGATTTGCGCAAATTAGGAAATCTATCCTTACGCAAATGTAACCAAACAAGATATCCAGGTGCAAACACAACATGTTTTCTACCCTTATCTCCAACAAGTTTATATTTAGCATTCATACGCTCAATGTTTTCCTTAATTAACTCATGCATTTTAAAAATCAATTCAGCATGTTCTTTCGCATCAAAATTAACCTTCTCCGAAGATGGAAGAGGCAACAAATCAATAGGTGCACGAGGTACGAAACCATACACAATTTCAAAAGGGCACATCTTAGTAGTAGAATGCATTGAACGATTATAAGCAAATTCAATATGAGGCAAGCATTCTTCCCACATTTTCTTATTATTCTTCAAAATAACCCTAAGCATAGTAGACAATGTTCTATTGACTACTTCAGTTTGTCCATCAGTTTGGGGGTGACAAGTAGTACTAAAAAGCAGTTTAGTCCCCAACTTAGCCCATAAACATCTCCAAAAGTGGCTAAGAAATTTAGTATCATGATCTGAAACAATAGTATTTGGCACACCATGCAAGCGAATAATTTCACAAAAGAACAAATTAGCAACATTAACAACATCATCACTTTTATTACATGGTATAAAGTGTGCCATTTTCGAGAACCTATCCACGGCAACAAATATGCTATCCCCCCCCTTCTTTGTTCGAGGTAAACCTAAAACAAAGTCCATAGATATATCCTCCCAAGGAACACTAGGTACAGGCAAAGGCATATATAAACCATGAGGATTGAGTCGTGACTTAGCTTTTTGACATGTAGTGCAGCGAGCAACAAAACGCTCAACATCCCGACTCATCTTTGGCCAAAAGAAATGTGTAGCAAGTATATCCTCCATATTCTTGACGCCAAAGTGTCCCATTAATCCTCCTCCATGCGCCTCCAGCAACTACAAAAGTCGAACGGAGCTAGCTGGAATGCATAGCCTGTTAGCACGAAACACAAATCCATCGTTAAGAACGAACTTGTTCCAAGTTCTCCCTTCCTTACAATTCTGCAATACATCTTTAAATTCAGCATCATGCACATATTGATCTTTGATGGTCTCCAAACCAAATATTTTAAGGTCAAGTTGTGAAAGCATAGTATAACGACGAGACAATGCATCAGCAATAACATTTTCTTTACCCTTCTTGTGTTTAATGACATAAGGGAAAGTCTCAATGAATTCAACCCATTTAGCATCTTGACGGTTCAGTTTTGCTTGACTTTTAACGTGTTTCAAAGATTCATGATCAGAATGTATAACAAATTCCTTGGGCCATAAATAATGTTGCTATGTTTCTAAGGTCCGAACAAGAGCATATAATTCTTTATCATAAGTAGAATAGTTCAGACTAGGCCCACTCAATTTTTCAGAAAAGTATTCAACAGGTTTGCCATCTTGTAGTAACACACCTCCTAATTCAATTCCACTAGCATCACATTCATGCTCAAAAGTCTTATTAAAATCAGGAAGTTGGAGTAAAGGAGCATGTGTCAACTTATCTTTCAATACCGTGAAGGCCTCTTCCTGTGTGGTACCCCAAACAAAAGGCAAATCCTTCTTTGTAAGCTCGCTGAGAGGTGCAGCAATGGTGCTAAAATATCTCACAAAACACATATAGAAACCAGCGAGGCCAAGGAAACTCCTCACTTGTGTGACCGTTTTGGGCTGCGGCCAACTCTCAATAGCTTCAGTCTTGGCTTTATCAACTTCAATTCCCTATGGAGTAACAACATAGCCAAGAAAAGATACTCGGTCGGTGCAAAAGGTGCACTTTCCAAGGTTACCAAACAAACGTGCATCACGTAGAGCAATAAAAATAGCACATAAATGTTCCAAATGTTCCTCCAAAGATTTGCTATAAATCAATATGTCATCAAAGTAAACTACCACAAATCATCCAATGAAAGCACGTAAAACTTCATTCATTAATCTCATGAAAGTACTAGGTGCATTAGTTAACCGAAAAGGCATGACTAACCACTCATATAATCCAAACTTAGTTTTAAATGCTGTTTTCCATTCATCTCCCAATTTCATATGAATTTGATGGTATCCACTACGCAAATCAACTTTGGAGAATATTGTAGAGCCACTCAATTCATCAAGCATATCATCTAGCCTAGGAATAGGATGACGATAACGAATAGTAATATTATTAATGCCTCTACAGTCAACACACATATGCGATGTACCATCCTTTTTAGGCACTAGTATAATAGGAACATCACAAGGACTAAGAGATTCACGTATATAAACTTTGTCGAGCAGCTCTTGTACCTGATGCATAATCTCCTTCGTCTCCTCTGGATTGGTACGGTATAGTGCACGGTTGGGTAATGATGCACCGGGAATTAAGTCAATTTGATGCTCAATCCCTCGAATAGGTGGTAATCCCGGTGGCACGTCTTGTCGAAAGACGTCAGCGAACTCCTGCAAAATGTTAGTGATAGCAGGAGGCAAAGAGGAAGGCACATCCTCGAATGAAAATAATGCCTCTTTGCACAAAAAAGCATAGCAAACCGATTTGCTAAAATCTAGATCTTCAATATCAGATTTGGTGGCAAGTAAACATGCAATTTTCAATTTAATTTCAGAAGCAACACTAGATGGTTTATTATTAGGCTTCATTTGTTGCTCAAATTCTTTTGCCACAATCTGATTTTCACTCTTATTTTTTTTTCCTGTTTTGCTTTATTAGCTCTATTATTATCATCTTTCAAAATGGAATCAGGAGTCATAGGAAGCAAAGTAATATTTTTATCTTTATGAACAAGAGTATACTGATTATTTCTACCATGGTGTACATAATTTTTATCAAATTGCCATGGTCTACTAAGTAATAAGGAACATGCTTGCATAGGTACCACATCACAATCCACATAATCAGCATATGTAGAGATATTAAAATGCACACCGACAGTACATGTTACCTTAACCTTGCCACTGTTGTTGAACCATTGGATGTAGTAAGGATGTGGATGTGGTCTTGTGGTGAGAGATAGCTTCTCCACCATCTCCATGCTAGCCAAGTTATTGCAGCGCCCTCCATCTATGATGACGCGAACAGAACGTTCCTTCACAACTCTCTTTGTATGGAACAAATTATGCCTCTGGTTTTGCTCAGCTTGTGTAACCTGCACACTCAAAATACGTTGAGCAACTAAACATTCATACCTGTCAGCATCTTCAGCAGCCATGTATTGCGTCTCATGATCAGAATCATCTCCACCATGTTCTTCATGTGTAATAAGAGCCAAAGTCTCCTCATCATAGTCACTAGCGGACTCATACCCACCATCCTCAGTAACAATCATCACACGCTGAGATTTGCATTCTTTCACAAAATGTCCTCTTCCCTTACAACGACGACAAATAATATCACTTGTATGCCATGTTGATGCCATGGAAGAAGAAGAGCTCTGCGCAGGCCCGGCAGGTGTACTCTTGGCAGATAGTGGCGGTTGTGCCTACTTTCTTGTATCACGGCTGGAGGTGGCACTGAACAGAGATGCTGGTGCAGTGGAAGTAGAGGATGCACGTGGTGTCCATCATGAAGATTGACCTGCAGAAAAGTAAGTTTGCGCCAATGCCTGTCGATCCTGCACTTCACGTTCAGCTTTACAAGCAAGATGGAATAAACGAGTGATATTAGTATACTCCTTATACTCTAGAATAGTCTGAATCTCTCTATTTAATCCACCCATAAAACATGCAAGCATAGCTTCATTGATGCGGAGCATCCTACGATCATCCCCATGTACACTCGAGCATACACCATTGGACACAAGGTGAACTCGCTCCTTTCTGAATCTTCCCTTTCCGCAAGTAAGACATGGATGCTACTTCAAGCGCGGACCTTGTGCATACTCAGGTACACCCGAGGAGACCAAGGAGAGCCCAAGGACCAAGGCCAAGTGTGCGAAGGAAGGAGAAGGAAGAAGAGCCAGCTGCTACGGACATCCGGCCCCAGCCCGGACATCCGGACCAGCCGGGACATCCGACCCCATGCCCCGGACATCCGACTCCTCCCGAAGCCCCGGACACCCGACCCCTTCGCCCGGAAATTCGGAGCACGCTAACCAGAGAGCAGAAGTATCAGGCAACTCCAGCCCGGACATCCGGCCAAAGGCCCGGACATCCGGCTCTTCGTGAGCCGCCGGACATCCGGCCCCCAGCCCGGACATCCGGCACCTGCCTGTGCGCAGAGATCGGGCCAAGGGCCCATGTATTCCCCCTCTCACTTACCCCTTCATGGGATAGCACTATATATACTTTTCCACCTCCTCCTAGTTAGGGTTAGCATTGTGTTAGCTCATTTATGAGATAGAGCTTCGCTCATCCATACGGATCTACTCCACGAGAGAGACCGCGGCCCCTCTATGAAGAAGATCCACCTTGGATTCAAGACCCCTCACGGGAAGATCCCTTGTGGATTCAAGACCTCCTCACAGAGAAGAACCGGTTACCTCTTGTATTGTCCGTTGTTGACTTTGGATCTTGTATCTCTCTTTGTGTTTCGACGATCTAGCACATGTGTGATCATACTTGTTGGTTTGAGTGTTCTCTTGTGTTCCCCTCGTGATTTTCCCCTCGTTTCCCTCCTCGTGTTCTTCACGTTCTTCGTGGGATCCGCTCCTTTCGTGAAAGATCGGGCCACTAGGGTTCTACCCCACATCATTTTGGTATCTAGAGCCACGTTGATCACGATTTCGGAGCCTCCCCGTTGTGTTTTCTAGCCTAATTTTATTGTGTTCTTCCCCAATTTCGAAAATCCCCACCAAAAATAGCCCCCAATTTTTTTTGTGATTTGTTGGTGATATGAAGTTTTGTTGGATTTGATCCATGGATTTGCTTGGTTTCGAGTGGATCTAGCATATCCCCATTTTCCCCCATGTTCCATCCACAAAATCCATCAAATTTTGCCCTTGGAATCATCAATTTCCGCCCCCAATTCGAAAATTTCCGCCCCAAACGAGATCTGGATTCGTCGGGCCGGACATCCGGGTCCCTGGCCGGACATCCGGCTCCTAGGATGCAAAATCCCCACGGTTCTGGACATACGCCCCCGGAAATCCGGCCCGAGCCCCGGATGTCCGGCCCCTGTACATTTCAGCTTTCCCGTTTCACCGTTTTGTCCATAACTAATTCATCCGGAGTCCGATTTTCACGTTCTTTAGCTCGTTGAAAAGCTCTTGACAGCCCCCTTACAATAGAAATACTACCAACACCATTTTACTCCATCAAAGGTTTGGAACTTTGGCATGTTTGCCTAGGGCTTCCACCACAACCTCCGCATAACCACCACCGACTTCCGCAACCTAACCAATTTTGTACACCATCGCATTAGTGGTTGCTTGAGGAGTGATTTGAGTCTCCTAAGGTGTCTAGGCTACTTAGGGACGGTTGCTTCTTCATCAACCACCACCACCACTACCGCATAGGCTTGACCACCATATACTTCCACCATCCCAACTTAACCCAATTCTATTTGTGTTGTGAGTTGTGTCTCCTAAGGTGTTTCGGCTACTTAGGGATCGTGCTTCTAACTCCGACACCGTGTATAGTCCACCACCTGACTCTCGACTTCCGCATTGCGTACTCCACAACCCATCATTGCCATTTCCGCAATCCCATTGAGCTTCCGCAACCACCACCACATTCCCGCTACCACCATTTGACATTTGAGATTTTGAGTTCGTGGTTTTTCCGTTTCCTAAGGTATTTCGGCTACTTAGGGACTAGTCTCCGTCATCTTGGTATCTCCATCAAGATCACCACCACTCATCATTGCCAAGGACGGTAACCTCCATATCATCTTGGTATCATGGTATCCCTCCATTGTATATTCCCTTGCCATTGCATTGATAACCCCTAGCCCATTTTGCGTTACTTTCCTATCGAGACTAGACATTTGAGTATTGCCGGCAACGTTACTTGTGCACATTAGTGATCTACACCATACATTGCATACATACCATATCATATGGGTATCATATCATCCCTTGTGCCTCAAGTTTGTTCCTGCATATACACAATAGCTATGTTGGTTTGTGCATTTCGCAAAGTGGCCATACAAAAAAAGAATAAAGCTTTTAAGCAAAAGAGAAAGAGCAAAGAAGCTTGTAAGCAAGTGCCATAGCATCATACCCCATCACATAAGATTGTCATATCCGATCATCTTGGATCATACCACCGGAACATCATACATATATAGCATACTTGGGATAGAAAGTTCATACATTTTGCATCTCATAGGTTGTGCACAAGTGTCGTATCCGCCTATAGAGCAATCGTGCTAGCGTCTCTCTTGAGTTGTGCAACACGAGCGTTTTCCATGGATTCCACATTTTGTGCTCATCCTTGGTTGCACGACCCCATTTATCTATCCGTGTGTGCGTTTCCGTGTGCCACCCATATAGCTATTGGTCTACTTGTTACACTTGCGAATTTGTGAATCTCTTTCAACATTATTGACTCTTCCTAACATTTTGCATCAAATTTTGGTGCCACTATCCTCACCGAGCTCCACCATAAGCCGTATTTGTGTAGGTGTGAGAAACCGACAAGAATTGGTACCAATTGTGCTATTTCCTTGTCCACATTGGAGTGATCATTGATCCACTTTCAACTTCGGTCAAGGTACATTTGGTATTCGTTCTTCACTTTCTACCACTCACATTTTTCTCTTAGAGTGATGGATAGGCAAGTCACTTCATCTCCGGTCTTCCACAACAACGACGACATGAACAACTACATCATCAAAGCGTCAATCTTCGATGTACAACGACAAACACAAGGGGCACAATCAAGATTGCGAGAGCGCATCGAGAACCTCTCCGTTGACATTCGCCACTCCGAAGCAAGGAAAAGGGACTACATCGACAACAAGCTTTCCGCACAAAAGAAGGAGCGAGATGCAAGGATGGAGGAGATTCAGCCTTGATCAAGTCTACTTCCCCTTTGTCATCTTCAAGGCGGCGGCGAGCACATCGATCCTCTTTGGAGCGCCCAAGCGATACAAGCACAAGTCGTCCATGTCCACATCTCCATGGCGACCACCATCACGTTCGTGATCAACCTCATCATGAAGGGCAAGTCACCTCCAAGAAACATGTGCATGACGACGACGAACGACATCTACTACGAGCTCAAGTGTGACAATGCCAACATCATCATGACGATGCTGACCAAGCGTAAATGCACAAGTCCCAACAAGCCCTACTTCACGCCAAGTCCAAACTTCATGAGCACAAGAGAAGACCGCGAGACAAGCGCCACCAAGATGGCGCTACGGCTACTACCACCACCACTTTGGCATCTTCGCCAAGTGCTATCAAGGCATCTTCGCCTTTGGACGTACGATATTTTCGCTTACTTCCCGTGAGTTCGACTACATCGACGTCATCAAGTACAAGGCGACCACCTACGAGCGGGGGCGACACTTCCATCGTCGAAAGCCCCTCAAGGAAAATGGCCGAGCATGGGAAATTCCCTTCGGTCATAGGGACGAGCTATGAGGTGCCACATCATATGGGCCTCCAACAACAAGGCAGTGACAAGAAGGTCGATCTAGGGCCATCCCCTTCGACCACGGCGACGAGCATGAACCTCTTCAACAACATGAAGATGGCGCCCATATTGGACTCATACTCCGAGTCAAGCTACAAGACCGCACATAAGACCTTATCTTTGGTCTTAGAGGAGAGTGATGATGTGCCATCTTCAGCCTTCATCCACGGCTACGACCACGACATGATTGAGCATGGAGACATTTGCACCTACATCTCTCCGACACCCACATATGAAGAGATGCCCCAATTACCATGTGAGGAGAGCCACCACCACATGAGTGACATGAGTGACTCCACCATATGTGACATTGAGTGCATTTCCTATGAGAGGATGAGTGTGACCACCACTAGCCCCACACTTGAGAGCATGCCACACATCCTATGTGAGGTTGAGCGCCATTTGAGTGACTCCACCAACCATATGAGTGAGAGCATCCAAGAGGGAGTGAGTGAGCCACAACACTTAGTGAGTGAGGTAGTTGAGATGGCATGTGAGGCCACTTTGATTACTAACGACCTAACCTCTACTCCGAGTGAGTTTTCTTCTTTGGTGCTAGGTCTCCTACATGACAACACGCCTATCCTCGACGAGTCCATACCTCCAATGGAGACGGCGATGGCCATGGTGGAAGAAGATGCACCCCCACATGGTTCCATCAAGATAAAGATGACCAAGACTTGGTCTTCGACACCTCACCTACAACACATGAGCGATGGTCCAAAGGTAACATAGTTGATGGTGCTTCTCTTGTCCCACTAGTGAACTATTTTATGAATGATTGCTTGCATGATGTTGACATACCTATACCCATGCTTCATGCTAGTGCGACTTCTTCATGTCATGACTTACCTATTTATGATGAATATGATGACAAGCATGTCGAGTTGCCTAGTTGTGATGCTATGCTCCATAGGATATCATGTGAAAATTCTTTTGGTCACATCATGTTTGACAATCCATTAAGCTTGTCATATGTTATGAGTGAGATATCCCATATTGCATCATTTCAATCTCAACATAGTGACTATGCATGCCCCATTACCATAAATCCCATTTGCACTTATGGCATAGATGACGAGATAATGGTTATTGGCTTTTGTTTCTCTTGCGATGATATTGCTATGCTTCCTTTACATGATTTGCGCAATTCATCTACTATGCCATGCCATGATCACATTGTTCCAAATATGCATTGTTTGGGATGTTGTCAATCTTCTTCGTGTGATGTTTCCATTAATGCTCATGAGGAGACCCCCATAGTTTCCTCATACATATTAGGACATTTTGATGCATTCCATACATTGCATGATTCTCATAATTGCTTGCACCATATGCATTCCATGAATAACAATGCTCTACATATTTCTTGTGATGCATTACACAATTTGAGTCTCCATTATGCTATACATAACAACAGACCTATCATGATGGATGACATGTTTCTATATCACGCATCTCATTTGTTTGAGCATTGGATATTTTGTGCTAACCAACACAAGCACGCGCGCAACATGATGGATGATGTGTACATCTACCACGCACACACAATTTTTCCTTTGTCTTTGTTTTGTGTAGGTAATCATGCACAACCGTCAACCTCTCAATCCCAAGAGTTTACAAAACGAGCTCTTGAGAGCAAAGATGACTTGGGATCCCGTGAACTATCCTTACCACTGTTACTTTCACGCAACGACTACGCGCATCTCTCTCACTTGGCTCTCACACGGCTATGGGCTATATATCGCTCTCTTGCTCATTTTACCATGTTCACTTTTGCATGTTATGCTTTCTTATATGCCTTTGCCATGCAATTGTGACCCTTGCTTGCATCTACCCATGATTCACAATTATGCTACTCCTATGTGTATTTGCATGCTTGGTGGAGATCATTGTTACTATTGTCATGTTTATCATGTGCCTCATGCTATTGATGCTATTTTTCTCATATCTTGCTTTCATGCTTGTACTATGTCATGTGAATTATTCATGTCCACCATTTGCACACATGACATGTTTGACATGATTCCCTCTAGTATGATGCATCTTCGCACTACTAGCTCACACTACTTGATTGCTATGATTGGTTGCTTTGTTGCATCACCCATGTTCCTTTCTTACTCGCTTTCTTGGGTTGATGACATATATGCTCGTGCCTCTCACTTGATACATCTTGTTCATTGTCGCTTGCCTCCAGTTATGCTTATTGATCTTGGAGACTTGGACACCTTACTTGTGATGCATGCTTGTTTGATTGAGCCTATTGAATTTGGTTGTTCTCGCATTATATGCCTCCATACTATAAAATGCTCCCTTGTCCTTTCTTACGATGAGCATGATGCATACACTTGTTGGGTATTTTACCGCACGAATGATAGGTTTTCCGCTAACCTCATTTGTGTTTCAGAGTGTTTGTCATGTTATTTCATGTTGAAGGATTCACAAGGCGATACCGTCATGACACAATTTGGTCATGTGAAGGCATACACGATGTGCAACACCAACATTTGCGAGAATCTCCTAAAGGTGAACTCTTTCCCTTTGAGCCATCCTCAAATTTGCATATTGGATGGGTCACGCTTTCATTGTTGTTTCCTTCTTCTTGTCTACATGTTACATCTATTGTATGGAGGACCGACATTGGAGATGGAACCCATGGACCTTCAAGTTGAGGAGCGCTCGGACTTATTGGATGCACCTTTGAACCTCCACTCATGCCACGACATCGAGCATTGGTATACCAACACCTCCATATTTGTTGATTGTGTTCACACATGTCATGCTCGATGGACATATCATACACATGACAAATTTGCATCTTATGCATGGATTGACTCACATCATGATTGCCTTGTTGCATCTTGTATTCCCATGTCATCCATGATATATGAGCTTGTGCACTTTCTTAGCAAATTTGTTGTGATCTTCCTTGATGGCATATTCATACATCATGATCATATTGCCCGTCATCAATTGCATGATCACATACTCATCTTGAGCATCCATTGCCATATTCATGCTATTGATAAACCGTCTCTCTATAACATCATTTTGCACCATGGTTGCATTGATCATATTCACAACAAATTTGTGTGCATAATGAATGCTTTTGCTCCCATGAATGCTTTGCATACCATTCCATCTCTTTTGGATAAGCTTCATGCACCTTGTCATGATCAATCTTGTTGCACGGACTCTTTCTTACATGATGGACACTTTGTGTGCGCTAACCATTGTATTTTCGAGTGTCGTTTGTGTTTGCTTTTCTTGCATATATACCACTCCGGTGATAACTCCGGTGATAACCAAAATTTTGCCCAGGGTCAATGGGAGAGCATTGTGCTCGTCCCACTTGATTTGGAAAGCGACGTTGTTGTTGTTGTTGTTGTTGTTGTTGTTGTTGTTGTTGTTGTTGTTGTTGTTGTTGCTGCTGTTGTTGCTGCTGTTGTTGCTGCTGCTGTTGTTGTTGTTGTTGTTGTTGTTGTTGTTGTTGTTGTTGTTGATGTT
>NC_041382.1:320300358-320300605 GCF_002162155.2 Triticum dicoccoides | reverse complement strand
TTCCAATATTCCTCAATTCAAGTTTCAAAAATATAGACATGATGCACACATGAAGCTAGCCTAGAGCAATGCCAGAAGCTAGGGATGTGACATTGTTGTTGTTGTTGTTGTTGTTGTTGTTGTTGTTGTTGTTGTTGTTGTTGTTGTTGTTGTTGTTGTTGTTGTTGTTGTTGTTGTTGTTGTTGTTGTTGGTGTTGTTGCTGTTGTTGTTGCTGTTGTTGCTGCTGCTGTTGTTGTTGCTGTTGTT
>NC_041382.1:320261821-320294640 GCF_002162155.2 Triticum dicoccoides | reverse complement strand
TTGTTGTTGTTGTTGTTGTTGTTGTAGGTGCAGCCAGTGGTGGTGGTGGAAGACGCGCGAGCAATTCATTAAACTTGTTATCGAGCTTTGTTTTGAATATGGTTGGAACGATGACGATGGTGCGGCGGCGACGTGACAACTTATGACCAGAACTCGAAACTCTAAAAGACTAGACTCTAAGACCAGCAACTAGACACGACGATGCAACCGCAAATTCAACAAAGCAAAATACTGAAAAGACTATGCAAAGGCTCAAACTGGTTCGGATATGATGAACTAACCCTAATTTTGTTTTTGTCTTTTTCATGGACTATAGGTATGAAGAACAGACTCGATCTAAACTATGAAAAACTGTAAAATCTCACCGAGCAACCTGGAAATCTGATACCACTTGATAGAGGCGAAGGTGTCCCGATGTTTCGATGAGATAGATATCGTTTTCTGTGGGAGTTGACTTTGACGATCCGACTACGAACGTGCGAAGACGTCGCGCCTTAGCAATCGCTAAACCAACTTCCGAGGGTTATTGACCATGCCTGAGCACGATCAACCTAACCACGAGGGTCTATTTCCTGCGAGCAAATGAAGAACAAGCAAGAAACTGAGATTGCAATCTGGATAGTGCGAATAAAATAGGAAAGCTTTATTAATGAAGGTGGGGTTTTGTGACGTCTTGGTCTGGTCGTTGGACACAAATGAAGTACGCGAAGTTGCAGCTATGGCGAACTTTTAATCTAAACAAAACCCAAAGTCTAAACGACGCCCTAAGGGCTGTATATATGGAGGAAGAGGGGGGAATTTCGTGGCCCTTGGAGGAGGGGTCCGAAATCAACCCTAACTCTTGTTTCCCCACACATACGGACTCTAAAAACAACCTATACTTAAGTATTTCAAAAATACATGGGCCTGGCCCAATAATATGGTGACACAACACCTAGAATAGCCTCTGGACGAAATTTATGAAGTGGTATCTTGTATATTTCGTCCAAGGCTTCATGCACTACTTATGGTGGCTTCAAAGTCCTGAAATCATCACTTGTAACTCCATTCGTGACTCCCTTGCGCATGCCATCATCTCCATGCTTGAACTTGCTCCATGGTTCATCTTTCTTGTCCATGCTAGGCCCTTCATTTGTAAGCAAAACAAATGTATCCAATTTAGGCAACATCATATTCTCATGAACATTAGAATCGTTACCAAGAAACGAAAGAACCTGATAATTCAATTGGCGTGCGCGAGCTCTAGTAATTGGTCTAGTATGTATAGCAGCAGGGGCTGTGGGTGTAACAATGGTATTGATGTCCTCATCAATATGTTTGGATGTTTAATGATTCTATTTGAGGATAGGACTATTAAATATGCGGAGGCATTTAGTATGCAATGTTGATTAATAATTTTAGTGATTTCCTACAAAAGAGTATGATAAGGTTTTTGCATTGGTTTATACTAACTTATCTCATGAGTCCTTGTTGAGTTTTGTGTGGATGAAGCTTTTGAGATTTAGGGAGACCGTGATATGAGAGGAATTAAGGAGACACAAAAGCTCAAGCTTGGGGATGCCCAAGGCATGCAAAGATAATATTTCAAGAAGTCTCAAGCGTCTAAGCTTGGGGATGCCCCGGTTGGCATCCCACCTTTCTTCTTGAACAACTATCAGTTAGTATTGGTTGATCCTAAGTTTTTGCTTCTTCACATGATGTTTGCTATTCTTAGATGTCATTTTATTTTGTTTTTCTTGCTGTTTGAATAAAGTATCAAGATCTAAAATTATTAAATGGGAGAGTCTTCACATAGCTAAATAATTATTTAACTACTCATTGATCTTCACTTATATCTTTCGGAGTAGTTTGTTATTCATTCACGTGCTTCACATATATCCTATAAGTAAATGGTTGAATGAATTGAATATAATCAATCTGAAATTATATATGTTTCATATGCTTATCCCATGGGGAGTAATGACTTCACATATAAGAAGTAGAGGTGGTAAATTTATTGAAGGTTAGCAAACATTGTATTGGTCACTTGAACAATTCAGGAAAGAATATTGAGGGAAGAGAGATTTCACATATAAATATACTATCTTGGACATCTTTTGTAATTGTGAGCACTCATTAAAATATGATATGTTAAAAGGTTGATGTTGGACAAGGAAGACAACGTAATGGGTTATGTTTTCTTATATCTGAAATAAAGTATATTGTCATGGATCATTCAACATGCTGAGCTTGCCTTTCTCCCTCATGCTAGCCAATTCTTTGCACCAAGTAGACATACTACTTGTGCTTCCAAACATCCCTTAAACCAGTATTGCCATGAGAGTCCACCATACCTACCTATGGATTGAGTAAGATCCTTCAAGTAAGTTGTCATCGGTGCATGCAATAAAAATGCTCTCTAAATATGTATGATCTATCAGTGTGGACAAAATAAGCTTTATACGATCTTGTGATGTGGAAGTAATAAAAGCGACAGACTGCATAATAAAGGTCCCTATCACAAGTGGCAATATAAAGTGACGTTCTTTCGCATTAAGATTTTGTGCATCCAACTATAAAAGCGCATGCCAACCTCTGCTTCCCTCTGCGAAGGGCCTATATTTTATTCTTGTCTTATACCTTATGCAAGAGTCATGGTGATCTTCACCTTTCCTTTTTACATTTTATCCTTTGGCAAGCACATTGTGTTGGAAAGATCCTGATATATATATATATATATATATATATATCCAATTGGATGTAAGGCATCATGAACTATTATTGTTGACATTACCCTTGAGGTAAAAGGTTGGGAGGCGAATCTATAAGCCCCTATCTTTCTCTGTGTCTGATTAAAACTATGAACCCATAAATATTACGTGAGTGTTAGCAATTGTGAAAGACTAAATGACAGTTGAGTATGTGAAGTTTGCTGAATCAAAGCTCTGACATAGACCCTTCCTGAAAATAAGATGAATTGTAATTGTTTGATGACTAATAACACAGTTTGTTAGTTTTCAAGAAAGTTTATGATCTATACTTTAACTTGTGAATAGCTTGTTACTTGATCATGAGAAGTCCTATGAGTTGAGCTACTGTTATGATATATAATGATGCTAGAAAAGGTGATTGAAATTACCATTGATCAAACTTGTGCACCTGCTAGCATTCACACTTCATAAATTCTTCCTTTTATCATTTACCTACTCGAGGACGAGCAGGAATTAAGCTTGGGGGTGCTGATACATCTCCAACGTATCTATAATTTATAAAGTATTCATGCTATTATATTATCTGTTTTGGTTGTTTATGGACTTTACTAAACACTTTTATATTAATTTTGGGACAAACCTATTAACCAGAGGCCCAACCCAAATTGCTGTTTTCTTGCCTATTTCAGTGTTTCGAAGAAAAGAAATATCAAACCGAGTCCAAAACGAATGAAACCTTCAGGAGAGTTATTTTTGGAACGGAAGCAATCCAGGAGACTTAGAGTAGACGTCAGGGAAGCTTCGAGGAAGACACGAGGTAGGGAGGCGCGCCCTACCCCCCTGGGCGAACCCCCACCCTCGTGGGCCCCTTGTGGCTCCCCTGACCGACTTCTTTCGCCTATATATATGTCCATATACCCTAAACACATCGAGGAGCAGAATAGATCAGGACTTCCGCCGCCGCAAGCCTCTGTAGCCACCAAAAACCAATCGGGACCCTGTTCCGGCACCCTGCCGGAGGAGGAATCCCTCACCGGTGGCCATCTTCATCATCTCGGCACTCTCCATGACAAGGAGGGAGTAGTTCACCCTCGGGGCTGAGGGTATGTACCAGTAGCTATGTGTTTGATCTCTCTCTCTCTCTCTCTCTCTCTCTCTCTCTCGTGTTCTTGAGGTGGTACGATCTTGATGTATCGCGAGCTTTGCTATTATAGTTTCTCCCCCTCTACTCTCTTGTAATGGATTGAGTTTTCCCTTTGAAGTTATCTTATCTGATTGAGTCTTTAAGGATTTGAGAACACTTGATGTATGTCTTGCATGTGCTTATCTGTGGTGACAATGGGATATCACGTGATCCACTTGATGTATGTTTAACTTGCGAGTTTCGTTAACTTATGCATAGGGGTTGGCACATGTTTTCGTCTTGACTCTCCGGTAGAAACTTTGGGGCACTCTTTGAAGTTCTTTGTGTTGGTTGAATAGATGAATCTGAGATTGTTTGATGAATATCGTATAATCATACCCACGGATACTTGAGGTGACATTGGAGTATCTAGGTGACATTAGGGTTTTGGTTGATTTGTATCTTAAGGTGTTATTCTAGTACGAACTCTATGATAGATCGAACGGAAAGAATAGCTTCATATCTTTTACTTCGGACTCTTGAATAGATCGATCAGAGAGGATAACTTTGAAGTGGTTTCGTACCCTACCATAATCTCTTCGTTTGTTCTCCGCTATTAGTGACTTCGGAGTGACTCTTTGTTGCATGTTGAGGGATAGTTATATGATCCAATTATGTTATTATTGTTGAGAGAACTTGCACTAGTGAAAGTATGAACCCTAGGCCTTGTTTCCTAGCATTGCAATACCATTTTACGCTCACTTTTATTACTTGTTACCTTGTTGTTTTTATAATTTCAGATTACAAAAACCTATAACTACCATCCATATTGCACTTGTATCACCATCTCTTCGCCGAACTAGTGCACCTATACAATTTACCATTTGCATCGGGTGTGTTGGGGACACAAGAGACTCTTTGTTATTTGGTTGCAGGGTTATTTGAGAGAGACCATCTTCAACCTATGCCTCCCACGGATTGATAAACCTTAGGTCATCCACTTGGTGGAAATTTGCTATTGTCCTACAAAGGTCTGCACTTTGAGGCCCAACAATGTCTACAAGAAGAAGGTTACGTAGTAGACATCAGGTGATGAAATGGATCGCACTAAAACTTTGACTGAAAATCTTCAGAGACTTCAGATTAGGTTTGATAACCTTCAGAGTCATCATACTCTCTTATCTGATCATGAGAAGCTTTCTTATGATTTTCTTCAAAGAAAGCAAGATCTTGAACATTTAAGAGTGAGTTATGAAGATCTTCAGAAGGAGCGTGATTCATTACTTGCTCAACAAATCAACGCTACTCAGGAAGAATTTATTCCTCCTTGTTTGAAATGCATTGAATGTGAATCTGCTAATACTTCACCTGAATGCTCAGATGCTTCTATTGCTGCAAATTCTTCAACTGTCTCTACTATCACTAATTCCCCATTTGAGGATGCTGCTAGTATCACTGACCATGCAGGGCTGAAGGAATTGTATGTGACAGGCATGTACAAAATCCTCAAAAGGCATCAGGATCTTTGTGATGTGCTTAAGAAGCAGATCCTCAACAGGAACCCTAGGAAAGAGGGTATTGCCTTTGAGAAGAAACTCAATGCTGATGTGACCTACTAGAAACCTGAGTAGTATCCCAAAACCTCATGGGTTGCTGCAAAGGGAGCTTTGGTGGATCCATCTACTTTATCTGGCTATACATGTGAATCTTCATATTCTTCCGATGAGTCATTTGACTCCAATTATAAACTGTTCAAAAATCAGAATGGTGAAGTATTTGCTAGATATATTGGCACTAACTGCAGGAACAATCCTCCTATGAAGAAAATCTGGGTTCCCAAAAGGTGCCTTGAAAGTCTTCAGGTGAATGTCATCATGACACCACGTGTGAAGAATAGGACCTCAGATCAAATTATTCATATGGACCAAAGTCCTGATATGGACCACATTCCTCACATGGATCAAAGTCCTCATATGACCATCATCGTGCTAACACCTCTGTTTCACAGGGAAAGGCTAAGTATTATGGATATGTGCATTATTCTTCAAATCATTATGTTCATAAATCTTCAAAGAATTTCTCTGCTTATTCATATGCTTACCCTAACCCCTCTTATGCGAAGCAGAGTGGATTGGCATCTTTGCCACCTTTCTCTTATGGAGCTCGCAGGATGATGAACTCTTTGCCACCCCTTCAGATGTGGGTGGTGAAGAAAAAGAACTAATCTCTTATGCAGGGTCAAGTCTCCAAACGCACTTAAACGTCTGAAGAATTTGCTGGAGACCTGAATATGCTTGAAAGGACACAAGCTAATCATGAAGAAATGAATTTTTTATTTCTCACATCCTCATATTGCTATATCTGTTCTACTTCTTGATGAAATTGATCTGATGAATTGATGTCATATTCTTCACTGATGAAGTATATGAGTTCGTAAGATGCACTAATTCATCTGCAGGATGATCAACCCAAAGCCATTGAGTGGATCCTCGATAGTGGATGCACAAATCACATGACTGGTGACAAGAATCTATTGATGAACGCTCCCTTATCTCCATCGCATTTGAAGCATATCACCTACTCTGAGAAAGGAAAAAGCAAGGTATTGGGTCTAGGTAAGGTTGCAATCTCAAAGGATCGACACATGGAGAAAGTCATGCTTGTCGAGTCCTTAGGGTTCAACCTCGTGTCTGTCTCAATGCTTTGTGATCTTGATATGGTTGTTGTCTTTAGCAAGTATCATTGTGTTGTGATCATGCAAGCGGACAATTCCAAAGTCTTCCAAGGCTTTAGGAGAGGAGATTTGTATATTGTTGATTTCTCTGCAGGACCACAACCTGCTACATGTCTACATGCAAAAGCTTCAGAAGGCTGGCTATGGCATCAACGACTTGGCCATGCTGGGATGAGGAACTTGCACACGCTCGCGAAGAAAAAGCATGTGATTGGCATCGAGGGTGTCAAATTCCTCAAGGATCATTTGTGTGGAGCTTGTGAAGATGGAAAGATGACTAAGGCAAAGCATCCCTCAAAGACCATCATGACTACCACTCGTCCATTTGAATTGCTTCACATGGATCTCTTTGGCCCTACTCACCATGCCACATTTACTAATGCTGAATCTTTATATGGCTTTGTCATTGTTGATGACTATTCTAGTTATACATGGGTGCATATCATCACTTACAAAACTGAAGTGCAAGAAGTCTTCAAATGATTTTCCTCGAGGGCTTCAACCAACTTTGGTGTGAAGATCAAGCACATCAGAAGTGACAATGGAACTGAGTTCAAGAACACTGGTTTTGATAACTATCTTGATGAAATTGGTATTAGTCATGAGTTATCTTGATGTAGCGTAGAGGCCCTAATCGCCCGATCTTTCACGAACGGAGTGGATCCCGTGGAAATAACGAAGAACACGGGGAAGAACAGAGAGAAAACATAATAAGAAACACGAGGGGAATCACTAAACCGACATGAATAAGTCACACATGGGGTAGATCCTCGAGTACATAAGGAAAGATACACGATCCACAGACAACTAGGGACGATACAAGGGTAGCCGGTCTTCTCTGTGAGGAGGTCTTGAGTTCTTCCCTAAAAGGGGTCTTGAATCCGCTTGGGGGATCTTCTCCGGTGGAGGCTCGAATCTCCATAGAGAAGTCCACCAAGTGGATGAGCAAAGCTCTCTCACAAACATGAGCTAAACATTTGCTAATCCTAAAAATGGGGAGTAGAAGGTCTATTTATGGCCCAAGGGGCGAATGGGTAAGTGAAGGGATGAAACGGGTACATGGGCCTCGGCCCAAGTCACGCAAGCACGCGGTGGCCGAATGATCTGGGAGTTGGTCCGGATGATCCGGGCTTCGGGGGTCCGGATGATCCAGGTCGGCGTCCGGATGATCCGGCTGTGTTGGAGCAGCTGCGGGAGGGCCGGATGTCCGGGACCTGGTCCGGACGTCCGGGCATGGCCGGATTATCCGGGCCTGGGTCCGGATGCCCCAGTGCCAAGATGACGCCTCGGGTGTCGTTGGGCACATTATCCAGATCGTCCGGGACGAGGTCCGGATCATCCGGGCTGAGGCCGGATCGTCCGGACGGCGGTCCGGATCGTCCGGGCTTCTGCTGACTTAGCCCTTTTTCTTCTCCGTCTTCACGTCCATCTTCCTCTTCAGATTCTCTTCGCACCTTGGTGTCTCCATGGCTAACTCCTTGATACCCGAGTATGCACAATGTCTCCGTTTGAGGTAGTAGCCATGTCTCATGGTCATCGAAGTGCAATTGTGAGAGGAGAGATGCCACCTCGGTCTCAAGAGCTCTTGCACGTGCTCGAGTCATGGGTCCACTAGGCACTTGATGAGACGATGGTAGGTCCATGGGGATGACCTTGGGATGCTTCGCATCATCTCCCCTCCCTTGGGAAAGATCTGACCTCGGATCGAAATCCTCATCACCATGGTATGGGGAGATATCTTTGACATTGAAGATGTCGCTCATGGAGTACTTGTCACGTGGGATGTCGATCTTGTACGCGTTGTTGTTGTAGCGTGCAAGCACCTTGAATGGTCCATCAGCTCGTGGTAGAATCTTGGACTTGCGTTCGTTGGGGAAGCGTTCCTTGCGAAGGTGTAGCCACACAAGATCTCCAATGTTGAATATCATGTGTTGCTTGTTGACGTTGAGCTTGGTCGCGAGTCGTTGTACTTGTAGCTCAATGGCGTGCCTTGTATCTTCATGCATCTTCTTGAGGTGGTTTACTTTGGTACTCGCGTCCATGTTTGTGCGCTCGTGTAGTGGTAGAGGTAGAATCTCCAATGGGGACAACGGGTTGAAGCCGTAGACAACTTCGAAGTGGGACTTGCCGGTAGTCGAATGTCTTGCGCGGTTGTAGGCGTACTCGGCGATGGGTAAGCACTGTTCCCACTCCTTGACGTTCTTCTTGATTAGCACGCAAAGAAGGGTGGAGAGCGTACGGTTTGTCACCTCCATTTGGCCGTCGGTTTGTGGATGATATGCCGTGTAGAATAGTAGCTTGATTCCGAGCTTGGCGCATAAGGTCTTCCAAAAGTAACTCAAGAACTTGACGTCGCGGTCCGAGACGATAGTCTTTGGCACACCATGTAGACGCAGTATTTCCCTACAAAAGAGATTAGCAACATGTGAAGCATCGTCTATCTTGTTGCAAGGAATAAAATGTGCCATTTTTGAGAAACGGTCTACAACGACAAATATGGAATCTTTCCCATTTCGAGTCCTAGGCAAACCAAGTATAAAGTCCATGCTAATGTCTTCCCATGGTTGGTATGGAATTGGTAGAGGCACATAGAGGCCACGAGATTGAGCTTTGGACTTAGCTTTGCGACATGTAGAGCATCGGTTGGTGAAATGATTGACGTCCTAAAACATCTTTGGCCAAAAGTAGTTCTTCGAGAGCATGGAGAACGTCTTGTCGCATCTGAAATGTCCCATTAAGCCTCCTCCATGAGATTCCTGCAAAAGCAACAAATGAAGTGAAGACTCGGGGATGCAAAGTTTGTTAGCTCTCATTAGATAGCCATTTTTGATGTAATAGCGTTCCCAAGATGTATGCGACAAACACTTGGCATAAGGAGTAGCAAAAGTTGCATCATGCTCAAACAAGTCTTTGATATGCTCGAAGCCAATGACATCTAACTCAAGTTGTGTAACAAGCATGCATATGCGGGAAAGAGCATCCGCTATGATGTTTTCTTTACCCTTGATGTACTTGATGACATAAGAAAAAGACTCAATAAATTCACTCCATTTAGCATGACGCCTTCTCCACTTGGTTTGACCCTTAAGATACTTGAGGGTCTCATGATCGGTATGAATGATAAACTCATGGGGACGAAGGCAATGTTCCCATTCATGCAAAACGCGGACTAAAGCATATAGCTCTTTGTCATAGATGTGGTAATTGAGTTGCGCTCCGAAAAGTTTCTCACTAAAGTAAGCTATGGGGCGCTTCTCTTGCGTTAACACACCCCCTATGCCTTTACCACTAGCATCACAATGAATCTCAAAAGGTTTGTCAAAGTTGGGTAAGGCAAGCACGGGAGCATGAGTAAGCAAGTTCTTAAGCTCATTGAAAGCGGTATCTTGGGATGGTCCCCAAACAGAAGGCGCATTCTTCTTGCTCAAAGCATGCAAAGGAGAAGCAATGGTGCTAAAATCCTTCACAAAGAAATGATAGAAACTCGCAAGGCCAAGGAAACTACGCACTTGATGCAAGTTTGTTGGTTGCGGCCAAGTCTTAATAGCATTGATCTTGGACTCATCAACATGAACACCCTTAGAAGAAACAACAAAACCCAAGAAAACGAGCTTATCAACACCAAAAAGGCATTTCTCCATATTAGCATAGAGGCGCTCTTTTCTAAGAGTTTGCAAAACGGTGTGGACATGGGTGACATGCTCTTTGATAGATTTGCTAAACACAAGAATGTCATCGAAGTAAACCACGACAAATATACCAATGTAAGGGCAAAATACATGATTCATAAGGCGCATAAAAGTGCCCGGTGCTTCCGAGAGACCCATAGGCATGACTAACCACTCATACAAACCAAACTTGGTTTTGAATGCGGTTTTCCATTCATCACCTTCTTGTATGCGGATTTGATAGTAACCACTCTTAAGATCAATTTCTGAAAATATAGTGGCACCACTAAGTTCATCTAGCATATCATCTTGGCATGGAATGGGATATCTATAGCGAACGGTGATAGCATTGATAGATCTACAACCGGAGCACATGTGAAAGCTATCATCACGTTTTGGCACAAGAATGACTGGTACGGCACAAGGGCTCAAACTTTCACAAACATGTCCATGGTCTATGAGATGCTTTACTTGCATTTGTATTTCTTTGGTTTCTTCGGGGTTGACGGGGTAGGGATCTTTGTTCAGAAGCGGTGCTCCGGGGATGAGGTCGATGCGGTGCTCAATGCCTCGTAGTGGAGGTAGTCCCGGAGGTAGCTCATCGGGGAAAACATCTTGGAATTCCTGCAATAAAGAAGATAACCCCAAGGGTAGATTGTGAGAGGTGTTAGTTTGTGGTGCCTTATCCTTGCACAATAGGACATAGTGTAGGACACTCGATGGGTTCTCGCACACTTCCCTCATCTCACGTTTGGTGGAAAAGAGAACTAGGGTTTTCTTGTCGCTCATCATGGAGGCACTCAATTTGGGCTTGTGGCGCTCACTCTCTTTTTGGTTGTTCTCTCTCTCTCTCTCTCTCTCTCTCTCTCTCTCTCTCTCTCTCTCTCTCGCTATCCTCTCCACGATGAGTGTTTTGCTTGTCGGCGATCACTTGGCTTGGAGACATAGGTCGTAGCACAAACTCCTTTCCTTTCATCTTGAAGCTATAATGGTTTGTACGCCCATTGTGGACGACTCCTCTATTTAATCGCCATGGCCGTCCAAGGAGAAGATGACAAACGGACACTGGAACGACGTCGCACTCCAAGGTGTGTTCGTAGGCGCCAATTTTGAAGGAGACTTGTACCCGGTGCTCGACTTGGATGGTGCCAGAGTCACTAAGCCATTGCACTTTGTATGGATGTGGATGCTTCTTCTTGGGCAATTGGAGCTTGGCGCAAAGTTCTTCACTTGCGAGATTATGACAACTTCGTCAATCGATGATGACTTTGATGGATCGTCCATTGATGCCGGCCTTGGTGTGTAATATGTTGCATCTTTGGTCTTCTTCTTGGTGATGTTGGAGGGTCAAGACTTTGGAGACAACAAGTGCGGGACTTGAGTCTTCATCACAAAAGACTTGTTCTTCTTCATTGTTCACTTGGCGGTGCATGGCGACTTGCTCAAGGGATTCCATTTCGCCTTCACTCATGGAGTCATAAGTGTCATCATCGTTGAAGACGATGGTTCGCTTGTTGGTGCACTCATAGGACTTGTGGCCTCGGCCTCCGCAAGTGAAACACTTGAAGGAACTCGTCTTGATGGTCTCATCGGTTGGGGTTGATGATGATGAAGCTCTCGGCTTGACATTGCTCGTAGTAGGATGGCTTGTAGTTGACGAAGCTTTCTTGGAAGTCAACTTGTCGATGTTGGTAGAAGAAGGCTTTGTAGTCGGTGCTGGAGTCGTTGAAGCTTGGTTCTTGGAGAAGCCATAGGACTTGGATGAGAAATTGGCATACTTGAAATCATCTTGCACTTGACGTTCCGCTTTGGTAGCTTGGTGCACTAGCTCGATAAGATTTGAGTATGGTTGGAAGTCGGCGATCTTCTTGATGGGATGATTGAGTCCATTTAAGAAGCGTGCCATTGTTTGCTCATCGTCTTCAGTGACATTGGCTCTTATCATTACAATCTCCATCTCCTTGTAGTATTCTTCAACGCTCTTGGTTCCTTGGTTGAGTTGTTCGAGTATCTTGAAGAGGTCGCGGTTGTAGTAGGTAGGTATGAAGCGTCCTCTCATGACATCCTTCATTTGCGCCCAAGTAGTGATGGGTGGTTCACCTCTTGCCGCTCGGCACCCAATGACTTGTTCCCACCAAATGAGCACATAGTCTTGGAACTCAAGGGATGCCATTGCGATCTTCTTCTCTTCTTCATAATTGTGCAAATGGAAGATCTTGTCAACTTTCAATGCCCATGAAAGGTACTCCTCGGGATCGTTGCTTCCGTTGAACTTGGGCATGGTGAACTTGAGCTTGACATAGCGTTGCTCTTCATTGTTTTGGGGTCGGGGATGATGACGCCCATGTCGTAGATGATTGTTCAACTCATGGTGCTCTTGGCGCGGAGGGTTGTCAACCTCGTGTTTCTCTTGTCGTGGAGGATTCCCATTGTCTTCATGCTCTCGATGAACTTGATGGTCTTGGCGAGCTTGTGGAGGAGCTTCTCGAGCTCGAGGAGGAAATTGACGGTGCACGCAAGCTTGATAAATCCTCTCGCGGACTTCTTCGCGAAGTGCTTTGGCATGGTCACGAGCTTGTCGGCCTCGGTCAGCTACGGCTCGACTTGAATCGCATAGAGCTCGTTGTGCCTCAAGTGCTTGAGCGTCACGGAGTTGTTGTTCTTGACGTTGTGCCTCGACATCTTGTGCATTTTGGTGTAGACGTGCGCGTTCTTCCTCTTCATGTTGGTGTTGTCGTTGCCGTTCTCGTGCTAGCGCAAAGGCTTCTTGAGTTTGACATCGTCGGTGCTCTTGCGAGTCGGTGTCGCGTAGAGGATTGAGGCTTGCTTGATGCTCATTGCACGCGGCACGTTGATACGTCTCCAACGTATCTATAATTTTTGATTGCTCCATGATATATTATGTACTGTTTTGGGCAATACTGGGCTTTATTATCCTCTTTTATATTATTTTTTGGGACTAACCTATTAACCGGAGGCCCAGCCCAGATTTGCTGTTTTATGCCTATTTCAGTGTTTTGAACAAAAGGAATATCAGACGGAGTCGAAACGGAACGAAATCAACTGGAGAAGTTATTTTTGGAAGGAAACACACCTGATGGACTTGGACTCCACGTCAGAAGATACGAGAGTTGCCCACGAGGGTGGGGGCGCGCCCACCCCCCTAGGGCGCGCCCCCTGCCTCATGGGGCCCCCGTGGCTCCCCTGACGTGCTTCCTCTGCCTATATAACTCCATATACCCTAAAACTTCGAGAACGCAAGATAGATCAGGAGTTCCGCCGCCAGAAGCCTCCGTAGCCACTAAAAACCAATCTAGACCCGTTCCGGCACCCTGCTGGAGGGGGAATCCTTCTCCGGTGGCCATCTTCATCATCCCGGTGCTCTCCATGACGAGGAGGGAGTAGTTCTCCCTCGGGGTTGAGGGTATGTACCAGTAGCTATGTGTTTGATCTCTCTCTCTCTCTCTCTCTCTCTCGTGTTCTTGATTTGGCACGATCTTGATGTATCGCGAGCTTTGCTATTATAGTTGGATCCTATGTTTCTCCTCCCCCTCTTCTCTCTTGTAATGAATTGAGTTTCCCCTTTGAAATAATCTTATCGGATTGAATCTTTAAAGATTTGAGAACACTTCATGTATGTCTTGCCGTGGATATCTGTGGTGATAATGGGATATCACGTGATTCACTTGATGTATGTTTTGGTGATCAACTTGCGGGTTCCGCCCATGAACCTATGCATAGGGGTTGGCACACGTTTTCGTCGTGATTCTCCGGTAGAACTTTGGGGCACTCTTTGAGGTCCTTTGTGCTGGTTGAATAGATGAATCTGAGATTGTGTGATGCATATCGTATAATCATACCCACGGATACTTGAGGTGACATTGGAGTATCTAGGTGACATTAGGGTTTTGATTGATTTGTGTCTTAAGGTGTTATTCTAGTACGAACTCTAGGGCTGTTTGTGATACTTATAGGAATAGCCCAACAGATCGATTGGAAAGAATAACTTTGAGGTGGTTTCGTACCCTACCATAATCTCTTCGTTCGTTCTCCGCTATTAGTGACTTTGGAGTGACTCTTTGTTGCATGTTGAGGGATAGTTATGTGATCCAATTATGTTAGTATTGTTGAGGGAACTTACACTAGTGAAAGTATGAACCCTAGGCCTTGTTTCCTAGCATTGCAATACCGTTTACGCTCACTTTTATCGTTAGTTACCTTGCTGTTTTTATATTTTCAGATTACAAAAACTATTATGTACTATCCATATACCACTTGTATCACCATCTCTTCGCCGAACTAGTGCACCTATACAATTTACCATTGTGTTGGGTGTGTTGGGGACACAAGAGACTCTTTCTTATTTGGTTGCAAGGTTGCTTGAGAGAGACCATCTTCATCCTACGCTATGGATTGATAAACCTTAGGTCATCCAGTTGAAGGAAATTTGCTACTGCCTACAAACCTCTACACTTGGAGGCCCAACAACGTCTATAAGAAGAAGGTTGTGTAGTAGACATCAAGCTCTTTTCTGGCGCCGTTGCCAGGGAGGTGAGTGCTTGAAGGTATATCTTTAGATCTTGCAATCGAGTCTTTTAGTTTCTTGTTTTATCACTACTTTAGTTTATAAAAGAAAACTATAAAAAAATGGAATTGAGTTTGTCTCATACGCTTCACCTTTTTAATATCTTTCGTGAGTATGCTGGAAAGGATAATTGTGCTCAAGTGCTAGAAGAAGAAATCTATAAAATGTTTTGCACTAAATATTTGAATGATGAGCATGATTACAATGTTGTTAGTATGAATTCCTTGAATATCCATGATGCTAATGATATGCAAAGGCACAAGCTTGGGGATGCTATGTTTGATGAAGATGATATTTTTTGTCCCCCAAGCTTTGATGAGAAAATTTATTATGATGAAAGCATGCCTCCTATCTATGATGATTATTTTGATGACACATATGCTTTAAAGAATAATGATAACCATGAAACTTGTCATCTTGATCTTAATTTTCAATCACATGATAGTTATTTTGTTGAGTTTGCTCCCACTATTATTCATGAGAAGAATTTTGCTTATGTGGAGAGTAGTAAAATTTCTATGCTTGTAGATCATGAAAAGAATGCTTTAGGTGCTGGTTATATTGTTGAATTCATTCATGATGCTACTGAAAATTATTATGAGGGAGGAATATATGCTTGTAGGAATTGCAATAATATCAAGTTTCCTCTCTATGTGCTTAAAGTTTTGAAGTTATGCATGTTTTACCTTCCTATGCAAGTTGATTATTGTTCCCATAAGTTGTTTGCTCACAAAATCCCTATGCATAGGAAGTATGTTAGACTTAAATGTGCTAGTCATATTCTTCGTGATGCTCTCTTTATGTTACAATTCTTATCCTTTATGTGAGCATCATTGAAATCATCATGCCTAGCTAGGGGCATTAAACGATAGCGCTTGTTGGGAGGCAACCCAATTTTATTTTAGTTCCTTGCTTTTTGCTCATGTTTAATAATAAATAATTCATCTAGCCTCTGTTTAAATGTGGTTTTATGCTTTTAATTAGTGTTTGTGCCAAGTAGAACCTTTGGGAAGACTTGGGGATAGTCTTGTTGATCATGCTGTAAAAAACAGAAACTTTAGCGCTCACGAGAATTGCTGCCATTTTTATTTGGAGAGTGATATTTAGTTAATTCTTTTTGCATATGATTAATAGATAAATTCCTCAGGTCCAGAAATTTATATGAGAATTTTATGCGTTCCATAAGTATACGTTTGATCCAGATTACTACAGACTGTTCTGTTTTTGACAGATTCTGTTTTTCATGTGTTGTTTACTTATTTTGATGAATCTATGGCTAGTAAAATAGTTTATAAACCATAGAGAAGTTGTAATATAGTAGGTTTGACACCAATATAAATAAAGAATGAGTTCATTACAGTACCTTGAAGTGGTGTTTTATTTTCTTATACTAACGGAGCTTACGAGTTTTCTACTTTAAGTTTTGTGTTGTGAAGTTTTCAAGTTTTGGGTAAGGATTCGATGGACTATGGAATAAGGAGTGGCAAGAGCCTAAGCTTGGGGATGCCCAAGGAACCCCAAGGTAATATTCAAGGATAGCCAAGAGCCTAAGCTTGGGGATGCCCCGGAAGGCATCCGCTCTTTCGTCTTCGTTTATCGGTAACTTTACTTGGAGCTATATTTTTATTCGCCACATGATATGTGTTTTGCTTGGAGCGTTAATTTATTTTGTTAGGATTTGCTTGCTGTTATTTAGAACAATTTTTTGCATCTTTTATTTCAATAAAAGTGGCATTAATAGTCTTTACTATGCCTATGTTACAAGTATACATGTTGCTGTTTGAAAACAGAAAGTTTACTGCTGTTGCAATAATTCCCTAGAAAATTAAGAATGTTATAAAATGTTGAAACCTTTTGCATATTAAGATCTCATAAATTTACTACAGTGGGAATTTTATTTCATAATTTTTGGAGCTAGGGAAGTATGGATGTTGCAGCATTCTTTACAGACTATCCTGTTTAGGTAGATTGCTGTTATGTTTGCATTGTTTGCATATGTTTGCTTCTTTAATGATTCTATTTGAGGATAGGACTATTAAATATGCAGAGGCATTTAGTATACAATGTTTAATAGTAATTTTAGTGATTTGCTACAGTAGAGTATGATAAGGTTTTTGCAATGGTTTATACTAACTTATCTCACGAGTCCTTGTTGAGTTTTGTGTGGATGAAGCTTTTGAGATTTAGGGAGACCGTGATTTGAGAGGAATTAAGGAGACACAAAATCTCAAGATTGGGGATGCCCAAGGCACCCCAAGATAATATTTCAATAATTCTCAAGCATCTAAGCTTGGGGATGCCCCGGTTGGCATCCCACCTTTGTTCTTTAACAACTATCGGTTAGTATCGGTTGATCCTAAGTTTTTGCTTCTTCACATGATGTTTGCTATTCTTAGAATGTCATTTTCTTATGTTTTGCTTTCTGTTTGAATAAAGTATCAAGATATAAAATTATTAAATGTTAGAGAGTCTTCTCATAGTCGCATAATTATTCAACTACTCATTGGTCTCCACTTATATCTTTCGGAGTAGTTTGTCGATGCTCTAGTGCTTCACTTATATCTTTTAGAGCATGGTGGTAGTTTTATTTTATAGAAATAGATGAACTCTCATGCTTCACTTAGATTATTTTGAGAGTCTTAAATAGCATGTAATTTGCTTAAAATCCTAATATGCTAGGTATTCAAGAATAATAAAATTCTCTTATGAGTGTGTTGAATACTAATAGAAGTTTGGTACTTGATGATTGTTTTGAGACATGAGGATGGTAATATTGGAGTCATGCTAGTTGAGTAGTTGTGAATGTGAGAAATACTTGTGTTGAAGTTTGTGATTCCCGCAGCATGCACGTATGGTGAACCGTTATGTGATGAAGTTGGAGCATGATTTATTTATTGATTGTCTTCCTTATGAGTGGCGGTCGGGGACGAGCGATGGTCTTTTCCTACCAATCTATCCCCCTAGGAGCATGCGCGTAATACTTTGCTTTGATAACTTCTAGATTTTTACAATAAGTATGTGAGTTCTTTATGACTAATGTTGAGTCCATGGATTATACGCACTCTCACCCTTCCACCTTTGCTAGCCTCTCTAGTACCGCGCAACTTTCGCCGGTACCAGAAACCAACCATATACCTTCCTCAAAACGGCCACCATACCTACCTATTATGGCACTTCCATAGCCATTCCAAGATATATTGCCATGCAACTTTCCACAGTTCCGTTATTATGACACGCTTCATCATTGTCATATTGCTTTGCATGATCATGTAGTTGACATCGTATTTGTGGCAAAGCCACCGTTCATAATTCTTCCATACATGTCACTCATGTATCATTGCATATCCCGGTACACCGCCGGAGGCATTCATATAGAGTCATCTTTATTCTAGTATCGAGTTGTATCATCGAGTTGGAAATAATAGAAGTGTGATGATCATCATTCAATAGAGCATTGTTCCAAAAAAGGCCAAATAAAAAAAGGGAGGCCAAATAAAATTAGAAAGGCCAAATAAAAAAAAATAAAAAAAATAAAAATAAAAGGGACAATGCTACTATCCTTTTACCACACTTGTGCTTCAAAGTAGCACCATGTTCTTCATATAGAGAGTCTCATATGTTGTCACTTTCATATACTAGTGGGAATTTTATATTATAGAATTTGGCTTGTATATTCCAATGATGGGCTTCCTCAAAATTGCCCTAGGTTTTCGTGAGCAAGCGAGTTGGATGCACACCCACTAGTTTCTTTTGTTGAGCTTTCATACACTTATAGCTCTAGTGCATCCGTTGCATGGCAATCCCTACTCACTCACATTGATATCTATTGATGGGCATCTCCATAGCCCGTTGATACGCCTAGTCGATGTGAGACTATCTTCTCCCTTTTTGTCTTCTCCACAACCACCACTCTATTCCACATATAGTGCTATATCCATGGCTCACGCTCATGTATTGCGTAAAGATTGAAAAAGTTTGAGAACATCAAAAGTATGAAACAATTGCTTGGCTTGTCATCAGGGTTGTGCATGATTTAAATATGTTGTGTGGTGAAGATGGAGCAAAGCCAGACTATATGATTTTGTAGGGATAGCTTTCTTTGACCATGATATTTTGAGAAGACATAATTGCTTTATTAGTATGCTTGAAGTATTATTAATTTTATGTCAATATGAACTTTTGTCTTGAATCTTATGGATCTGAATATTCATATCACAAGTAAGAAGAATTACATTGAAATTATGCCAACTAGCATTCCACATCAAAAATTATCTTTTTTATCATTTACCTACTCGAGGACGAGCAGGAATTAAGCTTGGGGATGCTTGATGCGTATCCAACGTATCTATAATTTTTTATTGCTCCATGCTATATTATCTACTATTTTGGGCAATATTGGGATTTATTATCCACTTTTATGTTATTTTTTGGGACTAACCTATTAACCGGAGGCCCAGCCCAGATTTGATGTTTTATGCCTATTTCAGTGTTCTGAAGAAAAGGAATATCAGACGGAGTCGAAACGGAACGAAATCAACTGGAGAAGTTATTTTTGGAAGGAAACACACCTGATGGACTTGGACTGCACGTCAGAAGATACGGGAGCTGCCCACGAGGGTGTGGGGCGCACCCACCCCCTAGGGCGCGCCCCTGCCTCGTGGGCCCCCGTGGCTCCCCTGACATGCTTCCCCTGCCTATATAACTCCATATACCCTAAAACTTCCAGAATGCAAGATAGATCGGGAGTTCCGCCGCCAGAAGCCTCCGTAGCCACCGAAAACCAATCTAGACCCGTTCCGACACCCTGCCGGAGGGGGAATCCTTCTCCGGTGGCCATCTTCATCATCCCGGCGCTCTCCATGACGAGGAGGGAGTAGTTCTCCCTCGGGGCTGAGGGTATGTACCAGTAGCTATGTGTTTGATCTCTCTCTCTCTCTCTCTCGTGTTCTTGATTTGGCATGATCTTGATGTATCGCGAGCTTTGCTATTATAGTTGGATCCTATGTTTCTCCTCCCCCTCTTCTCTCTTGTAATGAATTGAGTTTCCCCTTTGAAGTAATCTTATCGGATTGAGTCTTTAAAGATTTGAGAACACTTGATGTATGTCTTGCCGTGGATATCTGTGGTGACAATGGGATATCACGTGATTCACTTGATGTATGTTTTGGTGATCAACTTGCGGGTTCCGCCCATGAACCTATGCATAGGGGTTGGCACACGTTTTCGTCGTGATTCTCAGGTAGAACTTTGGGGCACTCTTTGAGGTCCTTTGTGTTGGTTGAATAGATGAATCTGAGATTGTGTGATGCATATCGTATAATCATACCCACTGATACTTGAGGTGACATTGGAGTATCTAGGTGACATTAGGGTTTTGATTGATTTGTGTGTTAAGGTGTTATTCTTGTACGAACTCTAGGGATGTTTGTGATACTTATAGGAATAGCCCAACAGATTGATTGGAAAGAATAACTTTGAGGTGGTTTCATACCCTACCATAATCTCTTCGTTCGTTCTCCGCTATTAGTGACTTTGGAGTGACTCTTTGTTGCATGTTGAGGGATGGTTATGTGATCCAATTATGTTAGTATTGTTGAGGGAACTTACACTAGCGAAAGTATGAACCCTAGGCCTTGTTTCCTAGCATTGCAATACCGTTTACGCTCACTTTTATCATTAGTTACCTTGCTGTTTTTATATTTTCAGATTACAAAAACTATTATCTACTATCCATATACCACTTGTATCACCATCTCTTCGCCGAACTAGTGCACCTATACAATTTACCATTGTATTGGGTGTGTTGGGGACACAAGATACTCTTTGTTATTTGGTTGCAGGGTTGTTTGAGAGAGACCATCTTCATCCTACGCCTCCTACGGATTGATAAACCTTAGGTCATCCACTTGAGGGAAATTTGCTACTGTCCTACAAACCTCTGCATTTGGAGGCCCAACGACGTCTACAAGAAGATGGTTGTGTAGTAGACATCACACGTCGAAGAGTGTTCGATGACGGTGTACTTGCGCCGGAGAGGGTAAAGTCAGAGTGGCGACTTGAACGGCTCCTTCTTGAAGTGGAAGAAGAGCGGTTGAGCAACAAAGCGCGAATCTCGTCCATCCTTGTCTCATTCTCTTGCTTGTGATCGTCGAGCTTGTGGTCGAAGTAGTCCCTTGTATGTTGCTCGGAGAGTCGCAAGTCGGTGGCGAGGTTGTCAATGCGGTCACTCATGTCTTGTTGTTCTTGATGCAAAGCACGTTGTGCACCAAAGATGTGGCTTTAGGTGGCGAAGGAGTTCATGTCATCGTCTTGCTCCGTGAAGAGTGGGTTGGTAGAAGTACTTGGCCTGTCCATCATTCCAAGACAAATGTGAGTGGTAGAAAGAGAAGAAAGAATACCAAATGTACTTGACCGAAGTTGAAAGTGGATCAGTGATCACTCCAATGTAGGACAAGGGAATAGCACAATTGGTACGAATTCTTGTCGGTTTCTCACACCTACACAAGTAAAGCTTATGGTGGAGCTTGGTTAGGATGGTGGGCGCAATCTTTGATGTGAATGTAAGCAAGATTCAATAATGTTGGAGAAGATTCACTACTTGAAAATGCAACAAGTAGACCAATAGCAAGATGTGGTACACGAAAACACAACACATGGAAAGATAAATGGGGTCGTGCAACCAAGGGTGAGCCAAAATGTGGAATCCATGAGAATGCTCTTGTTGCACAACACTAGAGAGACGCTAGCATGATTGCACAATAGGTGGATACGAACTTGTGCACAACCTTCTAAGCAAAAATGCAACGACTTCTATCCCAAGTATGATGTTCCGGAGATATGATCCAAGATGATTGAGTATGACAATCTTAATGTTGTATGATGCTATGGTTCTTGCTTATAAGCTCTTTGTTTATCTTTTCTCTTTGCTTAAAAGCTTGTTTGGCTCTTTGATGTTCGAGCTCTTTTCTCATGCGATGCTTCACGGACCAAGATATCAATTCTGTATGCGATGACAACTTTGTGACACAAGAGATGATTCCAAGATATGCAACACGATGATAGTATGTATGATATGGGATGTATGATCACTAATGTGCACAAGTCACGTTGCCGGCAATACTCAAATACTAGTCTTGATGGGTAGCTACGCAAAAGTAAGGCTATGGGGTTATCAATCCAAATGTAAAAGAGTATGATGATATCACAATACCAAGATGATACCAATGGGAAATTGATACCACAAGGGTGTAGTCGTTCGTAGTAGTCCTTGGTGATATTGAGTGGTGGTGATGTTGATGTCGAACCGTCCCTAGGTAGCCGAAACACGAAAGGAAACGGTGAGCCACAACTCAAATTATCAAAACCAAGTGCGACAAAAAGCGTCGGAGTAGGGAGCGGTCAAGTGGTGGTGCGGGTTGGGGTATTGGAAAGGTTTGCGTAGGGGTTTGCGGAAGTTAGGAGGTAGTGGTCGAAGTGGGTATGCGGAGGCGTAGGCGGCGGTGGTTAAAAACTACAGGAAATGCAGTTTGGTCAGAGGAGGCCGGATGATCCAGGCCAGGAGCCGGATGATCCGGGCGGATCCGAATGATCCTGGCGACCAGCCGGATGATTCGGGCGGGTCAAACTCGCTCGGGGAGGGCTCGGGATGAACTCGAAAACGGCCACAAATTCGGGGGTTTCGCGGATTTTGGAGGGATTTCGAGGTGGAGATGGTGGGGGAAGGCTAGATCCACTTGCAACACAACAAACTCATGGATCAAAACCAACAAAACATCATCAAAACTCACAAATCACAAGAAAATTTTTTGGGGCTATTTTTGTGGGTATTTTCGGATTAGGACGAAAAACAACAAAATCAAGCTAGAAAACGAAGAGGGGAGGCTCCGAAATCGTGAGCAACCTTGCTCATGATACCAAGATGATGTAGGGTAGAGGCCCTAATCGCGCGATCTTTCACAAAAGGAGCGGATCCCACGGAAATAACGAAGAACACGGGGAAGAATGGAGAGAAAACACAATAAGAAACACAAGAGGAATCACTAAACCAACATGAATAAGTCACACATGGGCTAGATCCTCGAGTACATAAGGAAAGATACACGATCCATGGACAACTAGGGACGATACAAGGGTAGCCGGTCTTCTCTGTGAGGAGGTCTTGAGTTCTTCCCTAAAAGGGGTCTTGAATCCGCTTGGGGGATCTTCTCCGGTGGAGGCTCGAATCTTCGTAGAGAAGTCTACCAAGTGGATGAGCAAAGCTCTCTCACAAACATGAGCTAAACATTTGCTAACCCTAAAAATGGGGATTAGAAGGTCTATTTATGGCCCAAGGGGCGAATCGGTAAGTGAGGGGATGAAACGGGTACACGGGCCTCGGCCCAAGTCACGCACGTAGGTGGTGGCCAGATGATCCGGGAGTTGGTCCGGATGATCCGGGTCGGCGTCCGGATGATCTGGCTGTGTTGGAGCAGCTGCGGGAGGGCCAGATGTCCGGGACCTGGTCTGGACGTCCGGGCGTGGCCGGATGATCCGGACCTGGGTCCGGATGCCCCAGCTCCAAGATGACGCCTCGGGTGTCGTTGGGCACATTATCCGGATTGTCCGGGCCGGGGTCCGGATCATCCGGGCTGAGGCCGGATCGTCCGGACGGCGGTCCGGATCATCCGGGCTGAGGCCGGATCGTCCGGACGGCGGTCCGGATCGTCTGGGCTTTTGCTGACTTAGCCCTTTTTCTTCTCCGTCTTCATGTCCATCTTCCTCTTCGGGTTCTCCTCGCTCCTTGGCGTCTCCATGGCTAACTCCTTGATACCTGAGTATGCAAAATGTCTCCGTTTGAGGTAGTAGCCATGTCTCATGGTCATCAAAGTGGAATTGTGAGAGGAGAGATGTCACCTCGGTCTCGAGAGCTCTTGCATGTGATCGAGTCATGGGTCCACTCGGCACTTGATGAGACAATGATAGGTCCATGGGGATGATCTTGGGATGCTCCGCATCATATCTGATCCTTATACTCCTCGGCAGAATGGCATCATGGAGCGTAAGAACATGACTCTTGTTGAGATGGCCCGCACTATGCTTGATGAGTACAAGACACCTCCTACCTTCTGGCCTGAGGCAATTAATACCGCGTGCCACATCATCAACAGGGTATATCTTCACAAATTCTTCAAGAAGACTGCATATGAACTCCTCACTGACAAGAAACCCAATGTGAGTTATTTCAAAGTCTTTGGTGCTAAATGCTGGATTAGAGATCCTCATCACAGTTCTAAATTTGCACCGAAAGCACATGAAGGTTTTATGCTCGGTTATGGTAAGGACTTGCACACCTACAGAGTCTTCAACACCTATCACCACAAGGTTGTTGAAACTATAGATGTGCGGTTCGATGAGACTAATGGCTCGCAAAGAGAGCACCTACCTCCCGTGACAGATGAAATACCTCCTGAGGAATCTATTAAGTTCGTGGCTACTGAGGATGTCATTCCTACCGAAGAATCTACTGAAGAAGTCATTCCAGAACATGAAGAACATCATGTTGGTGCACCTGAAGAAAATGGCTATGAAGAAAATGCTGAGCAAATTCCTCATCGTCAACCGGCTCATCCTCGCGTCGCTAATGAAGTGCAGATTGAGAAAATCATCAGCGACATCAACGCACTAGGTCCTCTCACACGCTCAAAAGCTTCACATTTATCTAACTTTTGTGGGCACTTTTCTTTCGTCTCTATCATAGAGCCCACTAAGGTAGATGAAGCATTTCTGGAGCCCGAGTGGATTCAAGCTATGCAAGAGGAATTACATCAGTTCGAGCTCAACAACGTCTAGGAACTTGTCAAGCGACCAGACCCTCGCAAGCATAATATCATTGGCACAAAATGGATCTACCGCAACAAGCAAGATGAAAATGGCCTTGTGGTGTTGAATAAGGCACGACTTGTAGCTCAAGGCTACACACAGGTTGAAGGAATTGATTTCGATGAAACTTTTGCACCTATTGCTAGACTTGAGGCTATTCGCATATTACTTGCTTATACTAACCATCATAATATCATCTTACATCAAATGGATGTGAAAAGTGCATTCCTCAATGGTAAGCTTGAGGAAGAAGTATATGTTGCTCAACCCCCAGGTTTTGAAGATCCAAAGCATCCTGACAAAGTCTTCAGACTCAATAAGGCCCTCTATGGCCCCTCGGGCGTGGTATGATACTTCGAAGGAATTCCTCATGAATGATGAATTTGCCTACATGATGAGTGAAAAATATCAAATGTCTATGATGGGAGAATTGAAATTCTTCTTAGGTCTTCAGATTCGTCAACAGCGCAATGGCATATTCATATCTCAGGAGAAATACCTCAAGGATGTATTGAGGAAATTCGACATGCAAGATTGCAAAGGCGTCAAAATCCCTATGCCCACAAATGGCCATCTATGCACGGATGTAAACGGTATTGACTTCGATCAAAAGTTATACCGCTCCATGATTGGTTCGTTATTGTATTTATGTGCATGTAGGCCAGATATTATGCTTAGTGTTTGCATGTGTGCCTATTTTCAAGCTACACCGAAGGAATCAGACCATAAGGCTGTGAAGCATATTCTTCGATATCTAGCTCACACTCCAACACTTGGATTATGGTATCCCAAGGGCTTAGCTTTTGATCTCATTGGATATTCAGACTCTAACTATGCTGGTGATCGTGCGGACCGCAAGTCACACATGCCATTTCCACGGATGATCCTTGGTCAGCTGGTCTTCGAAGAAACATAACTGCGTATCACTCCTACTGCTGAAGCTAAGTACATTGCTGCTGGATCGTGTTGTGCTCAATTGCTATGGATGAAGCAAATTCTCAAGGACTACGACATCAATGTGAAGAATGTGCCACTCTATTGTGACAATGAGAGTGCCATCAAGATTGCTCATAACCCAGTTCAGCACTCGAAGACAAAGCACATTCAGATCCATCATCAGTTTCTTCGTGATCATGTGTTGAAGGGCGACATCTCCAGCGAGCACGTGAAGACTGAAGAACATCTAGCCGATGTCTTCACAAAGCCCTTGGATGAGAAGAGATTTAGCAAGTTGCGGTGTGAGCTAAATATCTTAGAATCTTCGAATGTCCTTTGAAATGGACACACATCCTACCACTTATGCAAAATTGATGGCTTGATGTGCAACACATGAAGTGACGTTTTTCTTCAATCAATGAAGACTAACCCTCTAAGTGTGAAGAAATTAACGAAGAATTTGATTCTTAGAGCCCTACGATAATTGTACGCGGTGTCTGAAATCATCATTCTTATACGGTGGGTCACGCCACCAACAAAAGTTGAAAATCTTCAATTTGAGTTTTTCTTCATTTTTGAAATCCCTCAGTTGTTTAAATTCTTCAACTTTGCAAGTCTTCACTATTTCTGTCGTTTTTCTTCATTGGCTATATAAATATATGAGTTTATGTCCTCTACAACATTCACTTATTGCTATTTCTTCAAGTTGCTTCTTCTGCTAAGTGAATGTGATCGGACCCTTCCCCCTCTATGCAAAACTCAACCCAGCCTGTTCACAAATTCTTCATGTGCGTTCTATTTGAAACCCATTCAAAATCTTCATTGTGTCCTTGTCAGCTGAAGAATTAGCGAATGAAACATTAAAATTTTCATATCTGAATGTTCGCCTTTTGCCGCTCAAACCATTACACATTCCACGATAATACTTATCTATTCACCCATGATATCACATGATCTTCACCTCAAAGTATGTGGGTGACACATGTCGCACAGATGAGAAAGGTCAGGGGCACGTTCGTCCATTTTCCTCGGACGAACAGTTTTTCACCGTGGCTACAAATACCCCTTCCCTTCCTCAGTCTGTTTTTACTCCACTCGACCTCACTCCCTCGCTTGAGCTCTCAAAACCTAGCGTCGCCACTACTGCATCGTTGCCGGTGAGGAAGAGCTTCGCTGCCTCGATCTCATCACCGTCGTACTCGCGCCGACCGCGTATTTCTTCACTCCGTCGCCGTCGTAGCCGTGTTCCTTTGCCAAGTTAGGGCGTGGAAGATATGCATTGACGAACTTCCAATCTACATTCCCAGTTCGTCGTGTTCTTCTTCAAGGGTAATTAAAAGTTAATTTTACTGCCCTTATTGATTCCAGTGATTTTGTCAAAATCTTCAAAAGGTGTTTATTCTTCAATCTTCACACTCTAAACACCTCACACAAACATTTGTTCTTGATCTGTTTCCCTAAGCCATGTTTTTCTTCAAGATTCCTCAATTGTGTGGATTTTCAATCTACACAACTCTGGAACCTAAGTTAAAGAACGCTTAGTGAAATTCCTCAAGACACATGACGCGGAGCATCCTACGATCATCCCCATGTACACTCGAGCATACGCCATTGGACACAAGGTGAACTCGCTCCTTTCCGAATCATCCCTTTCCGCATGTAAGACATGGATGCTACTTCAAGCGTGGACCTTGTGCATACCCAGGTACACCCGAGGAGACCATGGAGAACCCAAGGGCCAAGGCCAAGCATGCTCGGAAGCGACGACAGAAGAAGACGGAGACAGCTCCAGGACCCGGACATCTGGCCGCTGGAGATGACCCCTACAACAACTGCCTCCCAGCCGCCAAGTGCTATAGGCCCTGGACATCCGACATATATCCCGGACATTCGGCGCCTCGCCAAGTCCCAGACATCCGGCCTCGGCCCCGGAAATCCGGACACCGCCGAACCCGAGAGCAACAAGACCAACCCCGCTAGCTCGGACATCCGGCCTCCCAGCCTGGACATCCGGCCCCCAGCCCGGACATCCGGCGCCTGTCTGCGCACAGTGAACGGGCGAAGGGCCCATGTATCCCTCTTTCCGACTTACCCCTTCGTGGCTTAGACTATATATACTCCCCCACCTCCTTCTAGTTAGGGTTAGCGTTGTGTTAGCTCATTTGTGAATCAGAATCTACTCCACGAGAGAGACCCCGGCCCCTCTTCGGAGAAGATCCACTTGGATTCAAGACCTCCTCGCGGAGAAGATCCCCTCGTGGATTCAAGACCTCCTTTGGAGAAGACCGGTTACCCTTTGTATCATCCCTTGTTGATCGTGGATCTTGTATCTTCCTTTGTGTTCATGGATCTAGTGCATGTGTGATCATTCTTGTTGGTTTTAGTGTTTCTCTCATGTTTCCCCTCGTGATTCCCCTTGTTTCCCCCCTCGTGTTCTTCATGTTCTTCGCGGGATCCGCTCCTTTCGTGAATAATTTAATTGGCGTGCGCGAGCTCTAGTAATTGGTCCAGTATGTATAGCAGTAGGGGCTGTGGGTGTAACAATGGTATTGATGTCCTCATCACCATGTAGATGCAATATTTCCCTACAAAATAGATTAGCAACATGTGAAGCATCGTCTATCTTGTTGCAAGGAATAAAATGTGCCATTTTTGAGAAACCGTCCACAACAACAAATATTGAATCTTTCCCATTTCGAGTCCTGGGCAAACCAAGTACAAAGTCCATGTTAATGTCTTCCCATGGTTGGTATGGAATTGGTAGAGTGATAGAGGCAAAGGTGTCCCGATGTTTTGATGAGATGGTGGCTATCGTTTCTGTGGGAGTCGACCTTGACGATCCGACTACAAACGTGCGAGACGTCGCGCCTTAGAAATCACTAGACCAACTTTCGAGGGGTTATTGACCACGCCGGAGCACGATCAACCTGACCACGAGAGTCTGTTTCCAGCAAGCAAATGAAGAACAAGCAAGAAACTGAGATTGCAATCTGGATATTGCGAATATAAGATGAAATATTTATTGATCAAGGTGGGATTCTGTGACGTCTTGGTCTGGTCGTTGGACACAAACGAAGTACGCGAAGTTGCAGCTATGGCGAGCTTTTAATCTAAACAAAACCCAAAGTCTAAACGATGCCCTAAGGGCTGTATATATGGAGGAGAGAGGGGGAATTTCGTGGCCCTTGGTGGAGGGGTCCGAAACCAACCCTAACTCTTGTTTCCCCACACATACGGACTCTAAAAACAGCCTATACTTAAGTACTTCGAAAATACATGGGCCTGGCCCAATAATAAGGTGACGCAACACCTAAAATAGCCTCTCGACAAAATTTATGAAGTGGCATCTTGTATATTTCGTCCCATGCTTCATGCACTCATTATGGTGGCTTCAGAGTCCTGGAATCATCACTTGTAACTCCGTTCTTGTTCCCCTTGCGCATGCCATCATCTCCATGCTTGAACTTGCTCCAAGGATCATCTTTCTTGTCCAAGTTAGGCCCTTCATTTGTAAGCAAACCAAATGTATCCAATTTAGGCATCATCATATTCTCATGAACATTAGAATCGTTACCAAGAAACGAAAGTACCTGATAATTCAATTGGCATGCGTGAGCTCTAGTAATTGGTCCAGTATGTATAGCAGCAGGGGCTGTGGGTGTAACAATGGTATTGATGTCCTCATCACAGAGGCATATAGAGGCCATGTGATTGAGCTTTGAAATTAGCTTTGCAACATGTAGAGCATCAGTTGCTGAAGCGATTGACGTCCCGAAACATCTTGGGCCAAAAGTAGTTCTTCGAGAGCGTGGCGAACATCTTGTCACGTCCAAGATGTCCCATTAAGCCTCCTCCATGAGATTGTAACACCCTCGATGCGACTATAGCTCGCACGTGTCGAGGCACGACTTAGAGACATAATCGCATTGAAGGCATATGTCGCAAGTTAGGCAATCTTCACAAACATCCCATGTAATGTAATAATATAAGGGGAGCTACATAGTTGGCTTACACTCGCCACGTCAATCAATTACATAAATAACATAACATCATCCATACACTCAAGGCCCGACTACGGCGCCAAAATAAAAGAGAACCCAACATGCGACAACGGTCCCGTTCACCCCCAACTGGGCACCACTACTGATCGTCGGGAAAGGAAACATAGTATCGTTGAGAGTCTTCGTCGAACTCCCACTTGAGCTCATACGCATCTCCTAGAGCGGAATCATCAGGCCCTGCATCTGGTGTAACAGTAATCTGTGAGCCACGGGGACTCAGCAATCTCGCACCCTCGCGATCAAGACTATTTAAGCTTATGGGTATGGCAAGGTAAAATATAAGTGGAGCTACAGCAAGCGACTAGCAGATATAGTGGCTAACTTATTCGCAAAAGAGAGCGAGAAGAGGAGGAAAAGCACGAGCGAGAAACTAGAGAGCAACCTGCGCAAACATTACTCCAACACCGTGTCCACTTCCCGGACTCCGCCGAGAAGAGGCCATCACGGTAACACACTCAGTTGATTCATTTTAATTAATTAAGGTTCAAGTTATCTACAATCGGACATTAACAAATTCCCATCTGCCCATAACCGCGGGCACGGCTTTCGAAAGTTCAAACCCTGCAGGGGAGTCCCAACTTAGCCCATGACAAGCTCTCACGGTCAACGAAGGAATAGACCTCCTCCCAAGATGTTCCGATCAGACTCGGTATCTCGGTAACTCAAGACACTTCGACAGGTTAAAACAAGACCAGCAACACCGCCTGAATGTGCCGACAAATCCCGATAGGAGCTGCACATACCTCTTTCTCAGGGCACACTCAGATTGTCTTAGGTACGGGTAAACCAGCCCAGAGTTGCCCCTGGTGGCCACCGGCAGCTGACAGGTGGACCAACACTCAGAGGAGCACTGGCCCGGGGGGGGGGGGTTAAAATAAGATGACCCTTGAGTCTGCAGAACCCAAGGGAAAGAAAAGGCTAGGTGGCAAATGGTAAAACCAAGGTTGGGCATTGCTGGAAAAGCTTTAATCAAGGCGAACTATCAAGGGGTTCCCATTATAACCCAACCGCGTAAGGAACGCAAAATCCGGGAACATAACACCGATATGACGGAAACTAGGGCGGCAAGAGTGGAACAAAACACTAGGCGAGAGGCCGAGCCTTCCACCCTTTACCAAGTATATAGATGCATTAAGATAACATAGCAATATAATGATATCCCAACAAGTAAATAAATGTTCCAACAAGGAACGGCCTCCAATCTTCACCTGCAACTAGCAACGCTATAAGAGGGGCTGAGCAACGCGGTAACATAGCCAATCAACGGTTTGCTAGGACATGGTGGGTTAGAGGTTTGACATGGCAATTTAGGAGGCTTTCAAGATAGTGGTAGGCATCATGGCAATGGCATAGCAAAAGAGCGAGGAAACTAGCATAGCAAAGATAGTAGTGATTTCGAGGGTATGATCATCTTGCCTGCACAGTTGTCAGAGTTGACTGGATCCTCAAAAGCAAACTCAACGGGCTCCTCGTTAGCGAACTCGTCTCCCAGCTCTACCCAAACAAGACAAACAAGCAACAAGGACACAATCAACCATGTGCAAACTCAAACAACACGATGCAAAGATGATATGCTATACGGGATGCGATGCGGGATGCAAAAATGCAAGATATGACAGGAAAATGCATGAACCTGGCCTCAACTTGGAATTCCAAGGGTGCCACTGGAAAGATGAGATGAAATTGCTTGAAAACGATATAAAGAACGCCGGAATCGGAGTTACGGTTTGGAAATGGCAAGCGATTCAAAAATGACACCGGTCTGCGATTTACAGCAAGTAGGCATCTAAATGCAATGAGATTAACATGCTACATCCACGAAAAATGACAACAAAATACATGGCAGGGATGCTCACAAGATGCTTAACAAAAGTCTAGCACTGAGCTACGGCCAAAACATCCATTATGAGGTTCAAACAAGCATGGCAAAAACGCAAATGCAAAACAGATCTCACACTTAGTGAAATTAACACTTGTCTGAAATTTCAGATCATGAAGCCCTCTTCGGAGCATCAAAACAACATGCTACAGGACCTGAACATGACAAAGAAAGACATGGCATGGAGCTACTAAACAAGCTTAACAAAAGTCACTTAGTGACCTTGAGCCAAAAGGGATCACAAAATATACTAACAAGCACACGAACATAGCAAAAACACAATCAGTTTTCAGACTTAGTGAAAACTGGGACATGCTGAAATTTAACTCACGAAAGCATGTAAACGAGCTCGATGCACTCACTACGGTGCAAGTCATGGCAAGGCAAGCATACATCCCTTAAGAAGGCATAAAATACAAGCTAGACATGGCAATAACAATGGCATAGCATGCACGGATCAACTACAATAGCATCGGCAAAAATGCAAACAAGATAACGATCTGCCCAGATTCACAACGAAGCAAAAGTAGAGCTCGATTGACTCAAGCTAGGGTGCTCCATAAATGCAAACAAGGACATGGATGGATAGAGCACTACAATATTAGGAAAACTCCCTTACTGATCATCCTCAAAAGAGGCACGAATCACTAGGAAACAACAGGAACATATGGCATCATGAACTAAACAATCCCAGACTTAGTGAAAACTACTAAGTCCCTGAAAACAGATTTACCGGGTGCCTCACTTTGCAAGCTTGCACAAGTCACCACACACATCCTAAAAATGCATGGGTTGCATCTCTAGAAAGATAACAAAATTCCTAACAAAACATATGAAGGACTCACACGCATAGCATGCACACAACAATCATGGCAAAAATGACAAAAGTCTAAGATGAACTAGCAGATCTGACAATTAACTCACGAAGCCTCCTTCTAACAGCATTTCGGGCATCAAGATGAACTCAAATGAAAATTATGCAATGGAATGAAATGATGTACTCGTCGAGTCGAACATTTTGATATACTATATGTCCAAAACGGAGGTACGGATGCAAAGTTACAGCAGGTCAAAGATCGCATAAAAATTAGAGTTCGGAGGGAAAAAGTCAACCCCTAGGTTTTTTTGGATCTGGATCTGGCGACATGCACTATTCATGCACTGTTCATCGGCGCGGATTTCGAGGACTCCGGCGAGGTGGGCGGCTCCGGCGAGGTGGAGAAGGGAGGCGAGGCCGGCCGGGCGGTGGCGGTGGTCGACGAGGCGGCGACGTGAGGCGGCGGCC
>NC_041382.1:320251866-320261206 GCF_002162155.2 Triticum dicoccoides | reverse complement strand
GGCGCCGGGCGGACGTGTCCGGCGCGCGGGGATCTTTTTTTTTAGGGTATCGTGGGGGGGGGGGAGGAGATCCGAAAAACAGGGGTTCTATTTATAGGCATAAGTGGAGATAGGAGAGTCCAAATGAGGTGCGGTTTTCGGCCACGCGATCGTGATCGAACGCTCTAGGACATGGAGCAGAGTTAGGTGGGTTTTGGGCCAAATTGGAGGGGTGTTGGGCTGCAACACACACGAGGCCTTTTCGGTCCCTCGGTTAACCGTTGGAGTATCAAACGAAGTCCAAATGATACGAAACTTGACAGGCGGTCTACCTGTAGTAAACCAAGGCCGCTTGGCAAGTCTCGGTCCAATCCGGAAATGTTTAATCCCCACACACGAAAGAAAGCTAGAATTGGCCACCGGAGGAGAACGAAGCGCCAGAATGCAAAACGGACAACGGGAAAAATGCTCGAATGCATGAGATGAACACATATGCAAATGCAATGCACATGATGACATGATATGAGATGCATGACAACGATAACAACACATGGAGACAAAGACCCGAACCCGAGAAAATAAAATAACTTAACGCCGGAAATGGCAAGAGTTGGAGTACAAATTGGGAAAGTTACATCCGGGGTGTTACAACACTCCACCACTACGAAAGGATCTCGTCCCGAGATCTAGGACTGAAAAGAACGCCGGGTACTCAGAATGGAGGTGATCCTCGCGTTCCCAGGTAGCTTCACGGTCGGAATGGTGTGACCACTTGACTTTGAGAAATTTGAGTGACTTGTTGCGAGTCTTGCGTTCAGTCTCTTCAAGAATAGCAACTGGGAGCTCACGATAGGAGAGATCTTCTTGGAGCTCAATGTCCTCGAAGTTGACGGTGCGGTCAGGAGTCTTGAAGCACTTTCGAAGCTGAGAGACATGGAACACGTCATGAACATTTGCAAAGTTTGAAGGAAGCTCGAGTTGATAGGCGAGGTCGCCTCTCTTGCTGACAATCTTGAAAGGTCCCACGTATCTAGGGGCAAGCTTCCCTTTGATACCGAAGCGACGAGTACCTTTCATAGGAGAGACGCGGAGGTAAACATGATCTCCGATCTCGAAAGCCAAATCACGGTGCTTACTATCATAGTAGCTCTTCTGACGGGATTAGGCTGCTTTGAGGTTATCTCGAATGACTTTGCACATTTCTTCTGCCTCTGTGATTAAGTCATTACCCAAAAGCTGATGTTCACCCGTTTCTTACCAGTTGAGAGGGGTACGGCACTTCCTGCCATACAGAATTGCAAATGGGGCCTTGCCCGAACTTGCTTGAAAACTGTTGTTGTAAGATAATTCAGCATAAGGAAGACAATCCTCCCACTTCATGCCGAAGGAGATCACACAAGCCCTGAGCATATCTTCGAGAATCTGGTTGACACGCTCGACTTGACCGCTTGTTTGAGGATGGAAAGCTGCGCTGAAGCGGATGTTCGTGCCCATGGCCTTCTGAAAAGAATCCCAAAACTTCGAGGTAAAGATGCTGCCACGGTCTGAAGAGATCACTTGAGGAATACCATGCAGAGAGACAATACGAGACGTATAGAGTTCCGCCAATTGAGCTGCAGTGATCGACTCTCTGATAGGCAGAAAGTGAGCCACTTTGGTGAGTTTGTCGATGACAAAGAATATAGCATCATTGCCACGCTTGGACTTTGGAAACCCAATCACGAAGTCCATTTCAATGTGGTCAAACTTCCATTCTGGAATGGCAAGAGGTTGGAGGAGACCTGCTGGCCTTTGGTGTTCTGCCTTCACTCTTCTGCAGACATCACATTCATTCACGAATTGAGCGATCTCGCGCTTCATTCGAGTCCACCAATAAGCCTGCTTAAGGTCCTGATACATCTTCGTGCTCCCAGGGTGGATGGAGAGGAGAGAATTGTGAGCCTTGTTCATGATCACTTTACAAAGGTCACCTTTGGGCACAACAATACGATCCTCGAAGAAGAGAGTGTCCTTGTCATCAAGGCGGTAGCACTTGTACTTGGACTGACTCTTGGCAATCCCAATCTTCACCTTTTTCACCATAGCATCAAGAAGCTGGGCTTGGCGAATCTGGTCTTCTAAGGTAGGAGAGACTTGAAGGTTGGAAAGGAAACCTTGAGGAACAACTTGCAGATTCAGTTTGCAGAAAGCTTCACAAAGCTCGGGTTGATAAGGCTTAAGAATCAGACTGTTGCAATATGCTTTTCTGCTCAAAGCGTCAGCAATCACATTGGCCTTGCCTGGAGAATACTCGATACTCGGATTATACTCTTGAATCATTTCGAACCATCGAGTTTGCCTGAGGTTGAGATTAGGCTGAGTGAAGATGTACTTGAGACTCTTGTGATCAGTGAAAATATCCACTTTTCTTCCCAATAGAAGATCTCTCCAAGTCAAAAGAGCATGCACAACTGCCGCCAACTCGAGATCATGAGTGGGGTAGTTCTTCTCATTAGGCTTCAACTGGCGAGATGTATAAGCAACAACTTTCTTCTCTTGCATCAATACTGCGCCAAGACCTTGGAGAGAGGCATCACAAAAGACCTCGTACGGCTTGGATTCATCAGGCGGAGTCAGAACTGGAGCAGTGATCAATTTCTCTTTCAAAGTGTTGAAAGCAATATCACACTCCGGAGACCAAACGTACTTGACGTGCTTCTGAAGAAGATTAGAGAGAGGCTTCGTGATCTTAGAAAAGTTTTTAACGAATCTTCGCCAATAGCTTGCGAGACCGAGGAAACTGCGGAGTTGCTTCACGTTCTGAGGAGGTTCCCAATTCACAATTGCAGACACCTTCTCAGGATTCACTGCAATGCCCTTGGCAGAGATGATATGACCAAGATAAAGAACCTCATCGAGCCAAAATTCACACTTGGAGAACTTGGCGTAGAACTGATGTTCTCTGAGCTTATCAAGAACCATACGCAAGTGCTTGGCATGATCTTCCTTGTTCTTGGAGAAAACCAGAATGTCGTCGAGATAGACAAAAACGAAGTCATTGGTGTAGGCGTTGGAGATGAAGTTCATCATGCGAGAGAACGTCGGAGGAGCGTTGGCAAGGCCAAAAGACATGACAGCGTATTCATATGAACCAAAGCTTGTTCTGAATGCTGTCTTGGGAATATCTTCTTCACGAATGCGAATCTGGTGATAACCCATACGGAGATCAAGCTTGAAGAATACTTGGGCACCTTTGAGTTGTTCGAACAGCTCATTGATGTTGGGAAGTGGGTATTTGTTCTTGATGGTCTTCTTGTTCACTGGACGGTAATCAACACAAAGTCGGTCCGTTCCATCCTTCTTCTTCACGAAAAGAACACCACAACCCCACGGAGAAGAACTAGGCCGGATGAGACCCATTCTTTCTTGCTCATCGAGTTGCTTCTTCAGCTCCTTCAACTCTTCAGGTCCGAGCTTGTAAGGATGTTTGCACACAGGTTCCGTGCCAAGCTCAAGATCAATAACGAATTCAACTGGCCGGTGCGGAGGCATTCCTGGAAGCTCTTCTAGAAAGACGTCTTGATATTCGCAAACGACTGGAATTTGAGAGATGGCATCCAATTCACCCTTATCATTGAGAGAAAACAGACGGATGGTATTATTCCGAGCGGCAAAGACAATAACATCCTCAGACGAATGAGTCAATTGAATCTGCCTGGCTGCACAATCAAGCTGAGCCTTGTGCTTAGAAAGCCAATCCATCCCGAGAATAAGATCAATATCCGAGTCACCGAGAACCGTTGGAGAAGATAGAAACTTGTAGTCACCCAAAGAGATAGTAACATCCGGAGCAATGGAGTTAGCATGCATGCGCTTACCGGGAGAGACAACTGCTAAAGGACTAGGCAAAATTTGCAAAGGCAAACCATGCTTAGATGAAAACGGTCTCGAGATGAAACAATGCGATGCACCCGTGTCAAAAAGAACTTTTGCAGGAATTTCATTAACAGGAAGGTTACCCATGATCACATCTGACGAGTCCTCTGCCTGAGCTGCATTCATCAAATTGACCTTGGCATGCTTGGGGTTATGCTTGACCACAACTGTACTTGACGATCTGACAGGAGGAGGAGGAGGAAGATGCCTCTGGTTGAGACACTTGTTGGCATAGTGATCCTTCTGTTGGCACTTGTTGCACGTGACCTCTGAAAGTGGACGGTGATACGGAGCACTCGATCTTGGGGCTTGATACGAAGTCTTGTTCTGAAAGCCAGGGTTGGGTGGGTGAGAAGAACCACTGCCACCTTTACTCTTCTGCTGATACGGCTGACGGAACGGAGGAGGAGGAAGCCAAAACTTCTGCTGCTTGACTATTTGAGTAGAGGAAGAAGGAGTAACATCTCTGACTCGCTTCTTGGAAGCATCACACCTCAACTGAGCAGCCTCTTGCTTCAGTGCCATGTTGTAGAACTCATCGTACCTCAAGGGCTCAAAGAGGACAAGAGCGAGCTGAATTTATTCTCTGAGACCACCCCTGAACTGATATATCATGCTCTTCTCATCAGGGACGTCCTGCTTGGCAAAGCGGGCGAGCTTCTGGAACAACTTGTTGTAGTCATAGACAGACAAAGAGCCTTGCTTCAGATTGCGGAATTCCTCACGCTTGCTTTCAACCACGCTCTGCGGAATATGATGAGCTCGGAAATCTCGACGGAAATCATCCCAAGTGATAACACGTCCACCTCTGGAGTCCTTGTACTACTGGAACCATTCTGCAGCTTGATCTTTAAGTTGAAAGGAAGCAAACTTGACAAAGTCCTCAGGCCTGACGTTACTGCACTCGAAATGCTTACACAGATCCACACGCCAATCGTCAGCATCGGTTGCCTCAACACAATTGCTGAAAGTCTTTGGCCCGTTAGCAAGGAACTGGTTGTGTGTAGCAAAGTGACTCTGATTGCTGCCTTGATTCCCTTGACTGCCTTGATTGCGCTCTTGGAGAATTTGCATGATCAGCTGAGTGTTTGCATTGGTTGCGGCATCACAGCTTGCCATGCCTCTGGAGGAGGTGGAGGTGGTGGCGGATCAGGATTCGGAGTCGTGCGCATTGGAGGAGCCATCCTGAAGAGGTTGACCACCATTAGCACATTGACAGATAAATATTGAAGCTGAATCGAACAGAATGAAAAATTGCAACATATAGCCTTCACATCCGAACAAAATGAACGAATGCATTCCTCTTGAAATGGTCACATATGCATAAATTGAGAAGCCACGTAGAATTAAGGTAGAGAAATAAATCAACAAGGTATAGATCAAGAACGAATAATCGGTAAGAAATCCCAATCTCAAACCAATATCCGTGGAAGAAGAACTAGAGCTACTATAATTCCCACCTATGAAACTTCCGAACCTTTCCGGTTATGCAATCAGGTGTTGGAGATACAGGGGAAGCATAAATCTCACCCAAACTAGCAAATCCTACATCCAACTGTATCCATCCTTCAACACATAACCAAGAAACCTTCGGAAACCATCTACCTCAACCTTCAAAAAGCATCCGTTATACAAGCTATGGCGATACTCCCGAACTCCCGGCCCAGTACTGGGTGGCGTCGAGGTTATCTCACCAATGAACTGCATAAAAGAGATTTTCGATGTCGGCGAAAATATCTCAAGTATTCCAGAATTGCAACGATAAAATTATGATGACAACACCTCAGAGCTCAACTCCCCGGGACACTTCCACTAAACCCCTGACAGGAGGCACCAAGACAATGTTCTCATCATAAGCCATCGGAACGATTCCAAGATACTCGCGTGATCCTAAATTTTTTTTTAGTGAAATTTGAGAAGAGAAGAGTCAAAACTCTACGTCAGGATGCCTTACCAGAGCGATGAGGAGATTGGGAAGTAAAAAGAATTCCTAAACTCTCCGATATATAATTCCTAAAGACTCAAAACATTTTTCTAGACACAACTCGGCCGCTAAAAACGATCAAGCAATGGGGCTCCTAAGGTCGGGGAAGGCTCTGATTACCAACTTGTAACACCCTCGATGCGACTATAGCTCCCACGTGTCGAGGCACGACTTAGAGACATAATCGCATTGAAGGCATATGTCGCAAGTTAGGCACTCTTCACAAACATCCCATGTAATGTAATAATATAAGGGGAGCTACATAGTTGGCTTACACTCGCCACGTCAATCAATTACATAAATAACATAACATCATCCATACACTCAAGGCCCGACTACGGCACCAAAATAAAAGAGAACCCAACATGCGACAACGGTCCCGTTCACCCCCAACTGGGCACCACTACTGATCGTCGGGAAAGGAAACATAGTATCGTTGAGAGTCCTCGTCGAACTCCCACTTGAGCTCATACGCATCTCCTGGAGCGGAATCATCAGGCCCTGCATCTGGTGTAATAGTAATCTGTGAGCCACGGGGACTCAGCAATCTCGCACCCTCGCGATCAAGACTATTTAAGCTTATGGGTATGGCAAGGTAAAATATAAGTGGAACTGCAGCAAGCGACTAGCAGATATAGTGGCTAACTTATTCGCAAAAGAGAGAGAGAAGAGGAGGCAAAGCACGAGCGAGAAACTAGAGAGCAACCTCCGCAAACATTACTCCAACACTGTGTCCACTTCCCGGACTCCGCCGAGAAGAGGCCATCACGGTAACACACTCAGTTGATTCATTTTAATTAATTAAGGTTCAAGTTATCTACAATCGGACATTAACAAATTCCCATCTGCCCATAACCGCGGGCACGGCTTTCGAAAGTTCGAACCCTGCAGGGGAGTCCCAACTTAGCCCATGACAAGCTCTCACGGTCAACGAAGGAATAGACCTCCTCCCAAGACGTTCCGATCAGACTCGGTATCTCGGTAACTCAAGACACTTCGACAGGTTAAAACAAGACCAGCAACACCGCCCAAATGTGCCGAAAAATACCGATAGGAGCTGCACATATCTCTTTCTCAGGGCACACTCAGATTGTCTTAGGTACGGGTAGACCAGCCCAGAGTTGCCCCTGGTGGCCACCGGCAGCTGACAGGTGGACCAACACTCAAAGGAGCACTGGCCGGGGGGGGGGGGTTAAAATAAGATGACCCTTGAGTCTGCAGAACCCAAGGGAAAGAAAAGGCTAGGTGGCAAATGGTAAAACCAAGGTTGGGCATTGCTGGAAAAGCTTTAATCAAGGCGAACTATCAAGGGGTTCCCCTTATAACCCAACCGCGTAAGGAACGCAAAATTCGGGAACATAACACCGATATGACGGAAACTAGGGCGGCAAGAGTGGAACAAAACACTAGGCAAGAGGCCGAGCCTTCCACCCTTTACCAAGTATATAGATGCATTAAGATAACATAGCAATATAATGATATCCCAACAAGTAAATAAATGTTACAACAAGGAATGACCTCCAATCTTCACCTGCAACTAGCAACGCTATAAGAGGGGCTGAGCAACGCGGTAACATAGCCAATCAATGGTTTGCTAGGACATGGTGGGTTAGAGGTTTGACATGGCAATTTAGGAGGCTTTCAAGCAAGTGGTAGGCATCGTGGCAATGGCATAGCAAAAGAGCGAGCAAACTAGCATAGCAAAGATAGTAGTGATTTCGAGGGTATGATCATCTTGCCTGCACAGTTGTCAGAGTTGACTGGATCCTCAAAAGCAAACTCAACGGGCTCCTCGTTAGCGAACTCGTCTCCCATGCAAAGATGATATGCTATGCGGGATGCGATGCGGGATGCAAAAATGCAAGATATGACAGGAAAATGCATGAACCTGGCCTCAACTTGGAATTCCAAGGGTGCCACTGGAAAGATGAGATGAAATCGCTTGAAAACGATATAAAGAACGCCGGAATCGGAGTTACGGTTTGGAAATGGCAAGCGATTCAAAAATGACACCGGTCTGCGATTTACAGCAAGTAGGCATCTAAATGCAATGAGATGAACATGCTACAGCCACCAAACATGACAACAAAATACATGGCAGGGATGCTCAGAAGATGCTTAACAAAAGTCTTGCACTGAGCTACGGCCAAAACATCCATTATGAGGTTCAAACAAGCATGGCAAAAACGCAAATGCAAAACAGATCTCAGACTTGGTGAAATTAACACTTGTCTGAAATTTCAGATCATGAAGCCCTCTTCGGAGCATCAAAACAACATGCTACAGGACCTGAACATGACAAAGAAAGACATGGCATGGAGCTACTCAACAAGCTTAACAAAAGTCCCTTAGTGAACTTGAGCCAAAAGGGATCACAAAATATACTAACAAGCACACGAACATAGCAAAAACACAATCAGTTTTCAGACTTAGGGAAAACTGGGATATGCTGAAATTTAACTCACGAAAGCATGTAAACGAGCTCGATGCACTCACTACGGTGCAAGTCATGGCAAGGAAAGCATACATCCCTTAAGAAGGCATAAAATAAAAGCTAGACATGGCAAGAACAATGGCATAGAATGCACGGATCAACTACAATAGCATCGGCAAAATCGCAAACAAGTTGACGATCTGCCCAGATTCGCAACGAAGCAAAAGTAGAGCTCGATTGACTCAACCTAGGGTGCTCCATAAATGCAAACAAGGACATGGATGGATAGAGCACTACAAGATTAGCAAAACTCCCTTACTGATCATCCTTAAAAGAGGCACAGATCACTAGGAAACAACAGGAACATATGGCATCATGAACTAAACAATCCCAGACTTGGTGAAAACTCCTAAGTCCCTGAAAACAGATTTACCGGGTGCCTCACTTTGCAAGCTTGCACAAGTCACCACACACATCCTAAAAATGCATGGGTTGCATCTCTAGAAAGATAACAAAATTCCTAACAAAACATATGAAGGACTCACACGCATAGCATGCACACAACAATCATGGCAAAAATGACAAAAGTCTAAGATGAACTAGCAGATCTGACAATTAACTCACGAAGCCTCTTTCTAACAGCATTTAGGGCATCAAGATGAACTCAAATGAAAATGATGCAATGGAACGGAATGATGTACTCGTCGAGACGAACATTTTTATATACTATATGTCCCAAACGGAGCTACAGATGCAAAGTTACAACAGGTCAAAGTTCGCATAAAAATTAGGGTTCGGAGGGAAAAAGTCAACCCCTAGGTTTTTTTGGATCTGGATCTAGCGACGTGCACTGTTCATGCACTGTTCATCGGCACGGATTTCGAGGACTCCGGCGAGGTGGGCGGCTCCGGCGAGGTGGAGAAGGGAGGCAAGGCCGACCGGGCGGCGGCGGTGGTCGACGAGGCGGCGGCGTGAGGCGGCGGTGGCGCGGCGAGCTCCGGCTCGGGCCGGGCGGCGGAGAGGCGGCC
>NC_041382.1:320189222-320251356 GCF_002162155.2 Triticum dicoccoides | reverse complement strand
GAGGCGGCCGCGGCGGCGCGGTGGTGGTGCGCGGCGGCGCCAGCCACCGGAGGCGATGAAGGCAGCGGCGATCAAGGCGTGGAGGGGACGGGGCGGCTCGGGCCCTCGGGGGCCCTCCCCGGGCCGAGCGGGCCGCGGCGGGAGGCGAACGGCGGCGGCCATGTGGCGGGCGACGATAGGCTGAGGCGGCGGCGGCGATTCTGTCCGGCGCCGGGCGGACGTGTCCGGCGCGCGGGGATCTTTTTTTTAGGGTTTCATGGGGGGAGGAGATCCGAAAAACGGGGGTTCTATTTATAGGCATAAGTGGAGATAGGAGAGTCCAAATGAGGTGCGGTTTTCGGCCACGCGATCATGATCGAACGCTCTCGGACATGGAGCAGAGTTAGGTGGGTTTTGGGCCAAATTGGAGGGGTGTTGGGCTGCAACACACACGAGGCCTTTTCGGTCCCTCGGTTAACCGTTGGAGTATCAAACGAAGTCCAAATGATATGAAACTTTACAGGCGGTCTACCGGTAGTAAACCAAGGCTGCTTGGCAAGTCTCGGTCCAATCCAGAAATGTTTAATCCCCATACATGAAATAAATCTAGAATTGGCCACCGGAGGAGAACGAAGCGCCGGAATGCAAAATGGACAACGGGAAAAATGCTCGAATGCATGAGATGAACACGTATGCAAATGCAATGCACATGATGACATGATATAAGATGCATGACAACGATAACAACACACGGAGACAAAGACCCGAACCCGAGAAAATAAAATAACTTAACGCCGGAAACGGCAAGAGTTGGAGTACAAATTGGGAAAGTTACATCCAGGGTGTTACAGAGATTCCTGCAAAAGCAACAAAAGAAGAAAAGACTCGGGGATGCAAAGTTTGTTAGCTCTCACAAGATATCCATCTTTGATGTAATAGCGTTCCCAAGATGTATGCGACAAACACTTGGCATAAGGTGTAGCAAAAGTTACATCATGCTCATACAAGTCTTTCATATGCTCGAAGCCAATGACATCTAAATCAAGTTGTGTAACAAGCATGCATATGCGGGAAAGAGCATCCGCTACAATGTTTTCCTTACCTTTGATGTATTTGATGACATAAGGAAAAGACTCAATAAATTCACTCCATTTAGCATGATGCTTGTTCAACTTGGTTTGACCCTTAATATACTTGAGAGTCTCATGATCGATATGAATGATAAACTCATGTGGATGAAGGTAATGTTCCCATTCATGCAAAACGCGGGCTAAAGCATATAGCTCTTTGTCATAGATGGGGTAATTGAGTTGCGCTCCGGAAAGTTTCTCACTAAAGTAAGCTATCGGGCACTTCTCTTGCGTTAACACACCTCCTATGCCATTACCACTAGCATCGCAATGAATCTCAAAAGGCTTGTCGAAGTTGGGTAAAGCAAGCACGGGATCACGAGTAAGCAAATTCTTAAGCTCATTGAATGCAGTTTCTTGGGATGGTCCCCAAACAAAATGCGCATTCTTCTTGCTCAAAGCATGTAAAGGAGATGCAATGGTGCTAAAATCCTTCATAAATCAATGATAGAAACCCGCAAGGCCAAGAAAACTACACACTTGATGCAAGTTGGTTGGTTGTGGCCAAGTCTTAATAGCATTGATCTTGGACTCATCAACATGAACACCCTTAGATGAAACAACAAAACCCAAGAAAACGAGCTTTTCAACACCAAAAAGGCATTTCTCCATATTAGAATAGAGGCGCTCTTTTCTAAGAGTTTGCAAAACGGTGCGGACATGGGTGACATGCTCTTTGAGAGATTTGCTAAACACAAGAATGTCATCGAAGTAAACCACAACAAATATACCAATGTAAGGGCGAAAAACATGATTCATAAGGCGCATAAAAGTGCCCGGTTCCTCTGAGAGACCCGTAGGCATAACTAACCACTCAGACAAACCAAACTTGGTTTTGAAGGCGGTTTTCCATTCATCACCCTCTTGTATGTGGATTTGATAGTAACCACTCTTAAGATTAATTTTGGAAAAGATAGTGGCACCGCAAAGCTCATCAAGCATACCGTCTAGGCGTGGAATGTGATACCTATATCGAACGGTGATAGGACTGATAGGTCTACAATCGGAGCACATGTGAAATCTACCGTCACATTTTGGCACAAGAATGACCGGGACGGCACAAGGACTCAAACTTTCACGCACATGTCCATGGTCTATGAGATGTTTTACTTGCCTTTGTATTTCTTTGGTTTCTTTGGGGTTGACGCGGTATGGAGCTTTGTTCGGAAGAGGTGCTCCGGGGATGAGGTCAATTCGGTGCTCAATGCCTCGTAGAAGAGGTAGACCCGGAGGTAGCTCATCGGGGAAAACATCTTGAAATTCCTGCAAAAGAGAAGACAAGACTAAACGTAGAGTGTGAGAGGTGTTAGCTTGTGGTGCGTTGTCCTTGCACAAGAGGACATAGTGTAACACACTAGATGGGTTCTCACACACTTCTCTTATGTCATGTTTGGTGGCAAATAGAACTAGGTTCTTATTTTCGCTCATCGTGGAGGCACTCGATTTGGGGTTGTGACGCTCACTCTCTTTTTTGTGGCTTGCTCTCTCAGTATGATCTGCACGATGGGTCACTTGCTTGTCGGTGATCACTTGACTTGGCGACATTGGACGGAGAACATACTCCTTGCCCTTCATCTTGAAGAGGTAGTGGTTCGTTCGGCCGTTGTGGATGACTCCTCTATCGAATTGCCAAGGGCCTCCAAGGAGAAGATGGCAAAAGGTCATTGGAACGAAATCACACTCCTAGGTGTCTTCATAGGCACCAATTTTGAAGGAGACTTGTACTCGGTGCTCGACTTGGATGGTGCCGAAGTCGCTAAGCCATTGCACTTTGTATGGATGTGGATGCTTTGTCTTGGGCAATTGGATCTTGGAGCAAAGTTCTTCACTTGCGATATTATGACAACTCCCTCCATCGATGATGACCTTGACGGATCGTCCATTGATACCAGCCTTGGCGTGGAATATGTGGCATCTTTGGCCTTCCTCTTGGTGTTGTTGGAGAGTCAAGACTTTGGAGACAACAAGTGCAGGACTTGAGTCTTCATCACAAAAGACTTGTTCTTCTTCATTGTTCACTTGGCGGTGCATGGCGACTTGATCAAGGGCTTCCATTTCTCCTTCACTTAGTGAGTCATAAGTGCCATCATCGTTGAAGACCATGGTTCGCTTGTTGGTGCACTCATAGGACTTGTGGCCTCGGCCTCCGCAAGTGAAACACTTGAAGGAACTCGTCTTGACGGTCTCATCGGTTGGGGTTGATGATGATGAAGCTCTCAGCTTGAAGTTGCTCGTAGTAGGATGCCTTGTAAGTGACGAAGCTTTCTTGGAACTCGACTTGTCGACGTTGGTAGTGGAATGCTTTGTAGTCGGTGTTGGAATCGTTGAAGCTTGGTTGTTGGAGAAGCCGTAGGACTTGGATGAGAACTTGGCATACTTGAAATCATCTTGCACTTGGCGTTCCGCTTTGGTAGCTTGGTGCACTAGCTCGATGAGGTTCAAGTATGGTTGGAAGTCGGCGATCTTCTTGATAGGATGGTTGAGTCCATTCAAGAAACGTGCCATTGTTTGCTCATCATCTTCCATGACATTGGCTCGTATCATTGCAATCTCCATCTCCTTGTAGTACTCTTCAACGCTCTTGGTTCCTTGCTTGAGTTGTTGGAGTTTCTTGAAGAGGTCGCGGTTGTAGTAAATAGGTACGAAGTGTGCTCTCATGACATGCTCCATTTGCGCCCAAGTAGTGATGGGTGGTTCACCTCTTGCCTCTCGACGCACGATAACTTGTTCCCACCAAATGAGCACATAGTCTTGGAACTCAAGGGATGCCATGGCGATCTTCTTCTCTTCTTCATAATTGTGCAAACGGAAGATCTTGTCAACTTTCAATGCCCATGAAAGGTACTCTTCAGGATCGTTGCTTCGGTTGAACTTGGGCATGGTGAACTTGAGTTTTCCACAGCGTTGCTCTTCATTGTGTTGGGGTCGGGGATGATGACGCCCATGTTGTTGATGATTGTTCAACTCATGGTGCTCTTGGCACGGAGGGTTGTCAACCTCATGTTGCTCTTGTCGTGGAGGATCTCCATTGTATTCATGATGTTGAGGAACTTGTTGTTCTTGACGTGCTTGTGGAGGAGCTTGTCGAGCTCGAAGAGGAGCTTGAGGAACTTGATGATGCACGCGAGATTGAAATCTTCGTTCTTGAATTTCTTCGCGAAATGCTTCCTCTTGTTCTCGCGCTTGTCAGCCTCTGTCGGCTACGGCTCGACTTGAATCTTGGAGGGCTTGTTGCGCCGCAAGTGCTTGAGCTTCACGGAGTTGTTCTTCTTGGCGTTTGCCTCGGCATAACCCAACCATTTTGGACCGTTTCACTCTCCGACACATTTGCTACTTCAAGGTTTGAGAATTTGAGTTGCGGTACCGTATCCTTTTGTGTTTCGGCTATCTAGGTATGGTTCAACATCGACATCACCGCCGCTCATCTTTGCCTGGCTTATTAGGGATGATAGACTAATCATCCCAGGTAATCACACGACCTCCTCTAGAATCTTCGTATTGTTGATACCACTCAGCAGCTTGGTCTTTGAGTTGGAACAAAGCAAACTTGACAAAGTCCTCAGGCCTGACGTTGCTACACACAAAATGTTTGCAGATATCCACGAGCCAATCGTCAGCGTCTGTGGCCTCGACACAGTTACTGAAGGACTTCAGTTGGTTTGCGAGGAACTGGTTGAGGGTAGCAAACTAAGCTTGATTGTTGCCATGGCCTTGATTTCCTTGGTTGCGCTCTTGCAAGAGTTGCATAAGCATCTGCGTGTTGGCGTTGGTGGCGGCCATGACAGCTTGCCATGCCTCCGGAGGTGGAAGTGGTGGCGGAGGTTCCAGATTCTGACGCGTTGGAGGAGCCATCCTGAAGAGGTTGACATCCGTTAGCATCTTGACAGACATATATTCAAGCTGAATCAATGGATCAAAATTGCAACATATAGACTTAATCATTTGAACAAGAATGAACAAATGAATTCCAAAGGAAATGATCACACTTCCATAAATTGAGAAGCCACTTAGATAAAGATAGATGAATAATGCAACAAGGTACGGATATGAGCAAATAATTGGTAAGGATTACCCAATCACAAACCAAATATCTACGGGAAGAAATACTAGAGCTACATGAATTCCCACCTATGAAACTCCCGAAACTTTCTAGTTATGCAATCAGGTGTTGGGGATACAGGGTAAGCATAATATCTCATGCAAAACTAGCAAATCCTACATCCAGCTGTATCCATCCTTCAACACATAACCAAGAAACCTTCGAAAATCATTTACCTCAACCTTCGAAAAGCATCCGTTATACGAGTTATGGCAATACTCCCGAACTCCCACCCTAGTACTGGGTGGCGTCGAGGTTATCTCACCAACAACTGCATAAAGGAGATTTTCCATGTTGGCGAAACTCAGGTATTCCAGAACTGCAACGATAAAATTGTGACGACAACACCTCGGAGCTCAACTCCCCAGGACACTGCCACAACCCCTAAATGCCAGGAGGCACCAAGAACAATGTTCTCGTCACAAAACCATCGGAATGATTCCATGATACCCGCATGATCCTAATTTTTTTTTGGGAAATTTGAGAAGAGAAGAGTCAAAACTCTACGTCAGGAGGCCTCACCAGAGCAACGAAGGGACTGAGGAGTAAAAAGAATCCTACTCTCCGATATATATATAATCCTATAAGACTCAAAACATTTTTTTGACTCAACAACACCAACGATTCAATCAAGCAGGGGGCTCCTAAGTTGGGGAAGGCTGTGATTACCAACTTGTCACACCCACGATGCGGCTATATCTCCCACGTGTCAGAGCACAACTTAGAGGCATAACCGCATTGTGGGCATGTCGCAAGATGGGTAATCTTTACACATCCCATGTACTGAATAAGAAAGAGATAAAGAGTCGGCTTACAATCGCCACTTCACACAATACATAAATATAGCATTACGTCATCCAGAATACAATCAAGGTCCGACTACGGAACCAAATAAAGAAAGACAACCCCTAATGCAATAGATCCCCGATCGCCCCAACTGGGCTTCACTACTGATCGTCTGGAAAGGAAACATAGTAACGTCCTGAATCCTCATCAAACTCCCACTTGAGTTCGGTCGCATCCCCTGGACTGGCATCATCGGCACCTGCATCTGGTTTTGGAAGTAATCTGTGAGTCACGGGGACTCAGCAATCTCACACCCTCGCGATCAAGACTATTTAAGCTTATGGGTAGGAAAAGGTAGTGAGGTGGAGCTGCAGCAAGCACTAGCATATATGGTGGCTATCTTACGCAAATGAGAGCGAGAAGAGAAGAAAAGCACGGTCGAGAAGCTATAAAGATCAAGAAGTGATCCTAAAACTACTTACGTTCAAGCATAACACGAGACCGTGTTCTCTTCCCGGACTCCGCCGAAAAGAGACCATCATGGTTACACACGCTGTTGATTCATTTTAATTAAGTTAAGTTTCAAGTTTTCTACAACCGGACATTAACAAATTCCCATCTGCCCATAACTGCGGGCACGGCTTTCGAAAGTTCAAAACCCTGCAGGGGTGTCCCAACTTAGCCCATCACAAGCTCTCACGGTCAACGAAGGATATTCGATCTCCCAGGATAACCCGATCAGGCTCGGAATCCCGGTTACAAGACATTTCGACAATGGTAAAACAAGACCAGCAAAGACGCCCGATGTGCCGACAAATCCCGATAGGAGTCGCACGTATCTCGTTCTCAGGGCACATCGGATAGGTTAAGCTATGAGTAAAACCAACCCTCGAGTTTCCCCGAGGTGGCCCTGCAGGCTGCCCGTTTAGGACCAACACTTAGAGGAGCACTGCCTCGGGGGGGGGGGTTAAAATAAAGATGACCCTTGAGTCTGCGGAACCCAAGGGAAAAAGGCTTAGGTGGCAAATGGTAAAACCAATGTTGGGCCTTGCTGGAGGAGTTTTATTCAAGGCGAACTATCAAGGGGTTCCCATTATAAGCTAACCGCGTAAGGAACGCAAAATGAAGGAACATAACACCGGTATGACGGAAACTAGGGTGGCAAGAGTGGAACAAAACACCAGGCATAAGGCCAAGCCTTCCACCCTTTACCATGTATATAGGTGCATTAAAGTAAACAAGATATAATAATAAGGGCCAATTCCAGTTCTGCCCCTAACTTGAACCCACTACTCAGTTTTGCCCCTAGTTTTTGGGCATGCTCAGTTTTGCCCCTCAGCCGTCAGTGCCACTTATAGAAATGCCCCTCCGCTCCGTTTCTGTCCAGTCAAAGCCGTTTGACTGCTATATGGCCGTCTCCTTGACATTTTTGCCCCTGACTTGATGTCTCACTTACTGGTGGGGTCCATTCTCAAAAAACAAAACAAAAAACCCGTTCTCTCACCCCTCTCTCTCACACACACTTACAGGTGGGCCACGAGACCCACCGCCAAGGTCAAAATTGGTCCATGGCGAGGCATGCCTGGCCGTGAGCGGCTCGCTCACCGGCGGCTCAGCGTAGGTGGCCAACGACCGCGAGAGGAGGGCCCAAGGCACGCAGTGTATCTGCGTAACGCATGCCAAGCGAGTTGGGCGCCGCAGCGGTTGGTGGTAACATGCGCGCGCGACCACCTGAGTTTGGTCATGGCGGCCGGCTTCACGCTGGGAGCTACAGGCGCAGAATCAAGAGGGGGAAGAGGGCGTTAGGGGTGCGACCTTACAGCGATGGCGAAACGGATGTCAGGGAGGTCCACGGTGGCTTGGGGCGATCGAATCTAGGAGGTCAACAACGACAACCGTAGCGAAGGACGGGGTCCTGGGCGTCGTCTACGGGTGTCCCCTGCCCGATTCACCGCGTGGGCTGGACGAGAGCTGGCCTGCGGTGCTCATGGACATGCTCCTTTGTCTCGAGCTAGCCTCTGGCAGAAGGAATCGTCCGATGTGTTTTAACAACATCGAATCGAACGCGGCGGTCTGAGGTCGAGGCGGGGAAGATGTGGCGTGTCACTCGGCGCTGATCGTCTCTCCTCAAATTAGTTGGCTTTTAGGATGAGGGCATCTCGTAAGAGCTTCCTGGCGAGGTGGAGGCGCTTGGGGTTGCCGTTGGCCGCGAGGAGACGAAGGCAGCGGCGAAAGTGGCGCTCTTCAGAGGTGAGAGAGGGAGAGGCCGTGAGGGAGGGAGGGAGGGAGAGAGGGATGGAGGGAGAGCTGCCGTGCGTGGGGAGCTAGCGGCGGCAGCGCACGGGCTCTAGGCAGCCGGCGGTCGCCGGAGTTGAGAGAGAGAGGGTCCGTGAGGTAGAGGGAGATTGGTGGGAGGTGAGAGAGAGGCCATGAGGGGCCCACATGTAAGTGAGAGGGAGAGAGGGGTGAGAGAAAGAGTTTTTCCTTTTTTTTGAATGGGTCCCACATGTAAGTGACACACGGAGGGAGGGGCAATATGTCCAATAAACGCCCCATAGACGGTCAAAGCCCTTTGACCGAACGGTAACGGCACAGAAGGGTATTTTTATAAGGGGAACTAACGGCGGAGGGGCAAAACTGAGCATACCCGAAAACTAGGGGCAAATCTGAGTAGTCGGTTCGAGTTAGGGGCACAAATGTAAATATCCCTAATAATAATATCCCAACAATAATCATGTTCCAACAAAGAACAAGCTCCATCTTCACCTGCAACTAGCAACGCTATAAGAGGGACAGAGCAAAGCGGTAACATAGCCAAACAACGGTTTGCTAGGACAAGGCGGGTTAGAGGCTTGACATGGCAATATGGGAGGCATGGTAAAGCATGTGGTAGGTATCGCAGCATAGCAATAGAGAGAACAACTAGCAAGCAAAGATAGAAGTGATTTCGAGGGTATGGTCATCTTGCCTGCAAAGTTCTCCGAGTTGACCTAAGCTTTGATGTAGGGTAGAGACCCTAATCGCCCGATCTTTCACGAAAGGAGCAGATCCCTGGGAAATCACGAAGAATGTGGGGGAAGAACGGAAAGGAAACACAACAAGAAACACGAGAGGAAACACTAAACCGACATGAATAAGTCACACATGGGCTAGATCCTCGAGTACATAGGCAGAGATACATGAATCCACGGTCAACTAAGGATGATACACGGTAACCGGTCTTCTCCGTGAGGAGGTCTTGATGTTCTTCCCTAAAGAGGGGTCTTGAATCCGCTTGGGGATCTTCTCCGGTGGAGGCTCGAATCTCCGTGGAGAAGGTAACCAAGTGGATGAGCAAAGCTCTCTCACAAATATGAGCTAAACATTTGCTAACCCAAAAACATAGGTAGGAGAAGAGTACTTATAGTCTAGGTGACGAAAGGGTACACGGGCCTCGACCCAAGTGGCTGCGCGCAGGTAGGGCCAGAAGTTCCGGGGAAGGTCCGGCCTAACCCGAGAGCTGGCGCGGGTGGAGCTGGATTGGCATCCGGGGGCCGGAAGGTCCGGGCTAGACGGAAGTTCCGGGCGCTGGAAGGTCCGAGACAGGTTCCGGGCTAACCCGAGAGTTGGCAAGAGTTGGCACGCCTGGGCTGGGCCAAGTCGTCAGAGGCCGGAAGCTCCGGGTCGGACGGAAGTTCCAGGCTCTGGCCGGAGGTTCCGGGCTGTCTAGAGTGTTGACGCCTGTCTCTTCTTCTCCAGTCCTTGGCTTCGAGTCTTGAGCGTTGTACCCGATCACACATAGCATCTCGGACATAGGCAATAGCCATGTCTCACTTGCAGAGGGGGGAAACTCAAGTAGGAGTGATGTCACCTCGGATTGAATAGCACGTGCCCTAGCCCTTGTCATGGGTCCACTTGGAGCTTGGATAGTTGAGGGGGCGTCCATGGGGATGGTCGTGGGATGCTCCGCATCATCTCCCCTCCCTTGGGGAAGATCCATCCTTGGATCAGATTCTTCATCACCATGGAAGGGAGAGAGATCTTTGATGTTGAAGATGTCGCTCACGTTGTATTTGTCGCGCGGGAGGTTGATCTTGTAAGCATTGTCGTTGTAGCGTGCGAGCACCTTGAAGGGTCCATCTGCTCGTGGTCGAAGATTATACTTGCTTTCTTGTGGAAAGCACTCCTTGCGAAGGTGTAGCCACACGAGATCACCAATGTTGAATACCAGAGGTTGCCTGTTGACGTTGAGCTTGGTCACAAGGCGTTGTACTTGGCGCTTGATGGTGTTTCTTGTATCTCCATGCACCTTCTTGAGATGTGTTGCCCGTGCACTTGCGTCTAAATTGAAGCGCTCTTGGAGTGGTAGAGGAAGAATGTCCAATGGTGACAAAGGGTTGAATCTGTAGACGACCTCGAAAGGGGACTTGCCGGTTGTTGAGTGTCTTGCTCGGTTGTAGGCGAACTCGGCGATGGGTAGACACTCCTCCCACTCCTTGATGTTCTTCTTGATGAGTACTCGAAGTAGAGCGGAGAGTGTGCGGTTTGTCACCTCCGTTTGGCCGTCGGTTTGAGGATGGTACGCCGTGGAGAAGAGTAGCTTGATTCCGAGCTTAGCGCATAGGGTCTTCCAAAAGTAGCTAAGGAACTTGATGTCGCGGTCCGAGACAATTGTCTTTGGCAAACCATGGAGACACTATATTTCCCTACAAAAGAGATTAGCAACATGTGAAGCACCGTCTATCTTGTGACAAGGAATAAAATGTGCCATTTTTGAGAAACGGTCCACAACAACAAATATGGAATCTTTCCCATTTTGAGTTCTAGGCAAACCAAGTACAAAGTCCATGCTAATGTCTTCCCAAGGTTGGTATGGAATTGGTAAAGGCATATAGAGACCATGAGATTGAGCTTTGGACTTAGCTTTGCGACATGTAGAACACCGGTTGGTGAAACAATTGACGTCCCGAAACATCTTTGGCCAAAAGTAGCTCTTCGAGAGCGTGGCGAACGTCTTGTCGTGTCCGAAGTGTCCCATTAAGCCTCCTCCATGAGATTCCTGCAAAAGCAACAAATGAGAGAGGACTCGAGAATGCAAAGTTTGTTAGCTCTCATAAGATATCCATCTTTTAGGTAATAGTGTTCCCAATATGTATGCGACAAACACTTGGCATAAGGAGTAGCAAAAGTTGCATCATGCTCATACAAGTCTTTGATATGCTCGAAGCCAATGACATCTAACTCAAGTCGTGTGACAAGCATGCATATGCGGGAAAGAGCATCCGCTACGATGTTTTCTTTTCCCTTGTTGTACTTTATGACATAGGGAAAGGACTCAATAAATTCACTCCATTTAGCATGACACTTGTTCAACTTTGTTTGTCCCTTAAGGTACTTGAGAGTCTCATGATCAGTATGAATGATAAACTCATGGGGACGAAGGTAATTTTCCCATTCGTGCAAAACGCGGACTAAAGCATATAGCTCATTATCATAGATAGGGTAATTGAGTTGCGCTCTGGAAAGTTTCTCACTAAAGTAAGCTATGGGGCGCTTCTCTTGCGTTAACACACTTCCTATGCCATTACCACTAGCATCGCAATGAATTTCAAAAGGTTTATCGAAGTTGGGTAAAGCAAGCATGGGAGCATGAGTAAGAAAATTCTTAAGCTCATTGAATGCGATTTCTTGGGATGGTCCCCAAATAAAAGGCGCATTCTTCTTGCTCAAAGCATGCAAAGGCAAAGCAATGGTGCTAAAATCATTCGCAAAGCGACGATAGAAACCCGCAAGACCAAGGAAACTACGCACTTGATGCAAGTTGGTTGGTTGCGGCCAAGTCTTAATAGCATTGATCTTGGACTCATCTACATGAACACCCTTAGAACAAACAACAAAACCCAAGAAAACGAGCTTATCAACACCAAAAAGGCATTTCTCCATATTAGCATAGAGGCTCTCTTTTCTAAGAGTTTGCAAAACTGTGCGGACATGAGTGACATGCTCTTTGATAGATTTGCTAAACACAAGAATGTCATCGAAGTAAACCACAACAAATATACCAATGTAAGGGCGAAAGACATGATTCATAAGGCGCATAAAAGTGCTGGTGCTTCCGAGAGACCTATAGGCATGACTAACCACTCATACAAACCAAACTTGGTTTTGAATGAGGTTTTCCATTCATCACCTTCTTGTATGCGGATTTGATATAATACTCTTAAGATCAAATTTGGAAAATATAGTGGCACCACTAAGTTCATCTAGCATATCATCTAGGCGTGGAATGGGGTATCAATAGCGAACGGTGATAGCATTGATAGGTCTACAATCGGAGCACATGCGAAAGCTACCGTCACGTTTTGGCACAAGAATGACCGGTATGGCACAAGGGCTCAAACTTTCACGCACATGTCCATGGTCTATGAGGTGCTTTACTTGCCTTTGAATTTCTTTGGTTTCTTCGGGGTTGACGCGGTAGGGAGCTTTGTTCGAAAGCGGTGTTCCGGGGATGAGGTCGATGCGGTGCTCAATGCCTCGTAGTGGAGGTAGTCCCGGAGGTAGTTCATCGGGGAAAACATCTTAAATTGTTGCAATAAATAAGATAACACCAAGGGTAGATTGTGAGAGGTGTTAGTTTGTTGTTCCTTGTCCTTGCACAATAGGACATAGTGTAGGACACTTGATGGGTTCTCACACACTTCCCGCATCTCGCGTTTGGTGGCAAATAGAACTAAGTTTTTCTTGTCGCTCATCATGGAGGCACTCAATTTGGGCTTGTGGCGCTCACTCTCTTTTTGGTGGCTCACTCTCTCACCATTCTCTCCATGATGGGTAGCTTGCTTATCGGCGATCACTTGGCTTGGAGACATAGGTCGTAGCACAAACTCCTTTCCTTGCATCTTTAAGCTATAGTGGTTTGTACGCCCATTGTGGACGACCCCTCTATCGAATTGCCACGGCCGTCCAAGGAGAAGATGAAAAACGGTCATTGGGATGACGTCGCACTCCAAGGTGTCTTCGTAGGCGCCGATTTTGAAGGAGACTTGTACTCGGTGCTCGACTTGGATGGTGCTGGAGTCACTAAGCCATTGCACTTTATATGGATGTGGATGCTTCGTCTTGGGCAATTGGAGCTTGGAGTAAAGTTCTTCATTTCGCGATTATGACAACTTCCTCCATCGATGATGACCTTGACGAATCGTCCATTGATGCCGGCCTTGGTGTGGAATATGTTGCATCTTTGGTCTTCTTCGTGGTGATGTTGGAGGGTCAAGACTTTGGAGACAACAAGTGCGGGACTTGAGTCTTCATCGCAAAAGACTTGTTCTTCTTCATTGTTCACTTGGCGGTGCATGGCGACTTGCTCAAGGGCTTCAATTTCTCCTTCACTCATGGAGTCATAAGTGCCATCGTCGTTCAAGATCATGGTGCGCTTGTTGGGGCACTCATAGGACTTGTGGCCTCGGCCGCCGCAAGTGAAACACTTAAAGGAACTCGTCTTGACGGTCTCATCGGTTGGGGTTGAGGATGATGAAGCTCTCGGCTTGAAGTTGCTCGTAGTAGGATTGCTTGTAGTTGCCGAAGCTTTCTTGGAAGTCGACTTGTGAAGTTGATTGAAGAAGGCTTTGGAGTCGGTGTTGGAGTCATTGAAGCTTGGTTGGTGGTGAAGCCGTAGGACTTGGATGAGAACTTGGCATACTTGAAATCATCTTGCACATGGCGTTCCGCTTTGGTGGCTTGGTGCACTAGCTCGATGAGATTTGAGTATGGTTGGAAGTCGGCGATCTTCTTGATGGGATGGTTGAGGCCATTTAAGAAGCGTGCCATTGTTTGCTCATCATCTTCTGTGACATTGGCTCTTATCATTGCAATCTCCATCTCCTTATAGTATTCTTCAACGCTCTTGGTTCCTTGCTTGAGTTGTTGGAGTTTCTTGAAGAGATCGCGGTTGTAATAGGTAGGTACGAAGCGTGCTCTCATGACATCCTTCATTTGCACCCAAGTAGTGATGGGTGGATCACCTCTTGCCTCTCGGCGCTCAATGACTTGTTCCCACCAAATAAGGGCATAGTCTTGGAACTCAAGGGATGCCATCGCGATCTTCTTCTCTTCTTCATAGTTGTGCAAACGGAAGATCTTGTCAACTTTCAATGCCCATGAAAGGTACTCTTCGGGATCGTTGCTTCCGTTAAACTGAGGCATGGTGAACTTGAGCTTGCCGTAGCGTTGCTCTTCATTGTGTTGGAGTCGGGGATGATGATGCCATGTTGTAGATGATTGTTCAACTCGTGGTGCTCTTGACGTGGAGGGTTGTCAACCTCATGTTGCTCTTGTCGTGGAGGATTTCCATTGTCTTCATGCTCTCGATGAACTTGATGGTGTTGCCGAGCTTGTGGGGGAGCTTCGTGAGCTCGAGGAGGAACTTGACGATGCACGCGAGCTTGAAATATTTGTTCTTGAATTTCTTCGCGATGTGCTTCCTCTTGTTCACGGTCTTGACGGCCTCGGTCGGCAACGGCTCGACTCGAATCGCGTAAAGTTTGTTGCGCCGCCAATGCTTGAGCGTCACGGAGTTGTTGTTCTTGAGGTTGTGCCTCGGCATCTTGTGCAATTTGATGTAGACGTGCGCGTTCTTCCACTTCATGTTGGCGTTGTCGTTGCCATTCTCGTGCTAGCGCAAAGGCTTCTTGGGTTTGACGTCGTCGATGCTCTTGCGAGTCGGTGTCGCATAGAGGATTGAGGTTTGCGTGATGCTCGTTGCACGCTGCACATTGAAGAGTGTTCGAAGATGGTGTACTTGAGCCGGAGAGGGTGAAGTCGGAGGGGCGGCTTGAATGGCTCCTTCTTGAAGTGGAAGACGAGCGGTCGAGCAACAAAGCACGAATTTCGTCCATCCTTGCGTCATTCTCTTGCTTGTGATCGTCGAGCTTGGGGTCGAAGTAGTCCCTTGTACGCTGCTCGGAAAGTCACAAGTCGGTGGCAAGATTGTCGATGCGTTCACTCATAGCTTGTTGCTCTTGATGCAAAGCATGTTGTGCACCAAAGAGATGACTCTTGGTGACAAAGGAGTTCATGTCGTCGTCTTGCTCCATGAAGAGTGGGTTGGTAGAAGTACTTGGCCTATCCATCATTCCAAGACAAAAGTGAGTGGTAGAAAGAGAAGAACGAGTACCAAATGTACCTTGACCGAAGTTGAAAGTGGATCGAGGATCACTCCAATGTAGGACAAGGAAATAGCGCAATTGGAACAAGCTCTTGTCGGTTTCTCACACCTACACAAGTAAAAGCTTTTGGTGGAGCTCGGTTAGGATGGTGGCACAAAATTTTGATGCAATTGTAAGTGAGCTTCAATAATGTTGGAAAAGATTCGCAAGATGCAATGTAACAAGTAGACCAAGCATATAAGGTACACAGAAACACACACGTAAAAAGATAAGTGGGGTTGTGCAACCAAGGGTGAGCCAAAATGTGGAATCCACAAAAATGCTCTTGTTGCACAACACTAGAGAGACGCTAGCACGATTGCACAATAGGCGGATAAAAGAACTTGTGCACAACCTACTTAGAAAAAATGCAATGACTTCTGTCCCAAATATGTTCTATGCAAGGTGTTGCTATGATATGATCCAAGATGATCGAGTATGACAATCTTAATGTTGTAAGATGCTATGGTTCTTGCTTAAAAGCTCTTTGCTTGTCTTTCCTTTTTGCTTTAAAGCTTGTTTTGCTCTTTGATGTTTGAGCTCTTTTCTCATACAATGCTTGACGAACCAAGATAGTGATTGTGTATGCGGAAACAACTTTGTGACACAAGGGATGATACCAATATATGCAACAATGATGTATGTATGCGATGGGAGGTATGATCACTAATGTTCACAAGTCTCATTGCCGGCAATACTCAAAGGCTAGTCTCGATGGGTAAGCAACGCAAAGGAGTGAGGCTATCAAGGCTATCAATGTAATGGCAAGAGTGATATGTCCAATACCAAGATGAGGTTACCGTTCTTGCTTACGGTTGAAGGTTTCAAAAGGATGAGATTGTGGTCAGTGTCGTAGTGCACGGTCTTCAGTACGTTGGTGAAGATGCCGCTGCACTGTGGGCCGAGTTGTCGAAGTAGTGGAAATCGTCGAAGAGGTGAGAACTTTCTGTCTAAGCCGGAAGGTCCGGGCAAGACGGAAGGTCCGGGGTCCGGAGGTTCCAGTGCGGCCGGAAGGTCCGGGGGTCGCGAAACTGGCAAGAACAGGGAAGTGGGGATCGTGGACTTGGGCGGAAAAACTTGAGGAAAACCCAAATCCGCAGGGGAAAAGCAAGGAAATTGGAGGAAAAGAAGGGTGGGGAGGCTAGATCTACGAGCCACACACAAAATTCACGGATCAAATCCAACAAACTTCAACACACCAACAAATCACAAAAAACAAATTTGGGGCTATTTTTGGTGGGGATTTTCGGATTAGGACGAAAAACAACAAAATTAGGCTAGAAACACAATAGGGAGGCTCCGAAATCGTGATCAACGTGGCTCATGATACCAAGATGATGTAGGGTAGTGACCCTAATTACCCGATCTTTCATGAAAGGAGCGGATCCCGAGGAAATCACAAAGAACACGGGGGAAGAACGGAAAGGAAACACAACAAAAACACGAGAGGAAACACTAAACCGACATGAATAAGTCACACATGGGCTAGATCCTCGAGTACATAGGGAGAGATACACGAATCCACGGTCAACTAAGGACGATACACGGTAACCGGTCTTCTCCATGAGGAGGTCTTGATGTTCTTCCCTAAAGAGGGGTCTTGAATCCGCTTGGGGATCTTCTCCGGTGGAGGCCCAAATCTCCGTGGAGAAGGTAACCAAGTGGATGAGCAAAGCTCTCTCACAAATATGAGCTAAAAATTTGCTAACCCTAAAACGTAGGTAGGAGAAGAGTACTTATGGTCTAGGTGGCGAAAGGGTACACGGGCCTCAGCCCAAGTGGCTGCGCGCAGGCAGGGACGGAAGTTCTGGGTGCCGGAGGTTCCGGGGAAGGTCCGGCCTAACCCGAGAGTTGGCGCGGGTGGAGCTGGATTGGCATCCGAGGGCCGGAAGGTCCGGGCTGGACGGAAGTTCCGGGCGCCGGAAGGTCCGGGACGGGTTCCAGGCTAACCCGAGAGTTGGCACGCCTGGGCTGGGTGAAGGCGTCGGAGGCCGGAAGCTTCGGGTAGGCCGGAAGGTCCGAGGGCCGGAAGTTCCGGGCTCTGGCTGGAGGTTCCGGGCTGTCCAGGGTGTTGATGCCTGTCTCTTCTTCTCCAGTCCTCAGCTCCGAGTCTTGAGCGTTGTACCTTATCACACATAGCATCTCGGACTTATGGTGTAGGGTGGAACCCTAAGTGGAGATCTTTCACGAATTGGAGGGGGAATCCCCAAGAACAAGATGAACACAAGTGGGAAAACAAGAGGAACACTCAAGAACAAGTCCAATGACACATCCACTAGAAAATCAAACACAGAAGATCCACAAGGCACATGAACAATCAAAGGGAAATAATATACATGGTAGAGTTCATCCCAAATCCTATGAAGGAGATGAGGGCTTGATGATCTAGATAGATCCTTCCCTCAAGGGGGTCTTCATCCACTAGGGATCTTCTCCAATGGAGGCCTTGAACTCCAATGGAGTGTCTCTCTCTCAAGAGAAATCCCACAAGGGGAGATACATGAGCTAAGATCTAGTGTTTAGATCTATTCTTAGCTAAGTATAAATGGAGGAGATGAAGGAGTATATATAGGTCCAAGGGATGAAGGGGTAAGCAGGGGTGAAATGGGGATTTCATGGGCAAAGCCTGCAGCAACACACAGGGGGCCCCGTGTGCACAGGGTAAGTGGAGCCCGTGCGCACGGGGTATCCATAGACCTGACACAAGGGCCCGTGCGCACGGGGTCCGTTGGGCCCGTGGACGCGGGGGTCCCGTGGGCACAGTACACGCCCGTGCACATAGGGGCTTCAGGACCGCCAGCCTGGGAGGCCCGTGGGCACGGGGTCGGAGGGGCCCGTGTGCATGGTTTTGCCTGGGAGCTGCTGACTTCTTCTTGGCGCTTCCTTCTCCGCTTCCAGGCTTCCCTCTTGGATGGCGTAGATGTTCTCTTCTTATTGGACTCCTCGATGAATGTGTAGCTCCGCTCACACCTATGTATGCATACGAGAGAGGGGTCAGGTAGTATACCATCCTCGAGAGGTACAAGTGGACACGTGTAAAGGAGATGATTCACCTTTGTATGTATGAAGTAGATGTGGCACGTGTCACTTGCCAAATGGACTCTTGACATGGTGATGTCCATAGGATGCTCCACATCATCCCCTCCCCCTTGGGAAAGATCCGACCTCGGATCGAAATCCAAATCACCATGGGAAAGAGATGATGTTGCCGTGTAGTAGTGGACGATCACCAAGCATTCATCATCTGTAGTTCCAAATGGGCACTCTCCGATGTCGTACCATCTTGTAATTCCTTCAAAAGGAGCAAAGATAACAAGCACTTGGAAAAACAAATGTGGTTGGCGTAAGAGCAAAACCAAGCATTCAAGAGGTTATTCACCCAACAAGTGTTGTCATCAAGCATAGCATATGGTTTGAAAAATAAGTGTGGCATGGCATTTAAGCATATAAGGTGAGCACAATCAAGGACATCATGGAAACAAGTATGCAAATGGGAGGTAAAGATGCTAATGTGTGTGACAAGTGCACAAGCATCAACCTCAAGATCACAGCAAGAATGCGCAATGTGCTCAACAAAAGGTCATTGGTAGGCATATGAATCATTCACAACACCAAGTAGAATGAGGTGTATAAACACATGGGTCAAGTGCAAGACAATCCAAGCATAATGTGCATGGGGTGTAGTGAATATAGTGTGGCACTCAACACAAAAGAAAGAGCAAGTGTTCATCATGTGTGAGGCAATCAAGGCAAGCATGTAGCAATTGATGGGACATGGCATATGTGAAGTGATGACATTGTTGCAACCAAACATATGAGAGGAGCAAGTAATCCAAGAATTGGATGCAACACACAAGGCATATATATCACGATGAATAATAAGTCTCATGGTGCAAGCAACACAAGTAGTATGATCCGCAATAGCCATGCTCAAGAAAGATGTCACCTTGAAGGCGTGTCCTTGTGCATTCTTCACAATGTCTAAGAGGTAGCAAAGGTGTTGGAGAAGCGAGTCGTGGTCGAATGTATGAGGCTCGCTCTCAAGAGCTCGAATGGTCAACTCATGTGAAGCGGAAGCCGACAGAAGGTCCAAGTATCCTACACATGCACAAAACAAAGCAAAGAACGTATGTGCATGGTGGATAAACACATCATCCGTCATGATGGTTCTCTTCTCTTGCACATAACCATTAGAAGCACAAGTGCATGAATAATATGATGCAACAATGGCAATATTCATGGCACTAGGTATATGGTGCAAAGGGGTAAGACAAGCATGCTTCACAAGAAATAGGTCCGAATCTCCAAATATATGCGAGAATGCTATGGGGGCAATCTCATTAGCAAGACTAAAGGCGTAGTTGCACTCAATACATGGAAAATCATCTAGCATGAGAGAGGCAACATGTGGAGATATATGACAAGAAGTAATAATAATCATGTGGTAAGCATGTAGATGGTTGTCATCAACCACATGAAGTGAGCAAGTATGAGTCACCGGTGATGCAACAAGGCATGAAATCATAGGAAACAAGTCGTGTAAGCTAGTAGTGCGAAGATGCAACATACTAGAGGAAATCATGGAAATCATGTCATGTGAGCAAATAATAGGCATAGGCAATGCACATGACATATCGCAAGCACGAACACAAAGCAAGATCATAGTATAATCATAGGCATGGGGCACAAAGCAAATATGGCAATAACAAGTGATATCTCCACCAAGCTTGCAAATACACATACAAGTATTAGAATCAATCATCATGTGTAATGCAAAGCATGGGTCACAAATGCATGGCAAAATCATAGGAATGAGTATATCATGCAAAGTGAACATGGCAAGATGGGCATAGAATATGTAATGAACAATAACCCATAGCCAAGTTTGGGTCATGTAGAAGAAATCTGTGAAGTCTTTGCGCGAAGAGAGCGGTGGGAAAGACAATCCATGGGATCCCAAGTCATCATTGCTCTCTAGAGCTCGTTTTGTCAACTCGTGGGATTGCGAGGTTGACAAGTATTCATGGGTACCTACACAAAAGAGACACAAACCAAAGAAATTGTGCGCGTGGTAAATGTACACATCATCCATCATGATGTGTATGTCCATGTGTGAGTTAGCACAAGATAAGCATCGCTCAAAGAAATTTTATGCATGGTATAAGAACATGTCATCCATCATGAAAGAATAGTTATTGTGTATTACACGATGGGGACACAAATTGAGAATGCAAGTATATGGCACATAATTCATGGAAAGCATATGGTGCGCACAAGTATTGGGATCATGCAATGAATGGGATGAATCAGAATCTCCTAAAATGGATGAGGAAACTACGGGGGTCTCCTCATGAGCGATAATGGAAACATCATATGGAGAAAATGGACAACATCCAAAACAATCCATATCCGAAGCTAGGTGTTCATGGCATGGCATATGAGATAAATGATGCAAAGGGAGCATATCAAATATTATCACAAGAAAAACAAATGCCAATAACCATGGGCTTGTCATCTATGCCATAAGTGCAAATTGGGTTAATCTGAATGGCATATGCATAGTCACTATGAAGATATTGCAAATATGACATGTGGTCGATCTCATGCATAGCATATGACAAGTCAAGCGGATTGGCAAACATGATGTGACCAAGAGAATTAGCACAAGAAATCCTATGTAACATGGCATCACAACAAATAGACTCCACATGGAAATCATCATACTCAACATAAATGGGTAAATCATCGCATGGGGAAGTCACACTAGCATGAAGCATGGAAATAGGTTGATCAACATCATGCAAGCAATCAACGTCAAGAATGTCCACTAGTGGGACTAGAGCATCACCTTCACCTATGTTACCTTTGTCATTCCACTCATGTGGTGTAGGTGAGGTGGGAAAGACCAAATGGTGGTCATCTTCATCTTGATGGAACCATGTGGGGGGTGCATCACATTCCACCATGGCCATCGTCTTGTCCAAAGGTAGGACGAAGTCGTCGAGAATCGGCGCATCATCATACAAGGGACCTAGAACTAAATGAGAAGACACAATAGAGGTAGAGGTCAAGTCATTAGAAATCATAGTGGCCTCACATGCCCTATCAACTACCTCGCTCTCTCTATGTGGTGGTTCACTCACTCCCTCACAATAGGTGCACTCAAACTCACAGATGGTGGAGTCACTCTTCTCACTCAAGAGGTGGGGGTTGTGGCTCTCCTCACATGGGAATTGAGGAAACACATCATATATGGGGCTAGTGGTGAAGTCACTCTCACTCTCAATATGGTGGCAAAAGTCACTCAAGTCATCATGCGTCGCCGTGGTCGAGGTGACATACTCAACCATCTCATCGCCGCCGCGATGGATGAAGGCCGAAGATGGCACATCATCACTTTCGCCTCCTAAGATGGGAGCATCATCCTTGCTCGCCACCGTGTTGCTCGCCTCCAAAGCTTGGTCGTTGAAGGTCTCCCTAGTTGAACTCGTCGCAGCACCGTCTTGAAAAAGAGTCATAGGAGACTCGGCATCATCAATGCCACAAAGAGGGATGGCGGTGAAGTCGAACTTGGGAGCATCGTCTTGGAGCTCGTCGGGCTTGGACATCGTGGTGGTACTAGCCTCATGCTCTTCGTGTTGGAGCTTGGTCTTCGAGAAGTGAGCTTGGGATGGAGAACCTTGGCCTTCATGAGTTCTTGTTCCGCCTTGAGAGAACCAATGTAGTTGTTGTCGAGGGACCTGTAGTTCTCGAGGAAGATAAGCTTGGAGATGTCGTTGTTCAATCCCATCATGAAGTGGAACTTCATTGACATGGGGTCATCCACGCCGGCACGTCGCAAGGCATGCTTCATCTCCTTGAAGTACTCGTCGATGGACTTGGATCCTTGGATGGTGTTCTCCAATTGGCTTAGAAGTTGTTCCATGTAGGCTCGAGGCACGAACTCTCGCCGCATAGCTTTCTTCATCTTGGGACAACTCATGTCGTAGCTCTCCGAAGGTGCATGAAGCCACCATGTGGATGCGTAGTCGTGGAAGTTTCTTGAGGGACACTTCACTTGATCTTCGGGAGGGACTTGATGTAGCTTGAGGTAGTCGTCCATCAAATGCTCCCACTCGAGATACTCCTCGGGTTCTAGAGTCCCATAGAAAGGAATCTCGTGGTTGGTGTCGAGGTCGTAGTAGCTCGAGGGAGTAGTGGACTTGAGCTCGTGGAGTAGGCAAAGATGACGTACGTCCGAAGGCGAAGATGTCGTTAAGTCACTTGGCGAAGATGCCAAAGGTGTTGAAGAAGCCGTATGTAACGCCCTCGATGCGGCTATATCTCCTACGTGTCGAAGCACAACTTAGAGGCATAACCGCATTGAAAGCAATGTCGCAAGAGAGGTAATCTTCACAACAACCCATGTAAATAAATAAAGGGGAAAGGTACATAGTTGGCTTACACTCACCACGTCACACAAATACATAAATAAGTCATTACATTCATCCAATACACTCATGGTCCGACTACGGTACCAAAATAAAGATCAACCCCCAAATGCGACAAAGTCCCCGATCGCCCCAACTGGGCACCACTACTGATCATCTGGCAAAGACACATAGTAATGACGAGAGTCTTCATCGAACTCCCACTTGAGCTCGGTCATATCATCTGGAACGGCATCATCGGTCCCTGCATCTGGTTTTGGAAGGAATCTGTGAGTCACGGGGACTCAGCAATCTCGCACCCTCATGATCAAGACTATTTAAGATTATAGGTAAGGTAAGGTATGATGTGGAGCTGCAGCAAGCGACTAGCGTATATGGTGGCTAACATATTCGCAAAAGAGAGTGAGAAGAGAAGGCAAAAGCACGGTCGAACAACTATGATCAAGAAGTGATCCTAGAACAACCTACGTCAAGCATTACTCCAACACCGTGTTCACTTCTCGGACTCCGCCGAGAAGAGACCATCACGGTTACACACGCGGTTGGTGCATTTTAATTAAGTTAAGCTTCATGTTATCTACAACCGAACATTAACAAATTCCCATCTGCCCATAACCGTGGGCACGACTTTTGAAAGTTCAAATCCTTGCAGGGGAGTCCCAACTTAGCCCATCACAAGCTCTCACGATCAACGAAGGATATTCCTTCTCCCAAGACAATCCGATCAGACTCGGCATCCCGGTTACAAGACATCCTCGACAATGGTAAAACAAGTCCAGCAACACTGCCCGAATGTGCTGACAAATCCCGATAGGAGCTGCACATATCTCTTTCTCAGGGCACACTCAGATAGGTCAAGCTACGAGTAAAACCAACCCTCGAGTTTCCCCGAGGTGGCCCCACAGGCTGTCCAGTTCGGACCAACACTCAGAGGAGCACTGGCCCGGGGGGGTTTAATTAAAGATGACCCTCGGGCTCCGGAAACCCAAGGAAAAAAGGCTAGGTGGCAAATGGTAAAACCAAGGTTGGGCATTGCTGGAGGAGTTTTATCCAAGGCGAACTGTCAAGGGGTTCCCATTATAAGCCAACTGTGTAAGGAACGCAAAAATCCGGGAACATAACACCGATATGACGGAAACTAGGGCGGCAAGAGTGGAACAAAACACTAGGCATAAGGCCGAGCCTTCCACCCTTTACCAAGTATGTAGGTGCATTAAGATAAACAAGATAATATTGTGATATCCCAACAATAAACAAGTCCCAACAAGGAACGATCTCCAAGCTTCACCTGCAACTAGCAACGCTATAAGAGGGGCTGAGCAAAGCGGTAACATAGCCAAACAATGGTTTGCTAGGACATGGTGGGTTAGAGGTTTGACATGGCAATTTGGGAGGCATGATAAGCAAGTGGTAGGTATCGTAACATAGGCATAGCAAAAGAGTGAGCATCTAGCAAGCAAAGATAGAAGTGATTTCGAGGGTATGGTCATCTTGCCTGCAAAGTTTTCAGAGTTGCCTTGATCCTCGTAAGCGAACTCAACGGGCTCCTCATTCACGAACTCGTCTCTCGGCTCTACCCAAACAAGAACAACAAGCAAAAGGAACACAATCAACCACGTGCAATGCTCAAGCAATATGATGCAAACATGGTATGATATGCGGGATGCGATATGTGATGCATATGCATGATTTGCAAAGGAATGATTGAACCTTGCCTCAACTTGGAAATCCAAGAGTGCCACTAGAAAGGTGAGGTGATTTCGGTTGAAATCGATATAAAGATCGCCGGAATCGGATGCACAGTTTGGAAATGGCAAGCAAAAGAAATATGGCACCGGTCTGCGACAATCAGCAAGTAGCCATCTAAATGCATCAAGATAAATATGCTACAGCACTCAAACATAACAACAAAATACATGGCATGGATCCTATCATTATGCTTGACAAAAGATGAACACTGAGCTACGGCTAATTCATCCATTAACAGGTTCAAACAAGCATGGCAAAAGTGCAAATGATAACATGATTCAGACTTAGTGAAATTAACACAAGTCTGGAATTTATCAGCAGGAAGCAATTTTTAGAGCATGAAAACTACCTGCTACAGGAACATATCATGGCAAAGCAAGGCATGGCATGAAGCTACTCTAAGCACATAACAAAAGTCCCTTAGTGACCTTGAGCCAAAAGAGATCAGAAAATACAATTGCAAGCATGCGAACATAGCAAAAACATAAACAGATTCAGACTTAGTGAAAAACTGGAGCATGCAAAACAGATTAACAAGTAGGCATGTTTACGAGCTCGATGCACTCACTACAGAGCATGGCATGACAAACTAAGCATACACCCATGAATAAGACATGGCATAGAATCTAGACATGGTAAGAACAACAACATAGCATGCACACATCAATAGCAACATCGTCGGCAAAATCGCTAAACATGTCAACAATCTGCCAGGAAGATTTTATAGCAACAGTAGAGCTCGATTGACTCAAGATAGGGTGCTCCATAAATGCAAATAAAGACATGGATGGATAGAGCACCACAATATTAACAAAATATCCTTATTGATCATCCTCAAAAGAGGCACGGATCACTAGGAAACAACATGAACATATGGCATAAAAACAAAAACAGGACAAGCACTTAGTGAAATTCCAAGTCCCTAAAATCAACATCAATGAGTAGGCTACTTTGCAAGCTTGTGCTAGTCACCACAAAGATCATGAAAATACATGGCATACACCCCTGTAAAGATGGTATGACACTTAACAAAAATGACAAAAGAGCTCCGGATCATAGCATGCACACATTAAACATGACAAAAATGACAAAAAACCATTTGCTGAAACAGATCTGAAATATTCCTCACATAGCCCTCTTCTAACAGCATTTCGGGCATCAAGATGAGCTCAAATGAAAATGATGCAATGAGGTGAATTGATTTACTCATTGAGACGAACATTTTGATATGCTACACGCACGAATCGGAGCTACGGATGCAGAGTTATGGCATGTCAAAGATAGCAAAAAATCTAGGGTTTCGGGCAAAATTAGGTCAACCTCAAGATCCAGATCTGGATCCAGATTGTGCACGGGAACCGAGGTTGCCAGAATAGTGGGGGTTCACCGGAGAAGCTGCGGACGTTGCCGGACTTGGAGAAATTGTTCGCTGGCGCGCGGGGGGAGGCAGTGGCTGGACTTGCGAGGTGGGGCGGCGCCGGCTTGGTTCGGCCGCGACGGAGCTTGGTGGCACGGTCGCCGGAGCGGCGAGGTGGTGGCTCTCACCGACGCGGAGGAGGAAGCGGGCGGCGAGGCGTGGTGCGGCGGACCGGAGAGCCAGCGACGAAGGCGGAGGCGGCGCGTGGCGGGAGGAGGAAGACGGCGGGCGCGGGCGCCGCTTCGGGTCGAGGGGGCCGGCTTCGGGCCCGACGGGCTTCGACGGCGGCGGGGACAGGAGCCGCCACGTGGCGCCCTCTCAGTGGTTGTGGTCGGCGGCGGAAAAATGTCCGGCCGGATCGGACAATGTCCGGCGGCGCGCGAGGGAATTTTAGGGTTAGGGGGAGAAGAGACCCGGGATTTCAGGGAGGGGATCTATTTATAGAGGTAGAGGGAGCTAGGAAGCTCCAAATGAGGTGCGGTTTTCGGCCACGCGATCATGATCGAACGCTCTAGATGATGGATGAGGTTTAGGTGGGTTTTGGTCCAGTTTGGAAGGGTGTTGGGCTGCAACACACATGAGGCCTTTTCGGTCCCTCGGTTAACCGTTGGACTATCAAACGAAGTCCAAATGGTACGAAACTTGACAGGCGGTCTACCGGTAGTAAACCAAGGCCGCATGACAAGTATCGGTCCAATCCGAAAACGTTTAATGCCCACACACGAAAAGAGGTAGAAAGGACCACCGGAGAACATAGGAACGCCGGAATGCAAAACGGACAACGGGAAAAATGCTCGGATGCATGAGACGAACACGTATGCAAATGCAATGCACATGATGACATGATATGAGATGCATGACAAAGACAAAAACACACGGAGGCAAAAACCCGACAACGGAGAATTAAAATAACTTAGTGCCGGAAACGGCAAGAGTTGGAGTACAGATAAGGTAAATTACATCCGGGGTGTTACACCGTAGCCTTGTATTCGATGTTGTTGTACTGTATGGCCCGTGCGCACGGGGGTGCTGGAGGCCATGTGCACGGGGTCCCGTGTGCACGGGGGTCGAAGGCCTGTGTGCACGGGGGTGGCAGAGAAGCCAACTCTCGTCCAGTAGGTCACTCTTCATGGTCTTGTCGATGTCGATGCTTGTGTGTACTTGCCGGAGATGGTAGCATGGAAGTCTTTGCACTTGAGCGTCTTCTCAAAGATGAGGAAGACCGCTTGCGGTTCTTGATGAGGGCCTTGAGCTCCTCCATTTGCTTGTCCATCTTGGCGTCGATGACGTTCTTCATAGCATCGAACTCGTTGTCGTGGTTGTAGACCGGAGGTGAAATGCCTTGCCTATCCATCACAAAACTCGAGCAAAAGTGAGTAGGAAATGAGATAAACAATACCAAGCTACATTTTCCCAAAGTTGAGGATGTATCTCATATCACTCAATGTGAGATGAAAGAATAGTGGAATTGGTACCGGACTTGTTTACTCACACCTATCAAGTAAAGCTTAAGGAGGAGCTTGGTGAGCATAGTGGCACAAATTTTTTTATGCAAAATGTTAGCAAGAATCAATAATGTTGGAAAAGATTCACAAATTCGCAAGTGAAACAAGTAGACCAATAGCAATATGTGGCACACCGAAACACACACACACGGATAGATAAATGGGGTCGTGCAACCAAGGAATGAGCACAAAATGTGGAATCCACGGAAAACGCTCGTGTTGCACAACTCAAGAGAGACGGTAGCACAATTGCTCAATAGGCGGATACGACACTTGTGCACAACCTATAAGATGCAAAATGTATGAGCTTTATATCCCAAGTATGCTATGTGTATGATGTTCCCGTTGTTCTGCTCAAGGTGATCCAAGATGATCGGATATGACAATCTTATGCGCAATTTGGTATGATGCTATGGCACTTTCATACAAGCTCTTTGCTCTCTTTTCTTTTGCTTAAAAGCTTATTCTCTTTTTTTGATATGGCCACTATGCGAAATGCACAAACCAAGATAGCAATTGTGTATATGCGGGAACAATCTTGTGACACAAGAGATGATGTGATACCAATATGATATGGTATGTATGCAATGGGAGGTGTAGATCACTAATGTGCACAAGTAACGTTGCCGGCAATACTCAAATGGCTAGTCTCGATAGGCAAGTGGCGCAAAAGGACTAGGGGTCATCAATGCAATTGCAAGGGTGATTGTACAATGGTGTCGTCGAGGTTACCGTCCTTGAAGATGGTGGGTGGCGGTGTTCTTGATGTAGATACCAAGATGATGGAGACTCGTCCCTAAGTAGCTGAAACACCTTAGGAAACGGAAAAACCACGAACTCAAAATCTCACAGACAAAAGTCAAATGTTGGTAGCGGAGATGGCAATGTGGAAGTGGTGGTGATGGATGATGAAGAAGCAACCGCCCCTAAGTAGCCAAAACACCTTAGGAGACTCAAGTCACCACTCAAACAACCACAAATGCTAAATGGAGCAAAATGGGTTAGGTTGTGGAAGGCTATGGTGGATTTTGCGGATGGTATGGTGGAAGGCCTATGCAAAGATGCCAAAATGTGAAAATTTTGATGGAGTCAAATGGTGATGGAACCTATCTAGGTGGATGGGGGTTGTCAATAGCTACTCAACAAGGTAAAGAACGCGACAATCGGACTCCGGATGTGGAAGTTATGGCCGAAACGGTGAAGCACTCGCGGCTGTCCTCGGGGGGTCGTGCGCACGGGGGTAGGAGCCCGTGGGCACGAGGTCCCGTGCACACGGTATAGGTCCGTGGGCACGGGGTGTCCAGAGAGTTTTCGGGGGGCCGTGCGCACGGGGTCTGGAGTCTGTGGGCACGGGGTCACCTGGGACACACGGGTTTGGCAGATTTCTTCCCGATCTAGGCTCCAAATGGATGGATCTCTTTGCTTTGGTGTAGCTGGGGGGTATGGGGTGGTATGGGAGGGTGGGAGGTCGAAGGGACAGTGGCCGAAGCGCACTGGAAGGGTCGTGCGTACGGGGTCTGTCTGGCCCGTGTGCACGGGGTGCTCTATGAGCGGACGAACTGCTCTGGATCCGTGGGTAAATTCAAAATTGGGCTCTAAATCGAAGGATGGAAGGTAGGGGAAGGTGGAGGAAAGCTAGATCCACTAGAAACCAAGCAAATCCATGGATCAAATCCAACAAAACATCATCGAAACCAACAAATCACAAAAAAATTGGGGCTATTTTTGGTGGGGAATTTTCGAATTTAGGACGAAATCAACAAAACTAGGCTAGAAAACAAAGAGGGGGGCTCCAATTTCGTGAGAAACCTTGGCTCATGATACCAAAATGGTGTAGGGTGGAACCCTAAGTGGAGATCTTTCACGAATTGGAGGGGGAATCCCCAAGAACAAAATGAACACAAGAGGGAAAACAAGAGGAACACTCAAGAACAAGTCCAATCACACATCCACTAGACAGTCAAACACATAAGATCCACAAGGTACATGAACAATCAAAGGGAAATAAGATACATGGTAGAGTTCATCCCAAATCCTATGAAGGAGATGAGGGCTTGATGATCTAGATAGATCCTTCCCTCAATGGGGTCTTCATCCACTAGGGATCTTCTCCAATGGAGGCCTTGAACTCCAATGGATTGTCTCTCTCTCAAGAGGAATCCCACAAGGGGAGATACATGAGCTAAGCTCTAGTGTTTAGATCTATTCTTAGCTAAGTCTAAATGGAGGAGATGAAGGAGTATATATAGGTCCAAGGGATGAAGGGGTAAGCAGGGGCGAAATGGGGATTACATGGGCAAAGCCCGCAGCAACACACAGGGGGCCTCGTGTGCACGGGGTAAGTGGAGCCCGTGCGCACGGGGTATCCAGAGACCTGACGCAAGGGCCCGTGTGCACGGGGTCCGTTGGGCCCGTGGACACGGGGGTCCCGTGGGCATGGTACACGCCCGTCCGCACGAGGGCTTCAGGACCGCCAGCCTGGGAGGCCCGTGGGCACAGGGTCGGAGGGGCCCGTGCGCACGAGGTTGCTTGGGAGCTGCTGCCTTCTTCTTGGCGCTTCCTTCTCCGCTTTCAGGCTTCCGTCATGGATGGTGTAGATGTTCTCTTCTTCTTGGACTCCTCCTCGATGAATGTGTAGCTCCGTTCACACCTATGTATGCATACGAGAGAGGGGTCCAGTAGTATACCATCCTCGAGAGGTACAAGTGAACACTTGTAAAGGAGATGATTCACCTTTGTATGTATGAAGTAGATGTGGCACGTGTCACTTGCCAAATGGACTCTTGACATGGTGATGTCCATAGGATGCTCCGCATCAACTTAGGCAGTAGCCATGTCTCACTTGCAGAGGGGGAAAACTCAAGTATGAGTGATGTCACCTCGGATTGAATAGCACGTGCCCTAGCCCTTGTCATGGGTCCACTTGGAGCTTGGATAGTTGAGGAGGCGTCCATGGGAATGGTCGTGGGATGCTCCGCATCAAGCTTTATCCTCGTAAGCGTACTCAACGGGTTCCTCGATCACGTACTCGTCTCCCGGCTCTACCCAAAGCGAGTTAATTGCAGGGCACTACCACACTTCGGCACGTCGTAACGAATCAGTACCATTAGTCATTTTTTTGCCATGCAGTACTAACTCTAAGCCTAAGTGTTGCAAAACGGTCTGACGGCCGTATAAGCACGTATTAACGGTGTATCTGACCGCCGGGACCCGTGTGTCAGGACTGACGTGTCATGTTTTTTTACAAAAACAACCCTTACTTTTTGTTTAATCATGCATATATCCTCTGTTTGTTAAAAAAAGGTGTTTCCACAAAAATTCTTTTTTCGAAAATAAACGCACGCGTGGGTGCCGCAAGGATTCGAACCCGCGACGTGCGGCTCTACTAGGTAGCTCGTTGCCGCTGCGCTGCTACTCCTTTTGCATCAACAAGCACGCGTATGTGTTTTTATATTTCGGGCCATTCGTTTTTTTACGGAGTAGAAAATCGCGCGCCCGTCCAACGGAAATCGATCCCGTGCCTAGTCATTTGCAGCGCTTGCTTGCACATCCTATTTGGTGAAAAGCACCATACCCGTACGTGTTTTTTTGGAATTATATGTTTGTACTATTTAGTGACAAGCACCATACCCGTACGATGTTTTTTTGGAATTATATGTTAGTACTATTTAGTGAAAAGCACCAGACCCACGCACGGCAAGTTTTTATGTGGTTAGTATTATTTAGTGCCAAGCATGAACTTTTTTTCTAAAATTTATGTGGATTAAAACACAAATGTAAGAAAATTTTATGTGTCTTCACTCAGGATCACACGCATGCACAATTATTATGCATCATCAATATATTTTTGAAATACACAATTAAACAAATTATATGCCCAACTCACAGTTACTGCATATATTTGTTGTATTTTTTTAATGCACAGTTAATCAAACAAAAAATGATAACATGTACTAAAAATTATTGTGTAATCGTAATAAATTTTATAATGCATGACGAACATTTTATAAAATACATTTACAATTTTTAAATACGCGTTCAACATTTCCCAAAAAATGTTCTGAACATTTTTTCTTCAAATGCACAAACACTTTAATTTTAAAAATTTTAAACATCAACCAAAAACAAGGCAGAGACCAGCAGGTTTATTCTTCAGACATTGTATATTATAAAATGTTCAATATATATACGATGAACTTTTTAATACATTATGCAATGAACATATTTTGAATTATACGGCGCGACGAGCTTTTTTTAATGTCATATAATATTTCTGTTAGTATCGTATGAAAACCGGAACAGCACGGAGTTTAAAGACGTATACACATACGTTGACGCACAGGATGCGCAAGCAAACGAGCGCGGGATCGAGATTTCCGGCGGACGGGCGCGCGATTTTCTGCTTTGTAGAAAAAACCGAATGGCGCAAAGTACAAATTTATTTACGCGTGCTTCTTACCGCAAAAAGAGTAGTAGCGCAGCGGCAACGAGCTTCTCCCTCGAACGGCACGTCGCGAGTTCGAACCCCAACGGCACACGCGCGGGTTGTGTTATTCTGAAAAAACATGTTTTTGTGGCAAGGCCTTTTTTTAACACACACAGAGGATATATGCGTGATTAAATAAAAAGTAAGGGTCCTTTTTGTAAAAGAGCATGCCATGTCAGCCCCTGACACACGGGTCCCAGTGGTCAGATACACCGTCAGTACGCGTTTATACGTGGCTTAGACCGTTTTGCAACACTTAGGCTCTGAGCTGGTACTGCATGGCAAAAAAAATGACTAATGGTATTGATTCGTTACGACGTGCTGAAGTGTGGTAGTGCCCTGCAATTAACTCACCCAAAGCAAGAACACAAGCAAAGGACCAACAATCAATCACGGTGCACTGCGCAAGCAACATGATGCAAAGCATGGCATGATATGCAGGATGTGATATGCAATGCATATGCGAGCTCCGGAAGGAAAAGATTGAACCAGGCCTAAACTTGGCAAACCAAGTGCGCCACTGGAAAGATGAGGTGATTTCGGTCGAAATCGATATAAAGATCGCCGGAAACGGCTGCACGGTTTGCAAAAGGCAAGCAAAACAATAATGGCACAATTCTGCGATTAACAGCACGATGCCATCTAGAATGCAACAAGAAACTAAGCTACTGCACTCCAACATAGCAACAAAGCACATGTCAGTGATCTACTCAAGATGCATGACAAAAGATGAACACTGAGCTACGGGTAAATTGATAGAGGCAAAGGTGTCCCGATGTTTCGATGAGATGGTGGCTATCGTTTCTGTGGGAGTCGACCTTGACGATTCGACTACGAACGTGCGAGACATCGCGCCTTAGCAATCGCTAAACCAACTTCCAAGGGGTTATTGACCACGCCGGAGCACGATCAACCTGACCACGAGGGTCTGTTTCCTGCGAGCAAACGAAGAACAAGCAAGAAACTGAGATTGCAATTTGGATATTGCAAATATAAGATGAAAGATTTATTGATCAAGGTGGGGTTCTGTGACGTCTTGGTCTGATCGTTGGGCACAAATACGCGAAGTTGCAGCTATGGCGAACTTTTCATCTAAACAAAACCCAAAGTCTAAACGACGCCCTAAGGGCTGTATATATGGAGGAAGAGAGGGGATTTCGTGGCCCTTGGAGGAGGGGTCCGAAACCAACCCTAACTCTTGTTTCCCCACACATACTGACTCTAAAAATAGCCTATACTTAAGTATTTCGAAAATACATGGGCCTGGCCCAATAATAAGGTGACCCGGCACCTAAAATAGTCTCTGGACGAAATTTATGAAGTGGCATCTTGTATATTTCGTCCAAGGCTTCATGCACTCCTTATGGTGGCTTCAAAGTCCTGAAATCATCACTTGTAACTCCGTTCTGGATCCCCTTGCGCATGCCATCATCTCCATGCTTGAACTTGTTCCAAGGTTCATCTTTCTTGTCCAAGGTAGGCCCTTCATTTGTAAGCAAAACAAATGTATCCAATTTAGGCAGCATCATATTCTCATGAACATTAGAATCGTTACGAAGAAATGAAAGTACCTGATAATTCAATTGGCGTGCGCGAGCTCTAGTAATTGGTCCAGTATGTATAATAGCAGGGGTTGTGGGTGTAACAATGGTATTGATGTCCTCATCATCCCCCCTTCTTGAAATGAAGTCGTCCTCGACGAAAGTTCATCGTCCTCACTCAAATAAGGCTTCAAATCTGCAATGTTAAAAGTGGGACTAACCCCAAAATCTGCAGGTAGCTCAAGTTTATATGCATTATCATTTATTTTCTCTAACACCTTAAAAGGCCCATCAGCACGTGGCATTAGCTTTGATTTGCGCAAATTAGGAAATCTATCTTTACGCAAATGTAACCAAACAAGATCTCCAGGTGCAAACACAACATATTTTCTACCCTTATCTCCAGCAAGTTTATATTTAGCATTCATATGCTCAATGTTTTCCTTAGTTAACTCATGCATTTTTAAAATCAAATCAACACGTTCTTTAGCATCAAAATTAACCTTCTCCGAAGATGGAAGAGGCAACAAATCAATAGGTGCACGAGGTAGGAAACCATACACAATCTCAAAAGGGCACATCTTAGTAGTAGAATGCAATGAACGATTATAAGCAAATTCAATATGAGGCAAGAATTCTTCCCACATTTTCTTGTTATTCTTCAAAACAGCCATAAGCATAGTAGACAATGTTCTATTGACTACTTCAGTTTGTCCATCAGTTTGGGGGTGACAAGTAGTACTAAAAAGAAGTTTAGTCCCCAACTTAGCCCATAAACATCTCCAAAAGTGGCTAAGAAATTTAGTATCACCATGCAAGCGAATAATTTCACGAAAGAACAAATCAGCAACATTAACAGCATCATCGCTTTTATGACATGGTATAAAGTGTGCCATTTTCGAGAACCTATCCACGACAACAAATATGCTATCCCTCCCCTTATTTGTTTGAAGTAAACCTAAAACAAAGTCCATATATATATCCTCCCAAGGAACACTAGGTACAGGCAAAGGCATATATAAACCATGAGGATTGAGTCGTGACTTAGCTTTTTTACATGTAGTGCACTAAGCAACAAAACGCTCAACATCCCGTCTCATCTTTGGCCAAAAGAAATGTGTAGCAAGTATATCCTCCGTCTTCTTGACGTCAAAGTGTCCCATTAATCCTCCTCCATGCGCCTCCTGCAACAACAAAAGACGAACGGAGCTAGCTGGAATGCATAGCTTGTTAGCACGAAACACAAATCCATCGTTAAGAACGAACTTGTTCCAAGTTATCCATTCCTTACAATTCTGCAATACATCTTTAAATTCAGCATCATGCACATATTGATCTCTGATGGTATCCAAACCAAATATTTTAATGTCAAGTTGTGAAAGCATAGTATAACGACGAGACAATGCATCAGCAATAACATTTTCTTTACCCTTCTTGTGTTTAATTACATAAGGAAAAGTCTCAATGAATTCAACCCATTTAGCATGTCTACGGTTCAGTTTTGCTTGACTTTTAATGTGTTTCAAAGATTCATGATCAGAATGTATAACAAATTCTTTGGCCATAAATAATGTTACCATGTTTCTAAGGTCCAAACAAGAGCATATAATTCTTTATCATAAGTAGAATAGTTCAGACTAGGCCCACTCAATTTTTCAGAAAAGTATGCAACAGGTTTGCCATCTTGTAATAACACACCTCCTAATCCAATTCCACTAGCATCACATTCAAGCTCAAAAGTCTTATTGAAATCAGGAAGTTGGAGTAAAGGAGCATGTGTCAACTTATCTTTCAATACCGTGAAGGCTTCTTCCTGTGCGGTACCCCAAACAAAAGGCACATCCTTCTTTGTGAGCTCGTTGAGAGGTGCAGCAATGGTGCTGAAATCTCTCACAAAACGCCTATAGAAACCAGCAAGGCCAAGGAAACTCCTCACTTGTGTGAACATTTTGGGCTGCGTCCAACTCTCAATAGCTTCAATCTTGGCTTTATCAACTTCAATTCCCTGTGGAGTAACAACATAGCCAAGAAAAGATACTCGGTCGGTGCAAAAGGTGCACTTTCCAAGGTTACCAAACAACCATGCATCACGTAGAGCAATAAAAATGGCACGTAAATGTTCCAAATGTTCCTCCAAAGATTTTCTATAAATCAATATGTCATCAAAGTAAACTACCACAAATCGTCCAACGAAAGCACGTAAAACTTCATTCATTAACCTCATGAAAGTACTAGGTGCATTAGTTAACCCAAAAGGCATAACTAACCACTCAAAATAATCCAAACTTAGTTTTAAATGTTGTTTTCCATTCATCTCCCAATTTCATACAAATTTGATGGTATCCACGACGCAAATCAACTTTGGAGAATATTTTAGAGCCACTCAATTCATCAAGCATATCATCTAGCCTAGGAATAGGATGACGATAACGAATAGTAATATTATTAATGCCTCTACAATCAACGCACATACGCGGCGTACCATCCTTTTTCGGCACTAAAATGATAGGAACAGCACAAGGACTAAGGGATTCGCGTATATAATCTTTGTCGAGCAGTTCTTGTACTTTGCGCATAATCTCCTTCGTCTCCTCTGGATTGGTACGGTATGGTGCACGGTTGGGTAATGATGCACCGGGAATTAAGTCAATTTGATGCTCAATCCCTCGAATAGGTGGTAATCCCAGTGGCACGTCTTCTAGAAAGACGTCAGCGAACTCCTGCAAAATGTTAGTGACAGCAGGAGGCAAAGAGGAAGGCACATCCTTGAATGAAAATAATGCGTGTTTGCACACAAAAGCATAGGAAACAGATTTGGTGAAATCTAGCTCATCAATATCAGATTTTGTGGCAAGTAAACATGCACTTTTCAATTTAATTTCAGAAGAAACACTAGATGGTATATTATTAGGTTTCATTTGCTGCTCAAATTCTTTTGCCACAATCTGATTTTCACTCTTATTTTTCTCCTGTTTTGCTTTATTAGCTCTATTAATATCATCTTTCAAAATGGATTTAGGAATCATAGGAAGCAAAGTAATATTTTTATCCTCATGAACAAGAGTATACTGATTGTTTCTACCATGGTGTACAGAATTTTATCAAATTGCCATGGTCTACCAAGTAATAAGGAACATGCTTGCATAGGTACCACATCACAATCAACATAATCAGCATATGTAGAGATACTAAAATTCACACAAACAATACATGTTACCTTAACCTTGCCGCTATTGTTGAAACCATTGGATGTAGTAAGGATGTGGATGTGGTCTTGTGGTGAGAGATAGCTTCTCCACCATCTCCATGCTAGCCAAGTTATTGCAGCTCCCTCCATCTATGATGACGCGAATAGAATGTTCCTTCACAACTCCCTTTGTATGGAACAAAATATGCCTCTGATTTTGCTCAGCTTGTGTAACCTGCACACTCAAAACACGTTGAGCAACTAAACATTCATACATGTCAGCATCTTCAGCAGCCATGTATTGCGTCTCATGATCAGAATCCTCTCCACCGTGTTCTTCATGTGTAATAAGAGCCAAAGTCTCCTCATCATAGTCACTAGCGGACTCATACCCACCATCCTCAGTGGCAATCATCACGCGCTGAGATTGGCATTCTCTCGCAAAATGTCCTCTTCCCTTACAACGACGACAAATAATATGACTTGTGTGCCCTGTTGATGCCATGGAAGAAGAAGAGCTCTGCGCAGGCCCGGCAGGTGTGCTCTTGGCAGATAGTGGTGGTTGTGCCTGCTTTCTTGTATCACGGCTGGAGGTGGCACCTGATGGAGGTGCTGGTGGAGTGGAAGTAGAGGATGCACGTGGTGTCCATGATGAAGATCGACCTGCAGAAATGTTAATTCGCACCAATGCCTATCGATCCTGCACTTCACGTTCAGCTTTACAAGCAAGATGGAATAAACGAGTGATATTAGTATATTCCTTATACTCTAGAATGGTTTGAATCTCTCTATTTAATCCACCCATAAAACATGCAAGCATAGCTTCATTCTCCTCAACAATACCACATCTAATCATGCCAGTTCGTTATTCCTGATAATATTCTTCTACAGAATTTTTTCCTTGTCTTAAGCGCTGCAATTTTTGAAGTAATTCATGTTGATAATATGGTGGCACCCAACGAGTACGCATAGCAGTTTTCAAAGCAGCCCAAGTAGCTGGAATAGGATATAATCTACAATGTTCAGACCACCAAACACATGCAAAGCTAGTGAAAGCACAAACAGCTGCAGGAACACGTCTCTCTTCAGGATATTGTAAACATGTAAATCGTTGTTCAGTTTCTAACTCCCAAGTAAGATATATATCAGGAACATATCTACCCGCAAATGGTAAAATATTCAATTTTAGTTTAGGAAGATGGTCATGTACCTCAGGTGGTGGTGCAGCCCTACCGTTGCGATGATATGCATGAGGACGACCTGGTGGTGGTGGTGCTGGTGGTTGCACGTAGTTCTGATTTTGGTCAACCTCATCCTCGTAATGGTCCTCCACCTCTACAGTAGCAGCAGGAGCGGCAAAAGCATCAACAGCGGCACTAGAATTTTGCCCAGGGTCAATGGGAACGCGCTGTGCTTGCCCCACTTGATTTGGAAAGCGGCGTTGTTGTTGTTGTAGAGGTGCGTTAGGGGCAGCCGATGGTGGTGGTGGAAGACGCGCGAGCAATTCATTAAACTTGTTATCGAGCTTTGTTTCGAACGTCTTCTCCATGCCATCTATCTTCTCCATGGCCTCTTCAAATCTGTTTAGCACATCTTGCACCTTTCCACTCATCATTTGCTGAAATTTATCATGCAACTCCTTATTCGTCATGTTCTCCAAGTCAGTCTTGTCGGCTTGTGATGCTGCCATGGTTAGCAACAATAGAAACACACAAGAATATGATCCTACAGACTACTAACAATAGGTGGTGGTGGTGTCACAAATCCGTCAAGAAAACCTCAAATTCTTACCTGTTCTTACCCAGCAGTAGGCGGTGATCGGCAACCATTGTAGTCCAAACTCTCAAAGCTTGGATAGAGCGATTACCAGGGAGAGTCAAACGCACGACGTGGATGTATGTGGAGCTGGGAAGGCTTATAATATGGTAGCAAAAAGGGTCACCAATAATCAATTCAGAGATGCAAAGTTGAATAAACGCTCAACGACGGTACTGTGTTGGTCCTAGGCTAGACCGTGCTAGAGACGCGAGCCTAGAACACTAACAAAATCACGACGCTGCACGTAAACAAGGGAGGAGCATGCTCTGATTTTTTTGCACTTTTTTCTTCTCTTTTTTTCTCCGCAACATTTTTTCTGAAAAAGTCTACAAATGGTCCAAAAACTGCCTAGCCAGAATTTTCCAGACTTAGTTTTTTTTGAGTTTGGAACTATTTTTCTTCTGCGGGTAGCACGAAAGTTCGGGAGTCATACTCTGTCACGACTTGGAGTATCGCGTGATCTGGAAATCCAAAACAGAGTAACAAAATACTGGACTCGGACTAGGACTGGTGGCAGAGATGAATCTGGTGGAACTCAGACTGATGGCGGCGATGAATCTGGTGGAACTCGGACTGGTGGCGTATATATGTTGCAAGTGGACTCGGATTGGCGTGATGGCGGTGGATATGTGGTATATGGCAGCGACGATAATGATGCTGGTATATGGCAGCGGTGATGACAATGGTGGTATATGGCAGCGGTGACGATGATGGTGGTATATGGCAGCAGTGATGATGATGATGCGGCGGTGGCGTGACTACTTGTGAACAGAACTCGAAACTCTAAAGGACTAGACACTAAGACCGGCAACTAGACACGACGATGCAAACACAAACTCAACAATGCAAAACCCTAAAAAGATTATGCAATGGCTCAGATTGGTTCGGATATGATGAACTAACCCTAATTTTTTTGGCTTTTTTGTGGACTGTAGGTATGAAGAACAGACTCGATCTAAACTACAAAAAACTACAAAATCTCACCGAGCAACCTAAAAATCGGATACCACTTGATAGAGGCAAAGGTGTCCCAATGTTTCGATGAGATGGTGGCTATCGTTTCCGTGGGAGTTGACCTTGACGATCCAACTACGAATGTGCGAGACGTCGCACCTTAGCAATCGCTAAACCAACTTCCGAGGGGTTATTGACCACGCCGGAGCACGATCAACCTGACCACAAGGGTCTGTGTCCTGCGAGCAAACGAAGAACAAGCAAGAAACTGATATTGCAATCTGGATATTGAGAATATAAGATGAAAGCTTTATTGATCAAGGTGGGGTTATGTGACGTCTTGGTCTGGTCGTTGGACACAAATGAAGTACGTGAAGTTGCAGCTATGGTGAACTTTTAATCTAAACAAAACCCAAAGTCTAAACGACGCCCTAAGGGATGTATATATGGAGGAAGAGGGGGGGATTTCGTGGCCCTTGGAGGAGGGGTCCGAAACCAACCTTAACTCTTGTTTCCCCACACATACGGACTCTAAAAACAACCTATACTTAAGTATTTCGAAAATACATGGGCCTGGCCCAATAATAAGGTGACGCAACACCTAAAATAGTCTCTGGACGAAATTTATGAAGTGGCATCTTGTATATTTCGTCCAAGGCTTCATGCACTCCTTATGGTGGCTTCAAAGTCCTGAAATCATCACTTGTAACTCTGTTCTGGATCCCCTTGCGCATGCCATCATCTCCACGCTTGAACTTGTTACAAGGTTCATCTTTCTTGTCCAAGCTAGGCCCTTCATTTGTAAGCAAAACAAATGTATCCAATTTAGGCAGCATCATATTCTCATGAACATTAGAATCGTTACCAAGAAACGGAAGTACCTGATAATTCAATTGGCATGCGCGAGCTCTAGTAATTGGTCTAGTATGTATAGTAGCAGGGGATGTGGGTGTAACAATGGTATTGATGACCTCATCATAAATCACACAAGAGCAGGTTCAAACAAGCAGGCAAAAGTGCGAAAGATAACAGCATCACCGACTTACTGAAAATAACATGTCAGGATTTAACATCAGGAAGCAATGTTTAGAGCAAGATAACAACATGCTACCGGATCAGATCATAGCAATATAAGGCATGGCATGAATCTACTCAAAGCATATAACAAAAGTCCGTTACTGACCATAAGCCAAAAAGGATCATAAGATATGATGGCACCCATGTAAACATAGCAAGTTTCGTTAACAGATTCAGACTTAGCAGAAAACTGGACATGGCAAAAACAGAATTATGAAGGCATGTTTGCGAGCTTGATGCACTCAACACAAGGCATTGCATGACAAACTAATCATACTACCTGCAAGAAGACATGATCAATAAGCTAACCATGGCAAGAATAATCTCATAGCATGCATGGATCAACTACAATAACCTTGGCAAAACTGATTAACACGTAAACAATCTGCCAGGAACATTTTATAGCAAAAGTAGAGCAAGTTTGAGTCATGCTAGGGCACTCCATAAATACAAACAGGGACATGGATGTATACAACACATACATATGTCCAAATCATCCTTACTGAACATACTCAAAAGAAGCATGGATCTCTCTGTAGCAACATGAATGCATGGCATAAAAATAACAACAGGGAAATGACAGTGAAATTCTAAGTCCCCGAAATCAGCAATATTACGAGAGCTACTTTGCATGCATGTGCTAGTCACCACATTGATCAAAAAATACATGGCATACACCCCTGTAAAGATGGCATGGCATAGCCCAAAACACATGTAGAGCTCAAGTCCATATGCAGCACACAATAATCATGACAAAAAAGACAAATGCTCATAAACTGATAAGAATCAGGAACTAACATTTTATAGCACTCTTGCATCAACAATTTGGGCATCAAGATGGACTCAAACAAGCATGGTGCAATGGAACAAAATGAAGAAGACATCCTGATGAACAATTTGATATATTGCACGCACAAAACAGAGCTACGGATGCAAAGTTATGATGCAATGAACAGAGCTAGAAAACGTTAGGGACTAAGGGAAAAACGGGTCAACCTAGGGTTTCAGATCTAGATCTAGATCTGGCGCGTGAACCGAGGATCGCCGGAATCGCCTGCGGTGGCCGGAGCTTGGGGAGAAGGCGGTAGCCGATGTGGAGCTCGTCGGAGTGGGTGCGGTAGGTGCCCGGAGAAGGAGGGGTCGCCGGATCCGGAGCTTGCCGGAGAAGAGAGCGGCGGTGCTCCGCGGCGACGTCGAGGCGAGGCGGCGGCGAGACGCAGTGCAGCCGGAGTTGGCGGCGGGGGACGGCGCGCGGGCGCCGAGCGGGCGGCGGTGGAGGCGACGGGCCTCGGGGGCCCGACCCGGGCTCGGGCGGGCCGGCGGCGCGAGGGCGGTGGAAGCGCCACGTGGTGGTGCGAGAGTGGCTGAGGGCGGTGGCTTGATTCGTCCGGAATCGCCCGGACGTGTCCGGCGGCGCGGAGGGGAAAAATGTCTAGGGTTTGATCCGAAATTTCGGGGAGATGCACATATTTATAGGTAGAGGGAGCTAGGAGAGTCCAAATGAGGTGTGATTTTCGGCCACGCGATCGTGATCGAACGGCCGAGAGGATGGATGGGGTTTGCAGGGGTTTTGGGCCACTTTGGAGGGGTGTTGGGCTGCAACACACACGAGGCCTTTACGGTTCCTCGGTTAGCCGTTGGAGTATCAAACGGACTCCAAATGGCACGAAACTTGACAGGCGGTCTACCGGTGGTATACCATGGCCGCTTGGCAAATCTCGTTCCATTCCGAGAATGTTTAACACCCGCACACGAAAAGAGGTAAAAGGGGGCGCCGGAGGACGTAGCAGCGCCGGATTGGAAAACGGACAACGGGGAAAATGCTCGGATGCATGAGACGAACACATATGCAAATGCAATGCACATGATGACATGATATGAGATGCATGACATGGACAAAATGCAAAAGGAAGACAAAACCCAACCACGAGGGAATATCATAACTTAGAGCCGAAAATGGCAAGAGTTGGAGTACAATTATGGTAAGTTACATCTGTGGCGTTACAACAAGTCCCCAAGTCCACGGATGAGGAGAACCAACAGAAGGAGCCAAGAACATCTCCCAGGCCCCGGACATCCGGCGATGACCCCGGACATCCGGCCCCTGGAGTGTCATCTACTACAGCAGCACAGCCGCCAGAATCTAGAGGCCCCGGACATCCGGCCTCTCCCGAGCCCCCGGGCATTCGGCCACCAGCCCGAAAATCCGGCCCCTCCGAACCCGAGAGCAACAAATGCCACCACTCCAGCCTGGACATCTGGCCTCCCCAGCCCGGACATCCGACATCGCCTGAAAGCCCGGACATCTGGCCTCCCTTGTCTGCGCACAGTGAAGGGTCGAGGCCCGTGTATCCCTTCTCCCCACTAGACTATATATACTCCACCTCGCCTAACTTTCCAGGGTTAGCGTTGTGTTAGCTCATTTGTGAGATAGAGCTTCTCTCATCCGTCTGGATCTACTCCACGAGAGAGGCCGCGACCCCTCTTCGGAGAAGATCCACTTGGATTCAAGACCTCCTCGCGGAGAAGATCCCCTCGTGGATTCAAGATCTCCTTTGGAGAAGACCATCAAGACCTCCTTTCGAGAAGACTAGTTACCCTTTGTATCGTCCCTTGTTGATCGTGGATCTTGTATCTTCCTTTGTGTTCATGGATCTAGTGCATGTGTGATCATTCTTGTTGGTTTTAGTGTTTCTCTCATGTTTCCCCTTGTGATTCCCCTCGTTTTCCCCCTCGTGTTCTTCGTGTTCTTCGCAGGATCCGCTCCTTTCATGAAAGATCGGCCACTAGGGTTTCCACCCTACATCATCTTGGTATCAGTGCATCCTACGATCATCCCCATGTACACTCGAGCATACGCCATTGGACACTAGGTGAACTCGCTCCTTTCCGAATCTTCCCTTTTAGCATGTAAGACATGGATGCTACTTCAAGCGCGCACCTTGTGCATACTCAGGTACACCCGAGCAGACCAAGGAGAGCCCAAGGACCAAGGACAAGTATGCACAGGAGCGAAGGAAGGAGAAGGAAGAAGATCCAGGTGTTATAGGCCCCGGACATCCGGCCCTACCCCCGGAAATCCGGCCCCTTTCTATCCAGAGAGCTCCAAAAGCGACCCGAACAACCTGGACATCTGGCCCCATGCCCCGGACATCCGGCTCCTCCCGAAGCCCCGGACATCTGACCCCTCTGCCCGGAAATTCAGAGCACGCTAACTAGAGAGCAGAAGAATCGGGCAACTCGAGCCCGGACATCTGGCTCTTCATGAGCCGGCGGACATCCGGCCCCCAGCCGAGACATCCGGCACCTGCCTGTGCGCAGAGATCGGGCCAAGGGCCCATGTATCCCCCCTCTCACTTACCCCTTCGTGGGCTAGCACTATATATACTTACCCACCTCCTCCTAGTTAGGGTTAGCATTGTGTTAGCTCATTTGTGAGATAGATCTTCGCTCATCCATACGGATCTACTCCACGAGAGAGACCGCGGCCCCTCTTCGGAGAAGATCCACTTGGATTCAAGACCTCCTCGCGGAGAAGATCCCCTCGTGGATTCAAGACCTCCTTTGGATAAGACCATCAAGACCTCCTTTGGAGAAGACCGGTTACCCTTTGTATCGTCCCTTGTTGATCATGGATCTTGTATCTTCCTTTGTGCTCATAGATCTAGCGCATGTGTGATCATTCCTGTTGGTTTTAGTGTTTCTCTCGTGTTTCCCCTCGCGATTCCCTCGTTCCCCCTCGTGTTCTTCGTGTTCTTCACGGGATCTGCTCCTTTCGTGAAAGATCGGCCGATTAGGGTTCCACCCTACATCATCTTGGTATCATGAGCCACGTTGATCACGATTTCAGAGCCTCCCCGTTGTGTTTTCTAGCCTAATTTTGTTGATTTCATCCTAAATTCGAAAATCCCCACCAAAAATAGCCCCAATTTTTTTGTGATTTGTTGGTTTGATGAGGTTTTGTTGGATTTGATCCATGGATTTGCTTGGTTTCAAGTGCTCTAGCATATCCCCAAGTTTCCCCACTTTCCATCCATGAAATATCTCCAATTTTGACCTTGGAATCATCAATTTCGGTCCTCAATTCGAAAATTTCCGCCCCAAACGAGATCTGGAATCGTCGGGCCGTACATCCGGGCCTCAGGCCGGACATCCGGTCCATCGGGCCGGACATTCGGGCCCCAAGCCGGATATCCGGCTCCTGGAGCGCCAAATCTGCACGGTTCTGGAAATCAGGTCCAGGATTTCCGGCCCCGAGCCCGGATGTCCGGCCCCTGACATCTCAGCCATGCCTGTTTCACCGTTTTGTCCATAACTAATTCATCCGGAGTCGGATTTTCGCGTTCTTTAGCTCGTTGAAAAGCTCTTGACATCCCCCTTCCAACAAAAATACTACCATCACCATTTGACTCCATCAAAGTTTTGGAACTTTGACATCTTTGCCTAGGGCTTCCACCACAACCTCCGCATAACCACCACCGACCTCCGCAACCTAACCAATTTTGTTCCTTATAGCATTTGTGGTTGCTTGAGTAGTGATTCGAGTCTCCTAAGGTGTTTAGTCTACTTAGGGACGATTGCTTCTTCATCAACCACCACCACCATAACTTCCGCATAGCCCACCATACACTTCCACCACCCCAACTTAACCCAATTTTGTTTGTGTTGTGAGTTGTGTTTCCTAAGGTGTTTCGGCTACTTAGGGACCGTGCTTCCAACTCCGACACCGTGTATAGTCCACCACCTTACCCTCCATTTCCACACTGCCTACTCACAAAAACCATCATTGCATTCCCGCAATCCCATTGATCTTCCGCAACCGCCACCGCATTCCGATACCACCATTTGACATTTGACGTTTGAGATTTTGAGTTCGGGGTTTTTATGTTTCCTAAAGTATTTCGGCTACTTAGGGACGAGTCTCCATCATCTTGGTATCTCCATCAAGATCACCGCCACTCATCATCGACACGGACGGTGACCTCCATATCATCTTGGTATCGTGGTATCCCTCCATTGTATATTCCCTTGCCATTGCATTGATAACCCCTAGCCCATTTTGCGTTACTTGCCTATCGAGACTAGCCACTTGAGTATTGTCGGCAATGTTACTTGTGCACATTAGTGATCTACACCATACATTGCATACATACCATATCATATTGGTACCATACCATCTCGTGTGCCTCAAGTTTGTTCCCGCATATAGACAATCGCTATCTTGGTTTGTGCATTTCGCATTGTGGCCATATACAAAAAGAGTAAGCTTTTAAGCAAAAGAGAAAGAGAAAAGAAGCTTGTAAGCAAGTGCCATAGCATCATACCACATTGCATATAAGATTGTCATATCCGATCATCTTGGATCATACCACTGCAACATCATACATAGCATACTTGGGATAGAAGTTGTTACATTTTGCATCTGATAGGTTGTGCACAAGTGTCATATCCGCCTATTGAGCAATCATGCTAGCGTCTCTCTAGAGTTGTGCAACAAGAGCATTTTCCGTGGATTCCACATTTTGAGCTCATTCCTTGGTTGCACGACCCCATTTATCTATCTGTGTGTCTGTTTCCGTGTGCCACATATTGCTATTGGTCTACTTGTTTCACTTGCGAATTTGTGAATCTCTTTCAACATTATTGACTCTTGCTAACATTTTGCATCAATTTTTTTGTGCCACTATCCTCACCGAGCTCCACCATAAGCCTTACTTGTGTAGGTGTGAGAAACCGACAAGAATTGGTACCAATTGTGATATTTCCTTGTCCACATTGGAGTGATCATTGATCCACTTTCAACTTCGGTCAAGGTACATTTGGTATTCGTTCTTCTCTTTCTACCACTCACATTTTTCTCTTGGACTGATGGATAGGCAAGGCATTTCATCTCCGGTCTTCCACAACAATGACGGCGTGAACAACTACATCACCAAAGCGTTAATCTTCGATCTACAACGACAAATGCAAGGCGCACAATCAAGATTGCGAGAGCGCATCGAGAACCTCTCCATTGACATCCGCCACTCCGAAGCGAGGAAAAGGGACTACATTGACAACAAGCTTTCCGCACAAAAGGAGGAGCAAGATGCAAGGATGGAGGAGATTCAGACCTTGTTGATCAACCATTCTTCCCCTTCATCATCCTCAAGGCGGCGACTTTCAAGTCATAAGTCTTTGGAGCGCAAAAATGACGCAAGCGCAAGTCGTCCACCTCCACATCTCCATGGCGACCACCATCTCGTTCGTGATCCACATCATCATGAAGGGCAAGTCACCTCCAAGCATCATGTGCACGACGACGAAGAACTCCATCGAGCTCAAGCACGACAACGACACCATCATCATGAAGATGCTCGCCAAGCGCAAATTCACAAATCCCAACAAGCCCTACTTCACGCCAAGGCCAACCTTCATGAGCATAAGAGAAGACCGCGAGACGAGCACCACCAAGACGGTGCTAGGGCTACTACCACCACCACTTTGGCATCTTCGCCAAGTGCTATCAAGGCATCTTCGCCTTTGGACGTACGGCATCTTCGCCTATTTCCTGTGAGTTCGCCGACATCGACACCATCTAGTACAAGGAGACCATCTACAAGCGAGGGCGACACTTCCATCTTCGGAAGCCCCCCAAGGAAGATGGACGAGCATGGGACATTCCCTTCGGTCATGGAGACAAGCTACGAGGTGCCACATCATATGGGCCTCCTACAACAAGACGGCGACAAGAAGGTCGAGCAAGGGCCATACCCTTCGACCACGGCGACAAGCATGAACCTCTTCAACAACATGAAGACGGCACCCATATTGGACTCATACTCCGAGTCAAGATACTAGACCGCAAATGAGACCTTACCCTTGTTCTTAGACGAGAGTGATGATGTGCCATCTTCGGCCTTCATCCACGGCTACGACTACGACATGATTGAGCATGGAGATATTTGCACCTACATCTCTCCGACACCCACATCTGACGAGATGCCCCGATTGCCATGTGAGAAGAGCCACCACCCCATGAGTGAGATGAGTGACTGATGCGGAGCATCCCAAGGTCATCCCCATGGACCTACCATCGTCTCATCAAGTGCCTAGTGGACCCATGACTCCACATGCAAGAGCTCTCGAGACCGAGGTGACATCTCTCCTCTCACAATTCCACTTCAATGACCATGAGACATGGCTACTACCTCAAACAGAGACATTGTGCATACTCTAGTATCAAGGAGTTAGCCATGGAGACGCCAAGGAGCGAGGAGAATCCGAAGAGGAAGATGAACGTGAAGACGGAGAAGAAAAAGGGCTAAGTCAGCAGAAGCCCGGATGATCCAGACCGTCGTCCGGACGATCCGGCCTCAGCCCGGATGATCCGGACTCCGGCCCGGACGGTCTGGGTAATGTGCCCAGCGACACCCGAGACGACATCTCGGAGATGGGTCATCCGGACCCAGGCCCGGATCATCCGACCACACCCGGACGTCCGGACCAGGTCCCGGACATCCGGCCCTCCCGCAGCTGCTCCAACACAGCCGGACGGTCCGGACGCCGACCCGGGTCATCTTGAGTACAAGTCTCCTTCAAAATCGGCGCCTACGAAGACACCTTGGAGTGCGACGTCGTTCCAATGTCCGTTTGTCATCTTCTCCTTGGACAGCCATGGTAATTCGATAGAGGAGTCGTCCACAATGGGCGTACAAACCACTATAGCTTCAAGATGAAAGGAAAGGAGTTTGTGCTACTACCTATGTCTCCAAGCCAAGTGATCGCTGATAAGCAAGCCACCCATCATGGAGATAATAGTGAGAGAGTGAGCCACAAAAAAGAGAGTAAGTGCCAGAAGCCCAAATTGAGTGCCTCCACGATGAGCGACAAGAAAAACTTAGTTCTATTTGCCACCAAACATGAGATGAGGGAAGTGTGTGAGAACCCATCGAGTGTCCTACACTATGTCCTATTGTGCAAGGACAAGGCACCACAAACTAACACCTCTCACAATCTACCCTTGGTGTTATCTTCTTTATTGCAGGAATTCCAAGATGTTTTCCCCGATGAGCTACCTCCGGGACTACCTCCACTACGAGGCATTGAGCACCGCATCGAACTCATCCCCGGAGCACCGCTTCCGAACAAAGCTCCCTACCACGTCAACCCCAAAGAAACCAAAGAAATTCAAAGGCAAGTAAAGCATCTCATAGACCATGTACATGTGCGTGAAAGTTTGAGCCCTTGTGCCGTACCGGTCATTCTTGTGCCAAAACGTGACGGTAGCTTTCGCATGTGCTCCGATTGTAGACCTATCAATGCTATCACCGTTCGCTATAGATATCCCATTCCACGCCTAGATGATATGCTAGATGAACTTAGTGGTGCCACTATATTTTCCAAAATTGATCTTAAGAGTGGTTACTATCAAATCCGCATACAAGAAGGTGATGAATGGAAAACCGCCTTCAAAACCAAGTTTGGTTTGTATGAGTGGTTAGTCATGCCTATGGGTCTCTCTGAAGCACCGGGCACTTTTATGCGCCTTATGAATCATGTCTTTCGCCCTTACAAGTGTATATTTGTCATGGTTTACTTCGATGACCTTCTGGTGTTTAGCAAATCTATCAAAGAGCATGTCACCCATGTCCGCACCGTTTTGCAAACTCTTAGAAAAGAGCGCCTCTATGCTAGTATGGAGAAATGCCTTTTTGGTGTTGATAAGCTCCTTTTCTTGGGTTTTGTTGTTTCTTCTAAGGGTGTTCATATTGATGAGTCCAAGATCAATGCTATTAAGACTTGGCCAAAACCAACAAACTTTCATCAAGTGCGTAGTTTCCTTGGCCTTGCGGGTTTCTATCATCACTTTGTGAAGGATTTTAGCACCATTGCTTTGCCTTTGCATGCTTTGAGCAAGAAGAATGCGCCTTTTGTTTGGGGACCATCCCAAGATACCGCTTTCAATGAGCTTAAGAACTTGCTTATTTATGCTCCCGTGCTTGCATTACCCAACTTTTACAAACCTTTTGAGATTCATTGCGATGCTAGTGGTAATGGCATATGGGGTGTGTTAATGCAAGAGAAGCACCCCATAGCTTACTTTAGTGAGAAACTTTCCGGAGCGCAACTCAATTACCCCATCTATGACAAAGAGCTATATGCTTTAGTCCGTGTTTTGCATGAATGGGAACATTACCTTCGTCCCCATGAGTTTATCATTCATACCGATCATGGGACTCTCAAGTATCGTAAGGGACAAACAAAGTTGAACAAGCTTCATGCTAAATGGAGTGAATTTATTGAGTCTTTTCCCTATGTCATCAAGTACAACAAGGGTAAAGAAAATATCGTAGCAGATGCTCTTTCCCGCATATGCATGTTTGTCACGCAACTTGAGTTAGATGTCATTGGCTTTGAGCATATCAAAGACTTGTATGAGCATGATGCAACTTTTTCTACTCCTTATGCCAAGTGTTTGTCGAATACATCTTGGGAACGCTATTACATCAAAGATGGCTATCTTATGAGAGCTAACAAACTTTGCATCCCCGATTCGTCCCTTCATTTGTTGCTTTTGCAGGAATCGCACGGAGGAGGCTTAATGGGACATTTCGGATGCGACAAGACGTTCGCCACGCTCACGAAGAATTACTTTTGGCCCAAGATGTTTCGGGACGTCAATCGTTTCACCAACTTTTGTTCGACATGTCGCAAAGCTAAGTCCAAAGCTCAATCTCATGGCCTCCATATGCCTCTACCATTTCCATACCAACCATGGGAAGACATTAGCATGGACTTTGTACTTGGTTTGCCTAGGACTCAAAATGGGAAAGATTCCATATTTGTCGTTGTGGACCATTTGTCAAAAATGGCACATTTTATTCCTTGTAAAAAGATAGAAGATGCTTCACATGTTGCTAATCTCTTTTGTAGGGAAATATTGCGTCTACATGGTGTGCCAAAGACTATCGTCTTGGACCGCGACGTCAAGTTCTTGAGTTACTTTTGGAAGACCTTATGCGCCAAGCTCGGAATCAAGCTACTATTCTCCATGGCCTATCATCCACAAACCGATGGCCAAACGGAGGTGACAAACCGTACGCTCTCCACCCTTCTCCGTGTGCTAATCAAGAAGAACATCAAGGAGTGGGAAGAGTGCCTATCCATCGCCGAGTACGCCTACGACCGCGCAAGACATTTGACTACCGGCAAGTCCCCCTTCGAGGTTGTCTACGGCTTCAACCTGTTGTCCCCATTGGACATTCTACCTCTACCACTACACGAGCACATAAACATGGACGTGAGTGTCCGAGTCAACCACCTCAAGAAGATGCATGAAGATACAAGGCACACCATTGAGCTCCAAGTACAACGACTCGCGACCAAGCTCAACATCAACAAGAATCACATGATATTCAACATTGGAGATCTTGTGTGGCTACACCTTCACAAGGAACGCTTCCCCAATGAACGCAAGTCCAAGCTTCTACCACGATTCAATGGACCATTCAAGGTGCTTGCACGCTACAACAACAACAACGCATACAAGATCGACACCCCACGTGACAAGTACTCCGTGAGCGACATCTTCAACGTCAAAGATCTCTCCTCGTACCATGGTGATGAGGATTTCGATCTGAGGTTGGATCTTTCCCAAGGGAGGGGATATGATGCGGAGCATCCCAAGGTCATTCCCATGGACCTACCATCGTCTCATCAAGTGCCTAGTGGACCCATGACTCGATCACGTGCAAGAGCTCTCGAGACCGAGGTGACATCTCTCCTCTCACAATTCCACTTTCATGACCATGAGACATGGCTACTACCTCAAATGGAGACATTGTGCATACTCTAGTATCAAGGAGTTAACCATGGAGACGCCAAGGAGCGAGGAGAATCCGAAGAGGAAGATGAACGTGAAGATGGAGAAGAAAAAGGGCTAAGTCAGCAGAAGCCCGGATGATCCAGACCGTCGTCCGGACGATCCGGCCTCAGCCCGGATGATCCGGACTCCGGCCCGGACGGTCTGGGTAATGTGCCCAGCGACACCCGAGACGACATCTCGGAGATGGGTCATCCGGACCCAGGCCCGGATCATCCGACCACACCCGGACGTCCGGACCAGGTCCCGGACATCCGGCCCTCCCGCAGCTGCTCCAACACAGCCGGACGGTCCGGACGCCGACCCGGGTCATCCGGACCCCCGAAGCCCGGATCATCCGGACCAACTCCCGGATCATCCGGCCACCGCCTGCGTGCGTGACTTGGGTCGAGGCCCGTGTACCCGTTTCGCCCCCTCACTTACCCATTCGCCCCTTGGGCCATAAATAGACCTTCTACTCCCCATTTTTAGGGTTAGCAAATGTTTAGCTCATGTTTGTGAGAGAGTTTTGCTCATCCACTGGGTAGTCTTCTCTATGGAGATTCGAGCCTCCACCGGAGAAGACCCCCCAAGCGGATTCAAGACCCCTCTTTAGGGAAGAACATCAAGACCTCCTCACAGAGAAGACCGGTTACCTTGTATCGTCCCTAGTTGTCCGTGGATCGTGTATCTTACCTTATGTACTCGAGGATCTAGCCCATGTGTGACTTATTCGTGTCGGTTTAGTGATTCCTCTCGTGTTTCTTATTGTGTTTTCTCTCCGTTCTTCCCCGTGTTCTTCGTGATTTCCGCGGGATCCGCTCCTTTCGTGAAAGATCGGGTGATTAGGGTCTCTACCCTACATCATCTTGGTATCATGAGCACGGTTGATCACGATTTCAGAGCCTCCCCTCTTTGTTTTCTAGCTTGATTTTGTTGTTTTTTGTCCTAATCCGAAAATACCCACAAAAATAGCCCAACATTTTTTCTTGTGATTTGTGAGTTTTGATGATGTTTTGTTGGTTTTTATCTATGAATTTGTTGTGTTGCAAGTGGATCTAGCCTTCCCCCACCACCCCCACCTCGAAATTGATGAATATGATGATGAGCATGTTGAGTTGCCTAGTTGTGATGCTATGCTCCATAGGATATCATGTGAAAATTCTTTTGGTCACATCATGTTTGACAATCCATTGAACTTGTCATATGCTATGAGTGAGATCTCCCATATTGCATCATTTCAATCTCAACATAGTAACTACGCATGCCCCATTAAAATCAATCCCATTTGCACTTATGGCATAGATGATGAGATGATGGTCATTGGCTTTTGTTTTTCATGTGATGATATTGCCATGCTTCCTTTACATGATTTGCGCAATGCCATGCCATGATCACAATGTTCCAACTATGCATTGTTTTGGATGTTGTCAATATTCTCTATTTGATGTTTCCACTAATGATCATGAGGAGACCCCCATAGTTTCCCCATACATATTAGGAGATTTTGATGCATTCCATACTTTTCATGTTTCTCATAATTGCTTGCACCATATGCATTCCACGCATAACAATGCTCTAGATATTTCCCATGATGCATTACATAATTTGAGTCTCCATTATGCTATACATAACAACAAACCTAACATGATGGATGACACGTTTCTATATCATGCATCTCATTTATTTGAGCATTGGATATTTTGTGCTAACCGACACAAGCATGTGCGCATCATGATGGATGATGTGTACATCTACCACGCACAAACAATTTTCTCTTTGTCTTTGTTTTGTGTAGGTACTCACGTATACTCGTCAACCTATCAATCCTAAGAGTTGACGAAATGAGCTCTTGAGAGCAAAGATGACTTGAGATACCGTGGACTATCCTTACCACCGTTTCTTTCACGCAATGACTACGCGCATCTCTCTCACTTGGCTCTCACGCGGCTATGGGCTATATACCACTTGTCGCTTCATGCTCATTCTACCGTGTTCACTTTGCATGCTATGCTTGCTTCTATGCCTTTGCCATGCAATTGTAACCCTTGCTTGCATCTACCCATGATTCACAATTATGCTACTCCTATGTGTATTTGCATGCTTGGTGGAGATCCTTGTTGCTATTGCCATGTTTATCATGTACCTCATGCTCTTGATGCTATTTTGCTCATATGTGCATTATTCATGCCCACCATTTGCACACATGACATACTTGACATGATTCCTTCTAGTATGTTGCATCTTTGCACTACTAGCTTGCTTGCCTTGATTCACATGATTGCTTGCTTTGTCGCATCACCCATGTTCCATTCTTACTTGCTTTCTTGGGTGGATGACGTATATGTTCATGCCTCTCACATGCTATATTTTGTTCATTGTCGCTTGCCTCCAATTGTTGCATCTATGCTTATTGGTCGTGGAGACTTGGACACTTTACTTGTGATGCATGCTTGCTTAATTGAGCCTATTGTATTTCATTGTTCTCGCATCATCATATGCCTCCATACTATGAAATGCTCCCTTGTCCTTTCTTATGATGAGCATGATGTATACACTTGTTGGGTATTCTACCGCACGAATGATATGTTTTGCATCTCCACTAACCTCATTTGTTTTTCTAAGTGTTTGTCATGTTCTTTCATGTTGAAGGATTCACAAGGCGATACCGTCATGACACAATTTGGTCATGTGAAGTCATACACAATGTGCAACACCAACATTTGCGAGAATCTCCTAAAGGTGAACTCCTTCCGTTTGAGCCATCCTCAAATATGCATATTGGATGGGTCACTCTTTCATTGTTGTTTCCTTCTTCTTGTCTACATGTTACATCTATTGGATGGAGGACCGACATTGGAGATGGAACCCATGGACCTTCAAGTTGAGGAGCGCTCGGACTTATTGGATGCACCTTCGAACCTCCACTCATGCCACGACATCGAGCATTGGTACTCCAACACCTCCATATTTGGCAATTGTGCTCACACATGTCATGCTCAATGGACATATCATACACATGACAAATTTGCATCTTATGCATGGATTGACTCACATCATGATTGCCTTGTTGCATCTTGTATTCCCATGTCATCCATGATATATGAGCTTGCGAAATTTCTTACCAAATTTGTTGTGATCTTCCTTGATGGCATATATATACATCATGATCATATTGCTCATCATCAATTGCATAATCACATACTCATATTGAGCATCCATTTCCATATTCATGCTATAGATAAATCGTCTCTCTATGACATCATTTTACACCATGGTTGCATTGATCACATTCACAATACATTCGTGTACACAATGAATGCTTTTGCTCCCATGAATGCTTTGCATACCATTCCATATCTTTTGGATAAGCTTCATGCACCTTGTCATGCTCAATCTTGTCGCACAGACTCATTCTTACATGATGAACACTTTGTGTGCGCTAACCATTGTATTTCCGAGTGTCGTTTGTGTTTGCTCTATTTGCATGTGTATCACTCCGGAGACACCTTGGAGTACTTGGATTGCGCCATGTCTTCCACTTCGTCCAACTACAAGTCCGTCCACAACAACCGTTTCCATGGTGATGAGATTTTCGATCCAAGGTCGGATCTTTCCCGAGGGAGGGGATATGATGCGGAGCATCCTACGATCATCCCCATGTACACTCGAGCATACGCCATTGGACACAAGGTGAACTCGCTCCTTTTCGAATCTTCCCTTTCCGCATGTAAGACATGGATGCTACTTCAAGCGTGGACCTTGTGCATACTCAGGTACACCCGAGGAGACCAAGGAGAGCCCAAGGACCAAGGCCAAGTGTGCGCGGGAGCGAAGGAAGGAGAAGGAAGAAGACCCAGCTGCTACAGGCCCCGGACATCCGGCCCCAGCTCGGACATCCGGCCCTACCCCCGGAAATCTGGCCCCTTTCTATCCAGAGAGCTCCGGAAGCGACCCCAACAGCCCAGACATCTGGCCCCATGCCCCGGACATCCGTCTCCTCCCGAAGCCCCAGACATCTGGCCCTCCGCCCGGAAATCCGGAGCATGCTAACCAGAGAGCAGAAGAATCGGCCAACTCCAGCCCGGACATCCGGCTCTTCGTGATCGCCGGACATCCGGCCCCAGCCCGGACATCCGGCACCTGCCTATGCGCAGAGATCTGGCCAAGGGCCCATGTATCCCCCCTCTCACTTACCCCTTCGTGGGCTAGCACTATATATACTTCCCCACCTCCTCCTAGTTAGGGTTAGCGTTGTGTTAGCTCATTTGTGAGATAGACCTTCGCTCATCCATCCGGATCTACTCCATGAGAGAGACCGCGGCCCCTCTTTAGAGAAGATCCACTTGGATTCAAGACCTCCTCGCGGAGAAGATCCCCTCATGGATTGAAGACCTCCTTTGAAGAAGACCATCAAGATCTCCTTTGGAGAAGACCGGTTACCCTTTGTATCGTCCCTTGTTGATCGTGGATCTTTTATCTTCCTTTGTGTTCATGGATCTAGCGCATGTGTGATCATTCTTGTTGGTTTTAGTGTTTCTCTCGTGTTTCCCTCGTGATTCCCCTTGTTGCCCCCCTCGTGTTCTTCGTGTTCTTCGCGGGATCCGCTCCTTTCGTAAAAGATCGGCTGATTAGGGTTCTACCCTACATCATCTTTCGTGATGATGCGGAGCATCCCAAGATCATCCCCATGGACGCACCTACACTTCCAACGACACCACTTGGACCAATGACACGAGCCCGATCCAAGGCTATCGAAGATAAGGTGAACTCACTCACCTCCGAACTTCCACTTTCTATGCATGAGACATGGCTACTACCTAAGTCCGAGGTGTTGTGCATGATTAGGCACCAAGAGGACCCTCCCGAAGATGCGCATGAAGATGTACACGTCCCCAAGTCCACAGATGAGGAGCACCAACGGAAGGAGCCAAGAACTTCTCCCAGGCCCTGGGCATCCGGCCATGACCCCGGACATCCGGCCCCTGGAGCGTCGTCCACTACAGCAGCACAACCGCCAGAAGCTACAGGCCCCGGACATCCGGCCCCGGCAGCCCGGACATCCGGCCTCTCCCGAGCCCCCGGACATCCGGCCACCAGCCCGAAAATTCGGCCCCTCCAAACCCGAGAGCAATAAATGTCACCACTCCAGCCCGGACATCCGGCCTCCCCAACCCGGACATCCAGCATCGCCTGAAAGCCCAGACATCCAGCCCGACCAGCCCGGACATCCGGCCCAACCAGCCCCGACATCCGGCCTCCCCTGTCCGCGCACAGTGAAGGGTCGAGGCCCGTGTATCCCTTCTCCCCCCTAGACTATATATAATCCACCTCGCCCAACTTTCTAGGGTTAGCGTTGTGTTAGCTCATTTGTGAGATAGAGCTTCGCTCATCCATCCGGATCTACTCCACGAGAGAGACTGCGGCTCCTCTTCGGAGAAGATCCACTTGGATTCAAGACCTCCTCGCGGAGAAGATCCCCTCGTGGATTCAAGACCTCCTTTGGAGAATACCATCAAGACCTCCTTTGGAGAAAACCGGTTACCCTTTGTATCATCCCTTGTTGATCGTGGATCTGGTCCTGGAGCTGCCTACTACAGCAACAGCCGCCCAGCCGCCAAGTGCTACAGGCCCCGGACATCCGGCATCAACCCCGGACATCCGGCGCCTCGCCAAGTCCCGGACATCCGGCCTCGCCCCCGGAAATCCGGCACCCTCCAAACAGAGAGCAACAAAGTCAGCTCCTCCAGCCCGGACATCCGGCCTGCCAGCTCGGACATCCGGCTCTCCGTGAAGCCCCGGACATCCGGCCCGTCGCCCGGACGCCCGGCCTCCCCTTCCTGCATGCAGTGCATCTAGGCCAAGGCCCATGTACCCCTTTGCCCCTTAGACTATATATACTCCCTCTCCACCTACGTTTTGGGGTTAGCGTTGGTTTAGCTCATTTTGAGAGATAGAGCTTCGCTCACCCACATTGGATCTACTCCTCGTGAGAGACCACGGCCTCTTCGGAGAGGATCCCTTTGGATTCAAGACCTCCTTGCGGAGAAGATCATCAAGACCCCCTCTTGGGCGGCCCCATCAAGACCTCCTCACGGAGAAGACCGTTACCTTTTGTATCGTCCGTTGTTGATTGTGGATCGTGTATCTTCTCTTATGTACTCGAGGATCTAGCACATGTGTGACTATTTCTTGTTGGTTGAGTGATTCTCTCGTGTTTCCCCTCATGATTTCCCTCGTTTTCCCCCTATTGGTCCTCGTGTTCTTCGAGGGATCAGCTCCTTTCGTGAAAGATCGGCCGTATAGGGTTCCATTGATGAGGACATGACTACCTTGGATATGACCAATTTTTTTGCATACATGCATATTTGTCAGGTGATTTCTAGTGCAAACTATTCAATAATCTATTTATGTTATCCAGAACAAAAATACTTCACACACTTTTGTGTTTTGTCTAATTGTAGGTGTATGGGACATTTGTACAATCCACATATGAAGATAAGGGAAAGGAGAAGTTTAGATTATGTTCAAAAAGTCCTCTCACGTCACTTTTGGGCCAAGAGAAGATACAGTCCAAGTCTCTCACGTTCTGATTCACATTCGGACTGCACACACATACCTGACTCAAGATGTCAACAACTTTTTCATACGGACTCAGAATTGGGTGATTCTTTTTTTATTGGAAAGTAGATTTCGTGCTCTTTCCAACCCATTTGGAATCACCTTCAAATTCATCCGGAGCATTGAGATATCGATGAAACAATCTGACGCTGCAGCAGAATCCGTGTCAAACAACAAGTCCAAAGGTGTTGCACCACCTCCACTTGGGCCCATGAGCCTTGTACGACCTAGGGTTAGTTTTAGGCTTCCTTGGGACGTCCTCCCACCTCTTTGGCTGCCACCCCTTGCTCCTATATAAGTAGATCCATCTAGTAGCTTTTTTCCTTGGGATTTGTTTAGTTAAAAGTTAGCCATTGCAACTTCGTGTACTTCGTTTGTGTCCAACGACCAGACCAAGACCGCTTACGGATCCCCACCATTATCAATACTTCATATATATTTGCAATATTGATATTGCTTTATCATATTCTTGCTCGTTCTTCGATTGCTTGCAGGAATAGACCTTCATGGTCAAGCTGACCATGCTTCGGGCATCGTCAGTAACCTCAGGAGATTGGTTTAGCGATTGCTAAGGCGCAATGTCGTGCACGTTTGTAGTCAGATCGTCAAAGTCGTCACCACCAAATCGATAGTTATCATCTCATCGAAAGATCGGGACACCCCGCCTCTATCAAGTGGTATCAGTTTTCAGGTTGCTCGGTGAGAATTTCTAGTTTTTCCTAGACTAGATTTATTTTCTTACCTATTGTCCAAGAAAAAGCCACACAAAAAGTTAGATCTATTCATCCTTTGTCCAAGCCACTCTGAGCCTTTACAATTTTCCTTTAATTTCTTGCATAGTTGAATTATCAGTTGCATCGTCGTGTCGAGTTGTTGGTCGTAGTGTCTAGTTCGTTTAGAGTTTCGAGTTCTGTTCACATTAGTCACACCGCCGCTGCATCGTTATCCCTTCCGCTGTCCATCGCCCATCCATCAATTTCCACCACATCCTACCCATCGTTCATTGTCATAATCATAGTTGAGATCGTTCACATCTTCGCTTGATCCAATCTGCATCTTATCCAGTTTGTTTTGGAAAGAGGGGGAGAAAAAAGACAGAGAGAAAAACGAGAGAAAAAAGTAAAAAAAAAGTCAGTGACAAAAAGAGAGAAAGAAAAAAAGTGTGAGGAAAAAAAGAGAGAAGAAAAAAAATTCGGATCTATCAAGACTCAATCTCGTAGTTGAATTCGGATTAGAATCTGTTTTGTGCACTGTTCAGTAAAACAGGCATAACTTCCTCATACGAAGTCCGTTTTGCCTCCGCAAGTACTCAAATGAAAGATAGCAACTAACCGCATCTAAATAGTGTCAAAAGCTAGTTCAATATTGTAACACCCCAGATGTAATTTACCTTATCTGTATCCCAACTCTTGTCGTTTCCGGCGCTAAGTTATTTTATTTCATCGGTGTCGGGTTTTTGTCTCCGTGTGTTGTTGTCTTTGTCATGCATCTCATATCATGTCATCATGTGCATTGCATTTGCATACATGTTCGTCTCATGCATCCGAGCATTTTCCCCGTTGTCCGTTTTGCATTCCGGCGCTCCTATCTCCTCCGGTGGTCCTTTCTACCTCTTTTCGTGTTTGGGCGTTAAACATTTCCGGATTGGACCGAGACTTGCCAAACGGCCTTGGTTTACTACCGGTAGACCGCCTGTCAAATTTCGTACCATTTGGACTTCGTTTGATACTCCAACGGTTAACCGAGAGACAGAGAAGGCCTCGTTTGTGTTGCAGCCCAACACCCTTCCAATTTGGCCCAAAACCTACCAACAACCCTTCCATCATCTAGAGAGTTCGATCACGATCGCGTGGCCTAAAACCATGCTCAATTTGGAGCCTCCTAGCTCCTCCTACGTATAAAATGGTCTCTTCCCCGAAAATTCCGGATCCAAAACCACCCAAACCCTAAATTTTCGTCTCCTCCACCGCCGGACGTGTCCGCTCCCGCCGGACACGCCCCACGCCGCCGCGTCCAGCCAACCGGGGGCCGCCACGTGTCCCGCTGGGGCTCCCCGCCGCGCCGGCCCGCCCGGCCTAGGGAGGGCCCCCGAGAGCCCACGCGCCCCACGCCTTCGCCCGCGACCCCGCCGCTGTATTCCTCCTGTCCGGCCGCCCGAAGTGCCCGCCGCTGCCGCCCGCCATATCCGACCGCCGCCATCGAGATCCGGCGCCGCGCCTCCGCTGCCCCGCCGCCGCCGCGGCCGGCCCGCTCTTGCCGGCGAGCTCCTCCGCCGTCCAGCTTCTCCGACGACCCTCCCGGATCGGACGAGGCTCCATCCTACTCGGGCGGTCGCCGTCGACTCCTCCCCGGTCATCTTCAGCGCTCCGGCGAACAGTGATCGCCGGTGAACCTCGAGAATCGCGCCAGATCCAGATCTGGATCGGGAGACGGTTGACTTTTTCCCTGCAAACCCTAGATTATTTGCATTCTTTGTCATGTCGTATCTCTACATCCGTAGCTCAGATTTATGCGTGTAGCATATCAAAATGTTCGTCTCGACGAGTACATCATTTCATATCATTGCACCATTTTCATTTGAGCTCATCTTGATGCCCGAAATGCTGTTGGAAGAGGGCTATGTGATGAATTTGTCAGATCTGTTTCAACAAATGGCATTTTGTCATTTTTGCCATGATTAATGTGTGCATGCTATGATCCTGAGCTCTACATGTGTTTTGATATATGCCATGCCATCTTTACAGAGGTGCTTGCCATGTATTTTTGTGATATTTGTGGTGACTAGCACAAGATTGCAAAGTAGCATGATCGGTAATGCTGATTTTAGGGACTTAGAATTTCTCCAAGTCCTTGTCCTGATTTTGTTGTTATGCCATATGTTCATGTTGTTTTCTAGTGATCCGTGCATCTTTTGAGGATGATCAGTAAGGATGTTTTGTTAACATTGTGGTGCTCTATCCATCCATGTCTTTGTTTGCATTTATGGAGCAACCTAGCTTGAGTCAGTCGAGCTCTACTTTTGCTATATCGTGAATCCTGGCAGATTGTTGACTTGTTAGCGATTTTGCCGAGGATGTTGCTTTTGATCCGTGCATGCTATGTTGTTGTTATTGCCATGTCTAGCTTCTATGTCATGTCTTCTTGATGGGTGTATGCTTAGTTTGTCATGCCATGCTCTGTAGTGAGTGCATCGAGCTCGTAAACATGCCTACACGTTAACTGATTTGCATGCTCCAGTTTTGCCATGCTATCATTTGCACTTTTGCCATGCTATCATTTGCACTTTTGCCATGCTTGTTTGAACCTGTTAATGGATGAATTAGCCGTAGCTCAGTGTTCATCTTTTGTCAAGCATCATGAGTGGATCCCTGCCATGTATTTTGTTGTCATGTTTGAGTGATGTAGCATATTTATCTTGTTGCATTTAGTTGGTCACTTGCTGATTATCGTAGACCGGTGCCATATTTGTTTTGCTTGCCATTTCCAAACTGTGCATCCGATTCCGGTGATCTTTATATCGATTTCAACCGAAATCACCTCACCTTTCCAGTGGCACTCTTGGATTTCCAAGTTGAGGTCAGGTTCAATCATTCCTTGTCAAATCTTGCATATGCATCACATATCGCATCCCGCATATCATACCATGTTTGCATCATGTTGTTTGAGCATTGCACGTGATTGATTGTGTTCTGTTTGCTTGTTGTTCTTGTTTGGGTAGAGCCAGGAGACGAGTTCGTGAACGAGGAGCCCGTTGAGTTCGCTTACGAGGATCAAGTCAACTCTGACAACTTTGCAGGCAAGATGACCATACCCTCGAAATCACTTCTATCTTTGCTTGCTAGATGCTCACTCTTTTGCTATGCCTATGCTACGATGCCTACCACTTGATTATCATGCCTCCCAAATTGCCATGTCAAACCTCTAACCCACCATGTCCTAGCAAACCATTGTTTGGCTATGTTACCGCTTTGCTCAGCCCCTCTTATAGCGTTGTTAGTTGAAGGTGAAGATTGGAGATCGTTCCTTGTTGGAACATTGTTTATTGTTGGGATATCACCATATTATCTTGTTTATCTTAATGCATCTATATACTTGGTAAAGGGTGGAAGGCTCGGCCTTTTGCCTGGTGTTTTGTTCCACTCTTGCTGCCCTAGTTTCTGTCATATCGGTGTTATGTTCCTGGATTTTGCGTTCCTTACGCAGTTGGGTTATAATGGGAACCCCTTGATAGTTCGCCTTGAATAAAACTCCTCCAGCAATGCCCAACCTTGGTTTTACCATTTGCCACCTAGCCTCTTTTTCCCTTGGGTTTCCGGAGCCCAAGGGT
>NC_041382.1:320116022-320188865 GCF_002162155.2 Triticum dicoccoides | reverse complement strand
CCCCCGGGGCCAGTGCTCCTCTGAGTGTTGGTCCACCTCGTCATCCGCCGGTGGCCACCAGGGGCAACTCTGGGCTGGCCTACTGGAAGTTTGGACAATCTGAGTGTGCATTGAGAATGAGATATGTGCAGCTCCTATCAGGATTTGTGGGCACATTCGGGCGGTGTTGCTGGACTTGTTTTACCATTGTCGAGGATGTCTTGTAACCGGGATGCCGAGTCTGATCGGAATGTCTTGGGAGAAGGAATATCCTTTGTTGACCGTGAGAGCTTGTGATGGGCTAAGTTGGGACTCCCCTGCAGGGATTTGAACTTTTGAAAGCCGTGCTCGCGGTTATGGGCAGATGTGAATTTGTTAATGTCCGATTGTAGATAACATGAAACTTAACTTAATTAAAATGAATCAACCGCGTGTGTAACCGTGATGGTCTCTTCTCGGCGGAGTCCAGGAAGTGAACACGGTGTTGGAGTAATGCTTGACGTAGGTTGTTCTAGGATCACTTCTTGATCATAGTTGTTCGACCGTGCTTTTGCCTTCTCTTCTCGCTCTCTTTTGCGAAAAGGTTAGCCACCATATATGCTAGTCGCTCGCTGCAGCTCCACATCATACCTTGCCTTACCTATAAGCTTAAATAGTCTTGATCGTGAGGGTGTGAGATTGCTGAGTCCCCGTGACTCACAATTTACGTCCAAACCAGATGCAGGGACCGATGATACCGTTCCATACGATGCGCTTGAGCTCAAGTGGGAGTTCGATGAAGACTCTCGCCGTTACTACGTGTCTTTCCCAGATGATCAGTAGTGGTGTCCAGTTGGGGCGATCGGGGACTTTGTCGCATGTGGGGGTTGATCTTTATTTTGGTACCGTAGTCGGACCATGAGTGTATTGGATGATTGTTATGTTATTCATGTATTTGTGTGACGTGGCGAGTGTAAGCCAACTATGTACATTTTCCCCTTTTTATCTATTTACATGGGTTGTTGTGAAGATTACCTTACTTGCGACATTGCTTTCAATGCCGTTATGCCTTTAAGTCGTGCTTCGACACATAGGAGATATAGCCGCATCGAGGGCGTTACAAATATTTGGCACCTCAAAATCGGCTTCTAAATAGGTATTTTTGCTCTCCGAAGTGCACGAACACAGCTTATTCCAGTTTTTCACGCCAGTTTTCGAATTTTTTGACTCCTCATATCAACTCGGAATTGAGTGATTCCTTTTGCATTTGAAAGCTTGAGTCAATACCATTCTTGAAAAAAAATCAAAAATTGGCACAAACTTTTCCAGAGGAAAGTTGTAGACAAAGTTGTTGATATATCCTGCTCGGCTGTAATTTCACATCATTATCTTTACTGCCGTTGTGATCTTCACTTATATCTTGATATCCAGAGCTACTTAGTATCCTTCATTGGTGCTAGTTGTGCTACGCCGTGACCTCATTAGTGTTCTAGGCTCACGTCTCTAGTCCGGTCTAGCCTAGGACCAGCACAGTACCGTTGTTGAGTGTTTGTTCAAAATTGCATCTTTGAATTGATTATTGCTAATCTTTTGCTACCATATATAGCCAACCTAGCTCCACATATTTCTACACCGCGTATACGTACGTTCGACTAGCAATCGCTTTATACAATCTTCGGAGTTATTTGACACTGTTGGTTGCCTGTCACCACCTGCTGCATGGTAAGAACTTGTAAGATATTGATATTTGTTATACCGTGAGCGTTTTACCACCATACTCTAGTAGTTCATAGGAACATTATTCTTGAATTTTGTTTCTTGTTTCTACTAATCATGACAGATTCCGGAGATAGAAGTTCTTGTACGACGGACACATCTTCACCATCACGAGAGTTGGGACAACACAGAAATGCACATGGTCAGGTTATCTCTTTACCGTCATTTAAGGGTAGATTTAATCCTGCTATTTATCTAGCTTAGGAGCTTGAAGTAGAACAAGTTTTTACTCACCATGATTTTTCTGAACTTGACAGAGTACGAGCTACCACTAGAGCATTTACTGGTTTTGCTTCTGCTTGGTGGAGTGTACATTGTAAGAAAAACATTGATAACCAACCTACAACTTGGAAAGTTTTGAAAGCTGTAATGAGACAACAATTTTTTCCTCCTTACTATGTCGTGAATTGCTTCGCAAATTGGAACAATTAAAACAAGGCAGTAAGACTGTTCATGCTTACTACCAAGAGTTCAAATCTTATATGCATCATTGTGACATGGAAGAATCTGAGGATGATACAATGAATTGATTTTTTGGTGGTTTGAACCATGGTATCCGTGCAAGATTTCAGTATATTCCTCGTTGCATTATTGGTATGTACGTTCGTGCTTGTACCTTTGAGAGACAGATATAAGAGGATGCATTGGGTGACAACAACAACAATTATTCCAGTTCATGCTCACCACCACCAGTTGGTTCCTCCACCGTTGCACCTACTAGAGCAGCCCCACCTCGGATTGTGAGTGCGACATCATCTCAAGAGTATGGTACATTGTCAACATCTGTACCTACATCAGCTACGTCTTTGCGACAAGGTAACAATAAAGGTATTGATGATATAACTTCACATGAGAATGATGCATGCCTAGTTAACTTGAATGCATCATGTGCTGAGTTACCTGTTGATTTGAGCACACCACCTATTTTAGAGAATCTTGTTACTGTCATGAATGCGTCATATGATCAAATAACTGAAATACCAACAATTTTGAGTGCACCCATTGAATTAACTGTTGATGCAAAAGAACCAATGTTTAATCATTTTGATATGACCTCTAATCTTGGTGATGATTCTATGTCCAATGAATTATTGCATGTTTGCTTATTTAAGCATGTTGTAGCATGTAAATTTGATTCAAGTAATGTTTATTCACCAATGTTGGGATGGTTTAATGATGAACATTGTCAATCTTTTGAAATGAATAAGAGCTTCACTTATATGTGCAAACTGAGTTGCATTATTTTCATGCCTTCTACTTCTTGTGATAATTTTTTGGCTTTAGATTTTATGAATTATGAAAGTTACTCATGTATACATGTGTCATATGTGCAAAAATCAAGGGAAGTAAAAATGAATGACATATACATATACAACATGTATACCTTGTCTCTTTTGTTAGCCACATCTCAGATTAAGCAACGCCGAGGACGTCTTTGTTTTAAGAAGGGGAGGATGATGAGGACATGACTACCTTGGATATGACCAAATTTTTTGCATACGTGCATATTTGTCAGGAGATTTCTAGTGCAAACTATTCAATAATCTATTTATGTTATCCAGAACAAAAATACTTCACACACTTTTGTGCTTTGTCTAATTGCAGGTGTATGGGACATTTGTACAATCCACATATGAAGATAAGGGAAAAGGAGAAGTTTAGATTATGTTCAAAAAGTCATCTCACATCACTTTTGGGCCAAGAGAAGATAGAGTCCAAGTCTCTCACGTTCTGGATTCAGATTCGGACTACACACACATACCTGACTCAAAACGTCAACAACTTTTTCATACGGACTCCGAATTGGGTGATTCTTTTTTTGTTGGAAAGTAGATTTCGTGCTCTTTCTAACCCATTTGGAATCACCTTCAAATTCATCCGGAGCATTGATATATCGACGAAACAATCTGACGTTGCAGCAGAACCCGAGTCAAACAACAAGTCCAAAGGTGTTGCACCACCTCCACTTGGGCCCATGAGCCTTGTATGACCTAGGGTTAGTCTTAGGCTGCCTTGGGACGTCCTCCCACCTCCTTGGCTGCCACCCCTTGCTCCTATATAAGTAGATCCATCTAGTAGCTTTTTCCTTGGGATTTTTTTAGTTAAAAGTTAGCCATTGCAACTTCGTGTACTTCGTTTGTGTCCAACGACCAGACCAAGACCGCTTACGGATCCCACCATTATCAATACTTCATATATATTTGCAATATTCAGATTGCTTTATCATATTCTTGCTTGTTCTTCGATTGCTTGCAGGAATAGACCTTCATGGCCGCGCTTTGGGCATCGTCGGTAACCTCAGGAGATTGGTTTAGCGATTGCTAAGGCGCAACGTCGTGCCCGTTTGTAGTCGGATCATCAAAGTCATCTCCACCAAATCGATAGTTATCATCTCATCGAAAGATCGGGACACCCCGCCTCTATCATCCACCCTACATCATCTTGGTATCATGAGCCACGTTGATCATGATTTTGGAGCCTTCCCGTTGTGTTTTCTAGCCTAATTTTGTTGATTTCGTCCTAAATTCAAAAATCTCCACCAAAAATAGCCCCAATTTTTTTGTGATTTGTTGGTTTGATGAGGTTTTGTTGGATTTGATCCATGGATTTGCTTGGTTTCGAGTGGACCTAGCATATCCCCAAGTTTCCCCACTTTCCATCCACGAAATCTCTCCAATTTTGACATTGGAATCATCAATTTCCATCCTAATTCAAGGGATATTTTGAGATAGCTCGTTCACGAAACACCTTCATGATGTAGGGATATTTCAATATAGTTCATTCACGGAACGCCTTGGAATCATCGTGGAAGAAATACAAAGCCAAGTAAAACATCTCATAGACCATGAACATGTGCGTGAAAGTTTGAGACCTTGTGCGGTCCCGGTCATTCTTGTGCCAAAACGCGACGGCAGCTTTCGCATGTGCTCCGATTGTAGACCTATCAGTGCTATCACCTTTCGATATAGGTATTTGATAGAGGCGAAAGTGTCCCGATGTTTCGATGAGATGATAACTATCGATTTGGTGGAGACGACTTTGACGATCCGACTACAATCGTACACGACGTTGCGCCTTAGCAATCGCTAAACCAACTCTGAGAGGTTATTGACCACGTTGGAGCACGATCAACCTGACCACGAAGGTCTATTCCTGGAAGCAATCTAAGAACAAGCAAGAATATGATTAAGCAATCTGAATATTGCGAGTATGGATGAAGTATTGATAAAAGTGGGGTTTCATAAGCGATCTTGGTCTGGTAGTTGGACACAAACAAAGTACACGAAGTTGCAGCGATGGCTAACTTTTAACTAAATAAAACCTGCATCTAAACGATGCCTTAAGGGCTATATTTATAGGGAAAAGAGAGGGGATTTTGTCCACCCTTGGCAAGGTGGGACTAAAACACCTCCTAAGTCGTTTCCCCTACAATATGGACTCTAAAAATAGATTACATGGGCCTGGCCCAAAATAAGGTGGCGCAACAACAATAATAAGCTACGGACGAAATTTATGAAGGCCATCTTGTATATTTCGTCCATCTTCTTGTATGTCATCATGGTGGCTTCAAAGTCTAGAAATCTGCACTTGAACCTCCGTTTTTGTTCTCTTTGCACGCACCTTCATCTTCGTGCTTGACCATGCTCCAATGTTCAACCTTCTTGTCTGTGCTAGGCCCTTCAATTGCAAAGCAACACAAATGTATCTAAGTTAGGCAGCATCATATTCTCATGAACACTAGAAACATTACCAAGAAACGAAAGTACCTCATAATTTAATTGGCGTATCCGAGCTCTAGCAACTGTTCCAAGAGGTAAAACAGCAGGGGATGTGGGTGTAACTGTGGTATGCATGTCCTCATCATCCTCCCCTTCTTGAAAACAAAGCCATCCTCGGCGTTGCTTAATCTAAAATCTGGCTAACAAAAGAGACAAGGTGTACGTGTTGTATATGTATATGTTATCCATTTGTACTGATCTCAGTTGGGGCACATGTGACACAGTTATACAGGAGCGTCCTTCAAAATTCGTGAAATATAAAGCCAATATATTATCACAAGAAGTCAAAGGCATGAAAATATTGCAACTCAGTTTGCACATATAAGTGCATCTCTTATTCATATCAAAAGATTGACAATGCTTATCATTAAACCATCCCAACATTGATGAACCATCACCAAGATTAGAGGTCATATCAAAATGATTAAACATTGGCACAATTATTTTCAAACGTATTTGATCCAAATATGATTTAGTCCCTTATTCACTTGATTCTTTTGCATTGATAGTTAATTCAATGGGTTCACTCAAAATTGTTTGATCACTTGGCAAAATCAAATCATCAACATAGTCCTCTAAAATAGCTGGTGTGATCAAAGTAGTGGGTAGCTCACCGCATGGTGCATTTAAATTGACAAGACATTCATCATACTCATGTGGAGGTGGAAGATTAGTACATTTGTCATTACCTCTTATGATAACCTCAGATGATGTAGGCACTCTCGATGATGATGTGTCACATGGTGGAGGTGATGTAGTCCTCACAACAATGGATGTGGTTGTCATAGTATGCCTAGTAGTTGAAGGGACAACCGTATCAACTCTTGGAATGTGCATCTCGCACTTGTTCTCCTTGTGGGCAACACGTCGTTTTATTTCCTGTTCAGCTTTGCAAGCAAGATGAAACAAATGGTCCATAGGATAACACTCTTCAAGAATTAGTATCTCCTGAATGTCACGATTTAATCCTCCCCATAATCTATCCATAAAATCTTCTTCACTTTCTTCTAAAGAAGAATGCAACAAGGTAGTTTGTAAAGTATCATAATATTTCATTACGGTTTCACTACCTTGTTTTAAATGTTGCAACTTTTTAGTCATGTCACGAGTATAATAAGCGGGAACGAATGTATGTCGCATGGCAAGTTTCAAATCATCCCAAGTAGTAGGTATATCATTAGGGTGCAACCGACAATATTCACTCCACCAAACTATAGCATAACCAGTGAAAGAACCAACTGCAACCTTAACTTTTTTACGTTCATCAAAATTATTGGAAGCAAATATATCATTTATGTCAAACTCCCATTCAATATATAAAGCAGGTCTAAAACGGCCATTAAACGGTGGTATAGAAATATTAACCTGATCATGTGCATTTGGATGTTTGTGCACCTCTCGTGACAGTTGTGGTATTGGCATAGGTGATGGCACGTCTCCCACGATCGACAAACCCCATGAATGGACTCTAGATCCTGTCATGATTAGTAGAAACAAGAAACAAAATTCAAAAATAATGTTCCTATGAACTACTGGGAAGTGATGGTAAAACGCTCACAGTATAGCAAATCAAAATCTTACAAGTTCTTACCATGCAGCAGGTGGTGACTGGCAACCAGCGGTGTCAAATAACTCCAAGAGTTGGATAAAGCGATTGCTAGATGAACGTATGTATGCACAATGTAGAAATATGTGGAGCTGGGTTGGCTTTATATATGTGGGAAAAATGCTACAACCACGTTAATTAATGCAAGCTGAAAATTTGTTTAAAGTGATCGAGAGCTGGTCCTAGGCTAGACTGTACTAGAGATGCTAGCCTAAGACACAAGTGAAATTCATGTGTCAACGCGACGGGATAACTGCAAAAGAAAAACTCTTGCAGATATTGTATAACGTGAAGCGATGGAGCGAGAGAAGGCGTCAACAATATTACAGTGGCGAACGAATAAGAGCGGACGCAAAGCAAATAAATCTTGAACTACCTTCCCTATAGTAGGCACGGAACCAAACTGCCCAAATCACCAAACAAATCAGCGTACTTTCCACAATGTTTTTTTAATCCCAAACAACACACGTGAAAGCCTTCTTGGAACAGCCCAAATACTTCCTTCCAATCTTTTTTTCAATTATCAACCAAGCAACCTGGCAAAAACCGAGGTGGACTCTCTTTGTATCTTTCTTTTACCAAGTCCAAGAGCGGGCCACGATGGGGAAATCATGAACCAAGAGTTGGTGACTGCCGCGATGGCGACTTCCGGCGATTGCCGGCGACTGGCGTGATGCCGCCCCCTTCTTTTCCTTTTCTCTTCTCCCCCCAGTAGATCTCTTCTCATAGCTCGATCCCGTCCTGTGTCCCCTTGATCCTTTGTTCTTGCCATCCCTCGTTCAGCTTCTCTCACCGGTGGGGAGGCCGCTAGCTACAGAGACTGGTGTTTGGTGGCGATTCCCGGCGATTGTCCGGCGACTGGTGTTCTATCGTTCCTCCCTGCTTCCCCTTCTTGGTCTGATCTTTCTCTTCCCCTTCTGGATCTGATTTTCCTCTTCCCTTTTTTCTCTTGGACATCTCTAGATCCCCTTTCTCTATTACCCTGTTCTTGTTGCTTCCTCGTCCCCCCGCCCATCTTAGACTGATTTGATTCTCCCCTTCTCCTTTCTTACTCGATTTCTCGCTCTCGCATCTGCGTCCGGCAGCTATCCCGTCTCCGTTTCTCCCGCTTCAGCCACCAAAGCCTTGCGCCGCCACCGCATCCCGCTGACCTTGGCCCGCTCGTCAGCGCAGAGTGATCTGGTTGTTTCCGGTGCGCTTCTCCCAGCTCTTGCTGCTGTGCCTTCACACCTCGCTCCGTCGGTTCCTTTGCAAATCGACCTTAGCAAATCAGAGCATTTGCTGGATTTGGTCGGAGGGGCGCTCTCCGCTTCTTGGGGAGCGGCGCACAGCCCTATCGTGCCTCGGGCGCCATGAGGGCCATCGCTTGGAATTGCCGAGGTATGGGCCGAGGCCTCGGCAATGAAAGAATGCTCTACCTAGCTAACTTAATGCGATCCACGAAGGCGCATGTAACCTTTGTTTCGGAAATCAAATCATCCAAAGTTCATTCTGTTGATCTTGTTAATAGGTTTGATGTTACCGATGGTTTTGTTGTTCCTTCTAGAGGTGCTTCGGGAGGTCTTTGGCTTATGTGGACTGATGATCTTAAAGTCTCTGTTCATAGTTCTGCTTTCCATTATATTTTAGCTAAAGTAGTTCATCTAGCTTCGGGGGTCAACTTTTTTTTAATTTGTATATACGGCGACCCATATTATAGGCAGACTACTGGCATTTGGGATCAAGTTTCTTCTTTTGTGTATGATAATTTGGGCATGCCGATATTGTGTATGGGAGACCTGAATGACAACCTGTATGATATTGATGGTTGTAATGGCAATGTGAATTACTATCGTATGCATGCTTTTCATTCTCTTGTGAAAAATTGTGGTTTGTTTGATATAGGTTATAGTGGGCCTGCTTATACTTGGCGTGGTAGACAGAACACTTCCAATCCTATTTATAAACGCCTTGACCATTGTTTGGTTAATTCCGAATGGTGCATGCATTATCCTAATACCAAAGTTCTTAATTTGCCTATCATTTTGAGTGATCATGCTCCCATTTTACTGTCTACTGAAGGTAATTTTGTCAAACCTAAGCAGACCTTCAAATTTGAAAATTGGTGGCTGTTAGAAAAGGATTTTTCTACTTTTGCTAAATCATCTTGGACTAATTGTTCAGCTCAATCTTTTGCAGCCAAAACTTCCTCTTTAGCAGGGTCACTTAAAAAGTGGTGTAAAAGGAAGAAGCCCCTCCAACAGAACATTCATGACCTTGAATTGAGTATTAACCAAATACAACAACTTCCCTTGCAGCAGCAAGATCATGCTTTAGAAAGTACTCTCACTATCAGGTATGAGCAAACTCTCTATAAGCTTAATCAGTTTTACAAAACAAAGAAGCAAGAAAGGTTGGGCTAAAGATGGAGACCGCAATACTAAATTTTTTCATCAAGCTGTGGTCAAGCGTAGAAAGAGGAATACTATTTTTTCTGTTAAGGATGAAAAGGACATGATGCAATTTAAGCCCACTGCTATCACTAACACTTTTGTTATCTATTTCCGATATATATTTTCTTCTCCCAACAATAATTCTGAGAGACCTTACCCTCATTCTCATTGGCCTAATGATTCCCTAGATCCTACTTATGCTCTTCCAGATAAACAGGAGGTATTGCAGATTCTCAAGGAGATGAAATTAAATGCTTCTCCAGGGCCGGATGGGTTCAATGTGGAGTTTTATTTGGTAGCTTGGGACTGGATAGGTGATGAAGTTACGCAACTTGTCATTAATTTTTATAATACTGGTATTTTGCCTCCTCATATTAATGACACAAATATTGCACTTATTCCAAAAAAAACTTGAGCCTCATGTTCCCATGGATTACCGGCCTATTAGTCTTTGTAATGTTGTGTATAAGATCATTGCGAAGTCTCTTGCTAATAGGATTAAATTGCATTTGCCTGATTATATTGATCCTGCTCAGCAAGCTTTTATTGAGGGTAGATGCATTAGTGATAATATCATCATTGCCCAAGAAATCACACACTCTTTCTCTCTTAAATCTTGGAATCATAATGCCTTTATGCTTAAAATTGATTTTGCCAAAGCTTTCGATCGTTTGGAATGGAATTTTATAGTGGCTGCTCTTACACGTAAAGGGTTGCATGGTCATTTCATTAACTTGGTGCATGCTTGTATTTCTTCTCCCATGTTCTCGGTCTTGATTAATGGTCAGCCCTCGCGTAAATTTAGAAGCTTCAGAGGTATCCGTCAGGGCTGTCCCATGTCACCTTATTTGTTTGTCATCGCTATCAATGAATTGTCTCTTGCTCTTAATGAGGCTCTGGCTGCTCACCATTTGCAGGGAATTTCTCTTGGACCAAACTGCCCTCCTATTCACTCTTTGTTGTTTGCAGATGATTTGTTGGTTTGTGGGCAGGCAAGTCTTCAAGAGGCTCATTCTATGGCGCAAATCATTAACCATTTTTGTGCCTTCTCAGGACAAACTCCAAACTGGGCTAAATCAGCAATTCTTTTCAGCTCTCACATTCCTCAAACTATAATTCATGCTATTAAGAAGATTTTCCCGGTTTCTAACTTGGATAGCAGTTTTGTTCATCTTGGTCATCCTCTTGTGCTTCCAGCTAAGAATAGAGCTTCGGCTTACAACTCTGTCATTGAAAAATTTCTGAATAAGCTACCTACTTATAAAGCTAACATGCTTTCCCATGCTGCCAGATTAGAATTGATTCGTTCGGTGTTCTCGGCTATACCTGTTTATTATATGGCTAACATCTTGTTTACCAAGAAGTTCATAGCTAAACTTACTGCAATCATTAGGAATTTCTGGTGGACAGGTGTTCGAGAAAGTGATTCCAAAAAGAGCCTTTGCCTCCGAGCTTGGAAGGATATTTGTAACTCTAAGGAAGAGGGAGGATTAGGAATAAGGAACTTGAAGGCTATCAATGAAGGTCTCCTTCTCACAGCTGCTTGGAGATTAGCTAAGTCTCCTTCTTCTCACTTGCATCTTGTTCTTAAGGCTAAATACTTTCATAATGCCTCCATATGGACAGCCTCTGCTAATTCTGCTAAGTCGGCCTTTTGGGCTTCTATTCTTAAAATTCTACCGAAACTCAAAGCCCATTCTTTTTATCAATTATCTCAAGGCAATATCTCAATTTGGAGCACTCCTTGGTGCTCTCTTTGGAGATCAGTTCATGATTTTCTTATTCATCAACGACATGGTTTTCAATATCCATCTTTAGTTAAAGATCTTTGGCTTCCGGACCAAAAAACTTGGAATCATGACTTGGTTTGCTCTCTTTTTCAAGAACCTTTGGCCTCTCTTATTGTGCAAACAGATATTATTGATGATGATAGTATGGATACGCTTTGTTGGGATCTCACTCATAATGGTATTTGTTCTTCAAAATCTGCTTACAACCTTTGTTTGCAGGAAATTCAGGCCATTCCCCGAAATGCACCTTCTGTTGTTCCGTTGGATTTCTCAAATCTTCTTAAACTCATTTGGAAACAAAAGGATATGCTCCCAAAAGTTAAAACTTTTGCGTGGAGACTACTTAGGAGGGATCTTCCTACAGGGTTGAGGGCTGGTAGATTTTCCATTCATATTTCAAAAACTTGTTGCCGATCTGGTCAACAAGAGGATGAGGTCCATCTGTTTTTCATGTGATCTTTTTCTCATGCAGCTTGGTTTTCCTCTCCTTGGTTTGTTTGTTCGGATGCTTTAGTCCAGGGGCATTCCACCTTGCATTCTGTTATTGATGTTCTTCGCATGAGGCATCCATATGGTTCTCTTTTTAACATTTTTACGCTTCTTTGGTGTCTCTGGAAAGCAAGGAATGATTTTCTATTTCATAGGGTGAAATCTCTTCCTCATCAAGTTCACATTGCTGCTCTTGCATTAACCTCTAATGTGTATGACAATGCCCTTCTCTTGAATCAGACTCCAACTCCAACTCAGTTGTCTTCTAATCAAATTCCTTTGCCTGGCAGAACCCTTAGGTCTGATTTGTTGGCTGATGGGGCTAAAATCTATTCGGATGCAGCTTTTAGGACTAAGAAAATTCCAGGTATGTTGCAAGGACAGGTTGGCACAGGTGTGGGAATCTTTATTTCCTTACCCTCTAACGGAGGAGAGATCAATGTGCAAGTGCAAGCTTCAGCTCCTCCAACTTCTACTCCTCTGCAAGCGGAGGCTCTTGCACTAAATTTTGCTGCTTATCTTGCATCTCAACTCAACATTGCTCAGCCTACTTTTCTGTCGGACCGCTTGGTTTTAAGAGGGGCTGCTGCTCTAGGTAATGTCTCCACTTCTGAAACTCCATGGAGTATCAGGAAATCTTTGACTAGATTTTTTAAGACTACTTATCAGCTTCAGCCAAAGGTGTTTCACATTTCTAGGGAGATCAATGGTATTGCTCATAATCTTGCTCAACAAGTTTTCCGTACTATTGGCGACACTCGACTTTCTTGTTTTGCTGCAAGACACAATTATGGTCTTTGCCCAATACTGCCTATTCTTGAAAAATTTTAGATTCGGGGCTTTAGAATTCATACAGTTCACTGTTATTAATTTTCTCCCTGTAGGTTTTGGTGTGGCAAGTTTTTATCTCAGTTATAGATGGTAGCCTGGGCTTGTTCTTTGTTTCTTCTTGAGCTCTGCCTTCTCTCTGTACTTTGTGTTGTGCTTGGTTTTTATTCGTTTGCAGATCTCTGGAGTTTGATGCTATATCGCGAAGCTGGAGTACATCAGTTTCTTATTTTTCAGGGTTTTCATCTTGGTTGCAGATGTATTTTGCTGTTTCTACAGGACCTTGACATGCTTGCTTCAAGAAAGATGGCAGTGAAGCAAAAGACAACAGCAATTCATAGTTTCAGTTTCAGAGTGTTCCTGTGCTAGAGTGTTCCTGTACTAGTTCTGACCATGTTGATCATGGTGTAGTGGTCATTCCTACTTTGCCTCATATAGGGTCTTTCTCTAGCTCTCTTTTCTAGATACTGCTACTACTCATCTCTACATCTTCAGCAGATCTATGTAATTCTCTTTGTACTTTCTCTACGAGCTGAATGAATTTGGCACTTCGGTGCCTTTGCTTGTTCAAAAAAAAAGTCCAAGAGCTTCACGCTTGAATCCAAGCAATCTGCACCTTCTTTTTTCTCCTTTACCCAGATCACGTTGGATGCTAGTAGTAGGACATGCTCAAATATGGATGAGCGCTTACCATTTTTTAATTCTTCCCTTGTTCTCTCTCTCCAAAACAGAATCTTTCCTTACAAGAGTACCTTTGATTTGTGTGCAGATTTGTTGTGCAATTAATTTGTCTCCTTCCAAAAACAAATACCTTACGTGGGATACTTTCCAAAGCCCAACTAATCTGCCCTTTTTTTTTACTATATTTATTTTTCTCCAAGGACACGTCCAGAATATAGAAACCTCCAACTGAATCTTGTTGTTTTTTTTTCTTATCCGACATGCCTATTTCCCTCTCTCCCTCTCTTGGAAGCTCACGTGATTTCTTTCCTTCAATTCCGCCGAAGAATATCACATCAGATATAGTACTACGAGATCTTACTCAAAAGGCAATCGACCCCCTTTTTTTTTTGCTGATCAAAACTTGCCTATTTAGCTCCAACGTTGGCTGCTCCTATTCTTCTTTTCTTGTTTTTTCTCTCCTTAATTTTCGCCAGGGGACATCTAGAACGTGGAAACAACCACCCAAATCAGCCAACTTAGTAAGACTTTCTTTTTTTATCTCCAAACATGGTGATCCAAGGTAACAAACCACGTGCACTTTCCTCCACTGTTTTTTTAACGATCAAACAGCCATGATAGACCAAGATGTTTTTTTTCCTGATCCAAAGTTACCAAACTTGGAGGAGTCGGTCAGATCTTTTCCAAAACGTGATCCCAAATAAAGGAATATCTAAAGTTTTTAACTAACTCTTTTTTTTTGTCAATCTCTTTTTTTCGTTAGGAAACCCAACCGAAGCTGCCAAGTAGTACTCAAAGACGAAGGAGTCCCGTGATTCTTTCCAAAAAAAAGAAACAATTAGCAATCCAAATCTGCCTTTCCAATACTATCCCGATCCACACTCCGTATCATTTTTTAATCCTTCTTTAATGACAACGTGGTTTCCAAGGTCAAAGATTCCCTGCCAAACAACCAAAGTGTCTCCTCTGTTTGCTCTATTTTTTTCGTCAATAATTGCCACACGTATGGCAGGAAGGAAGACGCACCCCATATCCTTAATCTAAATAGATTGCCACGTCATTCCATGCATGCATGCGATAATCTTTTTTAATTTTTAGTTTTTAAAATGCTTTATCCCTTAAACGAAAAATTCGATTGAAGATCCGTTTTCACCATTAAATCCCTCGCGGCGAGATCTTCGAAACTAGATCTCATATCAATATATTTCGATGAATATTTTTTTTGGGTTAAAAGTTGCCATGTCTATTGCACATGAATTGTCATGGTTTTTACACTGAAGTTACCATGATATGTTTCAGTTATTTTCTTTTACATTTAAAAGTAATTTTTGACATATTATAAATGAGGAATTAAGAAACTAGACTTGACATGCACCATAAACTAAAATTGCCATGATATATGCACTTAAAATTGTCATGGTTCATACAAAAAAATATTTTCATGATCAAAGTACTGGAATTGCCATCATCAAAAAACTAAAATTGCAATGATCTACAAACTAAAATTGCCACATGGCAACTTTAGTTTAAACACTATGGCAACTACAGTGTAAACATCATGGCAACTTCAGGGCAAAAAAAATTTCGTCGAAACATATCAACATGGAGTCTAGTTTTGAAGATCTCGTCGTGACGGATTTAATGATGAAAACGGATTTTTAATTCGCTTTTTTAATTAAGAGACAAAACATTTTAAGCCGAAAACCAAAAAGATTTCCGCTGATGTCATCTATTCATACGTGGCAAAATGAGTGGTGATGGAGGCGTGTGGGCGATGTGCAAACGCCCACATGTGTGGGAGTTAGTTTTTCCGATTTTTTGCTGCGATCTCAATGGATCAGGCGACGTGATGGTTGGTACTGTCCTTAGCAACACAACTTTCCAACTGGCCTAGTACTCCCTTTGAACCTTCCTCACGTGACACAACTCCCTCTTCTCCTTTGACCGTACAATCTTGTTTTTTTTTTCAAATTGCCAATCGCGGGACACAAGGACACGGTTCCAAGAAGTACTTCTCTCCTTTTATGTTACTATACTCACAGTTTGCAAGGATTCAATTCCAATAGCAAGCACTTCCTTTCTTTTTATTTCGGCCGATTGAACCTTGCTGCAAAAGCTCCTTTTTTGTAGGATCTTTTCTCAACATTTTCTCTCCACGAGATGAATGATACTCCAAGACGGTGACGAATGGTGGGAACGGAAGACTTGTGGTGAGGACGGCAACGGTGACAAAGAAAATTAATGGAAAAGAAAGTTCACAATGAACTGGACGATGATGCAAGCGGAACGACGTGAAAAAGAACGTGATTAGAACTCGAAACTCTAAAAGACTAGACACTAGAAAACCAGCAACTCGACACACGATGCAACCGAAAATTCAACAATGCAAAAACTATGTGGCAATGGCGAAAGGCTCAGACTGTCTTGGACATGGATGAACTAATCTAACTTTTTTTGGCTTTTTCTTGGACTCTAGGTATGAAAAATAGATGCAATCTAGACAATGAAAAACTGGAAAATCTCACCGAGCAACCTGAAAACTGATACCACTTGATAGAGGCGAAGGTGTCCCGATGTTTCGATGAGATGATAACTATCGATTTGGTGGAGACGACTTTGACGATCCGACTACAATCGTACACGACGTTGCACCTTAGCAATCGCTAAACCAACTCCGAGAGGTTATTGACCATGCTGGAGCACGATCAACCTGACCATGAAGGTCTATTCCTGCAAGCAATCGAAGAACAAGCAAGAATATGATTAAGCAATCCGAATATTGCGAGTATGGATGAAGTATTGATAAAAGTGGGGTTTCATAAGCGGTCTTGGTCTGGTCATTGGACTCAAACAAAGTACACAAAGTTGCAGCGATGGCTAACTTTTAACTAAATAAAACCCGCATCTAAACGATGCCTTAAGGGCTATATTTATAGGGAAAAGAGAGGGGATTTTGTCCACCCTTGGCAAGGTGGGACTAAAACACCTCCTAAGTCGTTTCCCCTACAATATGGACTCTAAAAATAGATTACATGGGTCTGGCCCAAAATAAGGTGGTGCAACACCAATAATAAGCTACAGACGAAATTTATGAAGGCCATCTTGTATATTTTGTCCATCGTGTATGTCATCATGGTGGCTTCAAAGTCCGGAAATCTGCACTTGAACCTTTGTTTTTGTTCTCTTTACACGCACCTTCATCTTCGTGCTTGACCATGCTCCAATGTTCAACCTTCTTGTCTGTGCTAGGCCCTTCAATTGCAATCAACACAAATGTATCTAAGTTAGGCAGCATCATATTCTCATGAACACTAGAAACATTACCAAGAAGCGAAAGTACCTCATAATTTAATTGGCGTATCCGAGCTCTAGCAACTGTTCCAAGAGATAATACAGCAGGGGATGTGGGTGTAACTGTGGTATCCATGTCCTCATCAGTATCCCATTCCACGCCTAGCCGATGTGCTTGATGAGCTTAGCGGTGCCACTATCTTTTCCAAAATTGATCTTAAGAGTGGTTACTATCAAATCCGCATACAAGAGGGTGATGAATGGAAAACCTCCTTCAAAACCAAGTTTGGCTTGTATGAGTGGTTAGTCATGCCTATGGGTCTCTCGGAGGCACCGGGCACTTTTATGCGCCTTATGAATCATGTCTTTCGCCCTTACATTGGTATATTTGTTGTGGTTTACTTCGATGCCATTCTTGTGTTTAGCAAATCTCTCAAAGAGCATGCCACCCATGTCCGCACCATTTTGCAAACTCTTAGAAAAGAGCGCCTCTATGCTAATATGGAGAAATGCCTTTTTGGTGTTGATAAGCTCGTTTTCTTGGGTTTTGTTGTTTCCTCTAAGGGTGTTCATGTTGATGAGTCCAAGATCAATGCTATTAAGACTTGGCCACAACCAACCAACTTGCACCAAGTGCGTAGTTTTCTTGGCCTTGCGGGTTCCTATCGTCGATTTGTCAAGGATTTTAGCACCATTGCATCTCCTTTACATGCTTTGAGCAAGAAGAATGCGCCTTTTATTTGGGGACCATCCCAAGATACCGCATTCAATGAGCTTAAGAATTTGCTTACTCATGCTCCCGTGCTTGCTTTACCCAACTTCAACAAGCCTTTTGAGATTCATTGTGATGCTAGTGGTAATGGCATAGGAGGTGTGATGCGAAGCATCCCAAGTTCATCCCCATGGACCTACCATCATCTCATCAAGTGCCTAGTGGACCCATGACTCGATCACGTGCAAGAGCTCTCAAGACCGAGGTGACATCTCTCCTCTCACAATTCCACTTCGATGACCATGAGACATGGCTACTACCTCAAACGGAGACATTGTGCATACTCAGGTATCAAGGAGTTAGCCATGGAGACGCCAAGGAGCAAGGAGAATCCGAAGAGGAAGATGGACGTGAAGACGGAGAAAGAAAAGGGCTAAGTCAGCAGAAGCCCGGACGTTCCGGACCACCGTCCGGACGATCCGGCCTCAACCCGGATGATTCGGACCCCGCCCCGAACGATCCGGATAATATGCCCAACGACACCTGAAGCGTCAACATGAAGCTGGGTCATCCGGACCAGGCCCGGATCATCCGGCCACACCCGGACGTCCGGACCAGGTCCCGGACATCTGGCCCTCCCGCAGCTGCTCCAACACAACCGGATCATTCGGACACCGTCCCAGATCATCCGGACCCCCGAAGCCCGGATCGTCCGGACCAACTTCCGGATCATCCGGCCACTGCCTGCGTGCGTGACTTGGGCCGAGGCCTGTGTACCCGTTTCGTCCCCTCACTTACCCCTTCGCCCCTTGGGCTATAAATAGATCTTCTCCTCCCCATTTTTAGGGTTAGCAAAGGTTTAGCTCATGTTTGTGTGAGGGCTTTGCTCATCCACTTGGTTGCCTTCTCCACGGAGATTCGAGCCTCCACCGAAGAAGATCCCCCAAGCGGATTCAAGACCCCTTTTAGGGAAGAACTCAAGACCTCCTCACGGAGAAGACCGGCTACCTTCGTATCGTCCCTAGTTGATCGTGGATCGTGTATCTTACTTTATGTACTCGAGGATCTAGCACATGTGTGACTATTTCTTGTTGGTTGAGTGATTCTCTCGTGTTTCCCCTCGTGATTTCCCTCGTTTTCCCCTCGTGTTCCTCGTGTTCTTCGCGGGATCTGCTCCTTTTGTGAAAGATCGGGCGATTAGGGCCTCTACCCTACATCATCTTGGTATCATGAGCAAGGTTGATCACGATTTCGGAGCCTCCTCTCTTCGTTTTCTAGCTTGATTTTGTTGTTTTTTGTCCTAATCCGAAAATACCCACAAAAATAGCCCCAAAAAAATTTATTGTGATTTGTGAGTTTTGATGATGTTTTCTTGGTTTTGATCCGTGAGTTTGTTGTGTTGCAAGTTGATCTAGCCTTCCCCCACCATCTCCACCTCGAAATCCCTCAAAAATTCGCGAAATCCCCGAATTTGTGGCCATTTTCGAGTTCATCCCGAGCCATCCCCGAGCGAGATTGACCCGCCCAGATCATCCGGCTGTTTGCCCGGATCATCCGGATCCACCCGGATCATCCGGCTCTTGGCCCGGATCATCTGGCTTCCACTGACCAAACTGCATTTCCTGCAGTTTTTGACCACCGCCGCCTACGCCTCCGCATACCCACTTCGACCACCACCACCTAACTTCCACAAACCCCTCCGCAAACCTTTCCAATACCCCAACCCACACCACCACTTGACCGCTACCTACTCCGACACTTTTTGTCGCACTTGGTTTTGAGAATTTGAGTTGTGGCTCACCATTTCCTTTCGTGTTTCAGCTACCTAGGGACGGTTCGACATCAACATCATCGCCGCTCATTTTCGCCAAGGACTACTACGAACGACTACACCCTTGTGGTATCAACTTCCCATTGGTATCATCTTGGTATTGTGATATCATTATACTCTCTTCCATTTGCATTGATAACCCCATAGCCTTACTTTTGCGTAGCTTACCCATGGAGGCTAGCCTTTGAGAATTGTCGGCAACGTGACTTGTGCACATTAGTGATCATACATCCCACAGCATACATACTATCATCGTGTTGCATATCTTGGAATCATCTCTTGTGTCACAAAGTTGTCATCGCATACACAATTGCTATCTTGGTTCGTGAGGCATCGCATGAGAAAAGAGCTCAAACATCAAAGAGCCAAACAAGCTTTTAAGCAAAGAGAAAAGATAAGCAAAGAGCTTATAAGTAAGAACCATAGCATCACACAACATTAAGATTGTCATACTCGATCATCTTGGATCATATCTCCGGAACATCATACTTGGGATATAGAAGTCGTTGCATTTTTGCTTAGTAGGTTGTGCACAAGTTCGTATCCGACTATTGTGCAATCGTGCTAGCGTCTCTCTAGTGTTGTGCAACAAGAGCATTTTCGTGGATCCCACATTTTGGCTCACCCTTGGTTGCACGACCCCATTTATCTTTCCGTGTGTTGTGTTTCCATGTACCATATCTTGCTATTGGTCTACTTGTTGCATTTACAAGTCATGAATCTTCTCCAACATTATTGAATCTTGCTTACATTCACATCAAAATTTGTGCCACCATCCTAACCAAGCTCCACCATAAGCTTTTACTTGTGTAGGTGTGAGAAACCGACAAGAATTCGTACCAATTGTGCTATTCCCTTGTCCTACATTGGAGTGATCATCGATCCACTTTCAACTTCGGTCAAGGTACATTTGGTATTCGTTCTTCTCTTTCTACCACTCACATTTGTCTTGGAATGATGGACTGGCCAAGTACTTCTACCAACCCACTCGTCATGGAGCAAGACGATGACATGAACTCCTTCTTCACCAAGAGCCACCTCTTTGGTGCACAACGTGCTTTGCATCAAGAACAACAAGCCATGAGTGACCGCATAGACAACCTCACCACAGACTTGCGACTCTCCGAGCAACATACAAGGGACTAATTCAACCACAAGCTCGACGATCACAAGCAAGAGAATGACGCAAGGATGGACGAGGTTCGCGCTTTGTTGCTCAACCGCTCTTCTTCCACTTCAAGAAGGAGCCGTTCAAGTCGCCACTCCGACTTTACCCTCTCCAGCTCAAGTACACCATCATCGAACACTCTTCACCGTGCCATGCGCAATGAGCATCAAGCAAGCCTCAATCCTCTACGCAACACCAACTCGCAAGAGCACCGATGACGTCAAACCCAAGAAGCCTTTGCGCTAGCACGAGAACGGCAACGACAACGCCAACATGAAGAGGAAGAACGCGCGCATCTACACCAAAATGCACAATATGCCGAGGCACAACGTCAAGAACAACAACTCCATGACGCTCAAGCACTTGAGGCACAACAAGCTCTACGCGATTCAAGTCGAGACGTAGCCGACCTAGGCCGACAAGCTCGTGAACATGCCAAAGCACTTCATGAAGAAGTCCGCGAGAGGATTTATCAAGCTCGCGTGCACCGTCAAGTTCCTCCTCGAGCTTGAGAAGCTCCTCCAAAAGCTCTCCAAGACCATCAAGTTCATCGAGAGCATGAAGACATTGGAAATCCTCCTCGCCAAGAGCAACATGAGGAAGACAATCCTCCTCGCCAAGAGCAACATGAGATTGCCAATCCTCACCGATATGGGCGTCATCATCCCCGACCCCAACACAATGAAGAGCAACGATACGGCAAGCTAAATTTCACCATGCCCAAGTTCACTGGTAGCAACGACCCCGAAGAGTACATCTCATGGGCATTGAAGGTTGACAAAATCTTCCGCTTGCACAACTACAAAGAAGAGAAGAAGATCGCAATGGCATCCCTTGAATTCCAAGACTACGTCCTCATTTGGTGGGAACAAGTCATTGAGCGCCGAGTAGCAAGAGGTGAACCACCCATCAGTACTTGGGCGCAAATGAAGGATGTCATGAGAGCATGATTCGTGCCAAACTACTACAACCGCGACCTCTTCAAGAAACTCCAACAACTCAAGCAAGGAACCAAGAGCGTTGAAGAATACTACAAGGAGATGGAGATTGCAATGATAAGAGCCAATGTCACGGAAGATGAGGAGCAAACAATGGCACGCTTCCTGAATGGACTCAATCATCCCATCAAGATCACCGCCTTCCAACCATACTCAAATCTCATCGAGCTAGTGCACTAAGCTACCAAAGCGGAACGCCAAGTGCAAGATGATTTCAAGTACGCCAAGTTCTCATCCAAGTCCTACGGCTTCTCCAACAACCAAGCTTCAATGACTCCAACACCGACTACAAAGCCTTCTTCTACCAACATCGACAAGTCGACTTCCAAGAAAGCTTCGTCAACTACAAGCAATCCTACTACGAGCAACTTCAAGCAGAGAGCTTCTTCATCATCAACCCCAACCGATGAGACCGTCAAGACGTGTTCCTTCAAGTGTTTCACTTGCGGAGGCCGAGGCCACAAGTCCTATGAGTGCACCAACAAGCGAACCATGGTCTTCAACGACGATGGCACTTATGACTCCATGAGTGAAGGCGAAATGGAATCCCTTGAGAAAGTCGCCATGCACCGCCAAGTGAACAATGAAGAAGAACAAGTCTTTTGCGATGAAGACTCAAGTCTCGCACTTGTTGTCTCCAAAGTCTTGACCCTCCAACATCACCAAGAAGAAGACCAAAGATGCAACATATTCCACAGCAAGGCCGGCATCAATGGACGATCCGTCAAGGTCATCATCGATGGAGGAAGTTGTCATAATCTCACAAGTGAAGAACTTTGCTCCAAGCTCCAATTACCCAAAACGAAGCATCCACATCCATACAAAGTGCAATGGCTTAGTGACTCCGGCAGCATCCAAGTCGAGCACCGAGTACAAGTCTCCTTCAAAATCGGCGCCTACGAAGACACCTTGGAGTGCGACATCGTTCCAATGTCCGTTTGTCATCTTATCCTTGGACGACCATGGCAATTCGATAGAGGAGTCGTCCACAATGGCCGAACGAACCAATACATCTTCAAGATGAAGGGAAAGGAGTATGTACTTCGTCCCATGTCCCCAAGTCAAGTGATCGCCGACAAGCAAGCCACCCATCATGGAGAGAATAGTGAGAGAGCGAGCCACCAAAAAGAGAGTGAGCGCCACATGCCCAAATCGAACACCACCATGATGAGTGAAAAGAAGAACTTAGTCCTATTTGCCACCAAAAGTGAGATAAGAGGAGTGTGTCAGAACCCATCTAGTGTCCTCCACTACGTCTTTGTGTGCAAGGTCAATGCACCACAAACTAACACATCTCACACTCTTCCTCTAGTGTTGTCTTCTCTTTTGCAGGAATTTCACGACGTTTTCCCCGACGAGCTACCTCCGGGACTACCTCCACTCCTAGGCATTGAGAACCACATCAACCTCATCCCCGGCGCACCGCTTCCGAACAAAGCTCCCTACCGCGTCAACCCGAAGAAACCAAAGAAATACAAAGGCAAGTAAAGCATCTCATAGACCATGGACATGTGCGTGAAAGCTTGAGCCCTTGTGCCGTACCGGTCATTCTTGTGCCAAAACGTGACAGTAGCTTTCGCATGTGCTCCGATTGTAGACCTATTGTAACGCCCTTGATGCGGCTATATCTCCCACATGTCGAAGCACGTCTTAGAGGCATAACCGCATTGAAAGCAATGTCGCAAGTGAGGTAATCTTCACACAACCCATGTAATACATAAGGGAAAGAGATACATAGTTGGCTTACAATCACCACGTCACATAATGCATGAATAAATCATTACATCAACCAGATACACACAAGGTCCGGCTATGGAACCAAAATAAAAGAAGACTACCCCAAAAGCTACACAGATCCCCGATCGTCCCAACTAGGCTCCACTACTAATCAACTGAAACGAAACAACACAATGAACGCGATCTTCATCGAGCTCCTCCTTGAGCTCGATTGCGTCACCTGCATGGTATCATCGGAACCCACAAACTAGTTTTGGAAGTATCTGGGAGTCACGGGGACTCAGCAATTTCACACCCTCGCGATCAAGACTATTTAAGCTTATAGGAAGGGTAAAAGGTATGAGGTGGAGCTGCAGCAAGCGACTAGCATATATGGTGGCTAACATACGCAAATTAGAGCGAGAAGAGAAGGCAAAAGCACGGTCGAGAATCTATGATCAAGAAGTGATCCTAGAGCAACCTACGTCAAGCATAACTCCAACACCGTGTTCACTTCCCAGACCCCGCCGAGAAGAGACCATCACGGCTACACATGCGGTTGATCCATTTTAATTAAATTAAGTTTCAGGTTTTCTACAACCGGACATTAACAAATTCCCATATGCCCATAACCGCGGGCACGGCTTTCGAAAGTTCAAAACCCTGCAGGGGTGTCCCAACTTAGCTCATCACAAGCTCTCACGGTCAACAGAGGATATTCCTTCTCCCAAGACAATCCAATCAGACTCGGAATCCCGTTTACAAGCCATCTCAATAATGGTAAAACTAAACCAGCAAGACCGCCCGATGCGTCGACATCCTGATAGGAGCTGCACATATCTCGTTCTCAGGGTGACACCGGATGAGCGCTCCGTACAACTAAAACCAGCCCTCAAGTTTCCCCGAGGTGGCGCTGCAAAGGACTCTAGTTCGGACCAACACTTAGACAAGCACTGGCCCGGGGGGCGTTAAAATAAAGATGACCCTCGGGATGCGCGACTCCCAAGGGAAAAAGGGCTAGGTGGCGAATGGTAATACCAAGGTTGGGCCTTGCTGGAGGAGTTTTATTCAAAGCGAACTGTCAAGGGGTTCCCATTATAACCCAACCGTGTAAGGAACGCAAAATCAAGGAACATAATACCGATATGACGGAAACTAGGGCGGCAAGAGTGGAACAAAACACCAGGCATAAGGCCGAGCCTTCCACCCTTTACCAAGTATATATATGCATTAATATAAATAAGAGATATTGTGATATCCCAACAAATATCCATGTTCCAACAAGGAACAAACTCCAATCTTCACCTGCAACTAACAACGCTATAAGAGGGGCTGAGCAAAGCGGTAACATAGCCAAACAACGGTTTGCTAGGACAAGGAGGGTTAGAGGCTTGGCTTAACAATATGGGAGGCATGATAAGCAAGTGGTAGGTATCATAGCATATGCATAGCAAAAGAGCGAGCATCTAGCAAGCAAAGATAGAACAGATTTCGAGGGTATGGTCATCTTGCCTGAGATCCCGCAAGGAAGAAGAACGAGTCCATGAAGAAGACAAAAGGACGTAGTCGAACGGATCCTCACAAACGCAACTTTATCGGAACCAACCCGAAGAAGCAACACCGGAAAGAACCACACAACATAGTAAACAACCACCACATAATCATGGCATGATGCATGTCCGGTTTAATGAAGCATGGCATGGCAAAGTGCACAAACAACACTACAAGTTAAGTGGAGCTCAATATGCAACTCCGTTGCATATTGACGCAACACCACATTCAAGTTATTTAGTTCGATCTCGTTTATGTACCCAACAATATTAAATGTTGTTAAACATGGCAAGAGGGTGAATCAAAGTAAAACTACCTATCTAGTCAAGTTTAAATGAGGCCGGAAACAATGAACAACAATTCCGGAAAATCCTCATATGCATATATTAGGTTTGGTACTGTTCTGCCCTAATCCAAATTTTATAGTTGTTAAACATGCAAAGTGATGCCACCATGTTAAACTAGGAATTTTTCTACCCCATTTACATATAAAGTTTGTTAGGTTTGGAGCTACGGTTATTTAGTTATGAATTAAATCATTTTAACATGGCAATTAATCAAATTTAACCAAACAACATTTTAAACATATTAACATGGCAAGAAGGTAGCATATTATGAAACTAGATGAAAAACTAAGCATATTTCATATAATTTTTTTAATCCGTTGCACGGTTAATTAGTTATTAAATCCATGAACTCTAGGGACTAAACTGCAAAACTGTTTTCTCAGGATTAATACACAAATTCACAGATGCTGGAAAAACATGATATGGGCCGAAACACGAACTGGGCCAATAGCAGGAAAGGAAGGTGGGGCGCTGGGGGTGTGGCTTCACCTAGTGGGCCTTGGCCTGCTCGGTTTAGGACTGGAGGAGGCCGGATCATGGGGAAGTAGGCTGGGCCTTGGCAGCGGCCCAGCGAGGCGCTGCACGAGCGCGTGGCTGCGTTCAACAAGCGGGCGAGCAGGAAGCAGAGGAGGCCGAGGCGCCATGGTAGGGGAACGGCAGCGACGACTGGACTTGGGGGTGCCGGTGGCGGGGATGGGGCCCTGAAAGCGGGATCTAGCCGAGGATGGGCATTGGCAGCGGAGGAAGGCGACAGCTTGGCGGTTGGCATCCACGACGTTCGCTGTTTCCTGCAGAACGAAGACAGGGGGATTCAGAGAAGAAAATGAGGAAGTGTAGAAGGAGACATCGGGGGAGATGGCAGGGCGTTGGAGAGCTGCAGAAGGAGACGGCCTTGGAGCAGATCGGGCGCAGGGATGGAGCTCCAGCGGCGCGTCTCGGGCTCCATGGAGGGGCAGCGGCCGACGTTGTTGTCTGCTGGGTTTCAACGACAGCGGGTCTTGACAGGGCGACAACCACGGCATCCTCCGGCGAGAAACTTGGCGGCACGGCAGGGAGTCGTTCCCCGGTGAGCAGAGGCGCGGCAGTAGGGTCCACATCACGTGGGCTTGAGGATCTCGTCGAGGCGCTGGTGCGGGCAAAGCTCAGCGAGGCCATGGCACGGATGCTCATGTCGACATAGAAGCATGAGAACAGAGAGAGATGAGAGAGGGAGAAACGGGAGGAGCACGGGAAGAGGGAACAGAAGGAGAAGGTCGCGACTGGGGCTCATCTGCTGGTCTCGGGAGGAGCTCGTCTCCCTGCTCGACGAGGAGAGCGAAGACGAGTTGGATTGAGGGGAGGCCTCGGGTGGAGTCTGGTTGGTGGGATTGGGTCGGGGGGAATGAGGGGATCCCGAGGATTTGATTGTGGCGGCGGAGAGGAGGAATGATGGGACAATTCCCCTAGATTTTAGGGTTTGGTCTAGATTTAGACTAAGGAGTATATATATAAGGAAAGAGGGAGAGTTTAGGGGCTAATCCGTCCCTCCAATAAAATCAAGCGGTCGAGAAAAAATATGTTATTAAGTCCAATTAACAAAATGGAGACATTTTGTAGATGTTTGGGGATGATCCGGACACAACGGTGACAACTGCCCGGGTCGGTCCGGGACAACTTTCGGACGCGCGTGCGAGGAGGGCCGCGGGCTGATGAGAGAGGTTAGGTTGGGCCTCGCGGTAGGTAGTGGACTATGCAAATGGCCTCCGGTTGAGAAATGAGAAGAGAGAAGGCCCGGCGACTATTTCCGGAGACCAAAGACGCCCGACGTTTGACCGACTAGACTGTCGCTATAGTTAATCGTTGGGGCGTCAAACGAACTCCGAATGCGATGAAACTTGACAGGCAGTCTATCTACACTATAATAAGGCCACACACCAACTTTCATCCCATTCCGAGAACATTTTCTAGCCATTTATAAAATAATATTTCGGACATGCCGTGGGCGCGTGCAAGTGTGTCTCGGCTCAGAACGGACAACGGAAGGAACGAGGAGACCGGGACAGATGCAAGTTTTTAAAAACATGATAATGCAATGCACATGATGACATGATAAGATGCAACACGCAAGCAAAAGACAAGGCAACAAGAGCGAATAACTGGATGACACCTGGCACATCGGTCTCGGGGTGTTACAACACTCCACCACTACGAGAGGATCTCGTCCCGAGATCTAGGATGGCACCGGAGGGAAAAGGAAGAGGAAGAGGAAGAGAAGAGGTAAAACAAATTGCTTCTTTGACAAACGAGTGAAACCAAAGAACCTTGAAAAGGTTAAGCCATTTCCGAGAATAGAATAAAATGGAGATGAATGGAGTTGAAGACAGTCCGTTAGGAAAGAGGAACGAAGAAGAATAAATTTGGGCAGCACTCCGGTTGAGAAGGGATGCAAGACTTGATAAGGAGAAAAGAACTTGAGCAAAAAGGGCACCACACTCCGGTTAAAAGGGTAAGCACGAAAAGAACATGATCTTTGACAAAACGAGACGATGGGTGAAAAGAACAACATCACAATGCCTCCGGAACGAAAGAATAGAAGATAGATAATTGAAATGGAGAATGGAGAAGAAAATGCCAACTTCTGCCACAAAAGAGCTTGAAAAGGCATCCTTAGGGGAAGGGTCGAACGTAGTTGTTGGGAAAAAACCAACAACAAAAAGAGTAAGCTTGTTGTGGGCTTATGAAGAACATCTCAAAACTACGAGGTCAAATTCTGCCACTAATGGAAACGATAAATTGGATTGATATGAACAAGGAGACGACAAGATTATTTCACCAGGAGGATAAATGAAGAACTTGGATCATTTATAAGCACCATAAATAGCAACAATCCTTAGGGAAAGCTTTAGGTGAAATATAACCCAAGATAACTCCAATGATGAGATTGATGTATTTAAAATACCTTATTCTTAACAACATGTGAATCATGAAACATGAACTAAAATTATCAAGAATGACATAATACCACCTCCAATGATACGGTGAAAAGGATTGCACTATGGATTGCAAGATGAAGAAAACTTGAGCTCTTCTTAAAAGAAATCTCAGTGAACACTTCGAGAATGAGTTAACTCCTTGATGAGCCACCATGAAGAAACTCTCAAAGAACTCCGGTTATAAAAGAATGGTCAAACGAAAGGAAAGAGAAGTTGAGAACACAAGGTGAATCATTGCAATGATTTAGATGAATCTCCGTGGTGAGAAAATTGAGAGAGCTTGGAACTTCGAGGAAAGAAAAGATAAAGCATTTCGAACCAAGAATGTGATATGAAGAACCTCCGGAATAAGGAATTGAATTTACTTGATGAAGCAAGAATAAGAACTACATTATGCGTATCCTTCACCAATTTAAATTGATGACAAGCAACGGATTTGGCATACTACTTATTCTCGTAGAAAGGGTTAAGATAGATATAGCGCAAACTAGAGAAGGTCTTCTTCGAACGACCGGTAGGATTGAAACAACGAATAAATCGATATGATCACCATGGAAGAGAATCTTGAGCAAACCACCATAAGAATTGAAAATGATCAAAGGAAGATATCGAAGCACTGGGAAGAATTAACAAATGAACGAAGATGTTTGAGAGAATTTAGATACAAGTGAAACAAAGAGATCCTGAGCTGGGAAGAGAATACTTGGAAGACGCACCGGTAAGATTTAGAGAAGGAGAGCTGAAAGCTGGAAAGAATAATTCTGAGATGATGGCCTCCGGAGAATCAAACTGAAAAGAATCTTGAATTGCTCCGAATAGGTGAAAAGAATTCTCACAATCGAATACAATTATGAGAGGATGGCAACAAGCTGGAATCACGAATCTTGAAGAGAATGCAGCAAGATTGAGAGAAAAATCGTCTTCGGTCTTCAAATGCAGAGAATGACGATGAGAAACACCACCATGAATCGTTTAGGCACTCCGTAAGAATCAAAAGCGAAGAGGTTGGGCCAATGATGAAAAGAATTGTGAAAGATCTAGGAGAAGGCATTTGACTGATGATAATTCATTCTTACGTCAAACTTCGAAAGGTTTGAGAATAGCTCTGGTAAAAATTAGAAGAGTCAGGTAAGATCCTGGGAAAAGACCTGTGGGTTAGGGCCTACTCAAGAGAAACACCGTTGATGATTTAAAATATAGATTGCGCCGGTTGAAATAAATGGATTTAATGAGGTAACATCCTCAAAAAGAACTTGAACGAATTGAGAATGGAAACTAGAATCTTCTGAGATATCTTCAGCACTCCTGAACAAATGAATAGCGAGGAGTGGATGATTAAGAGGTGCACCGGCATGAGAAAACATTTGAAACGAGGAAAAAGGGATATGATCAACACCAAAAGCTTGATTTGAATCCACCGGAGAAGATGAAGAATGATGAACTTGAGGCTCCATTAGTATCTTCATGAGAAACACCGGGTAAGAACATTGAAAGAAAGGAATGGAGAAAATTCACATGAATAAAATGGATACTTGATTAAGATATATGAGTCCTTGAAGGAAAAGGGTGGGAGGGCGGGAAAACAAAGGCAACTTGGGACGAATGAAACAAACACTGTTGAGAAGAACTGATAATTGATCTTGCGAATGTTGAAGTGATCGGATCCACTTGAAGAGAAACACGCCGGTTGAAAAGGATTGACATGACAATCTCGATTATCATGAAGGATTGGTATTCACATCGGAGTATGAGAACACCGGTTTGGAAAGGTATGGAATCAACACTTGACTTTGAAGCAACTCGAATACCACAACTCAAAACAAAACAAAGGATTGGCTTGCAGAATAAGCCAGAACAAACATATGATAGAGATTTCATCCAAAGTTTTCGTGGTGGGGCCTACACAGGCTCGATCGTACAGTACCATGATGTACAAGGTAGTGCACATGACATACGAAGCGTCCCCGAGTCAGCATAGCCAAGGACTCTTTAAGACACAATGAGACCACTGTAAAACCAACCGTGGATAGGCGGACCACTAGATGTCGAACCCCAATTTCATATTATACATCTGTCGGAAAGATATCCTAAGAGCTACTTGAATTCCCACTTATAAACTCCCGAAATTTTCAGGTTATGCAATCAGGTGTTGGGGATACAGGGGAAGCATAATATCTCACCCAAAATAGCGAATCCTACATCCAGCTGTATCCATCCTTCAACACATAACCAAGAAACCTTCAAAAATCGTTTACCTCAACCTTCGAAAAGCATCCGTTATACGAGTTATGGCAATACTCCCGAACTCCTGCCCCAGTACTGGGTGGCATCGAGGTTATCTCACCAACAACTGCATAAAAGAGATTTTCGATGTCGGCGAAACTCAGGTATTCCAGAATTACAACGATAAAATTGTGAGGACAACACCTCGGAGCTCAACTCCCTGGGACACTGCCACAACCCCTAAATGTCAGGAGGCACCAAAAACAATGTTCTTGTCACAAAACCATCAGAACGATTCCAAGATACCCGCGTGATCCTAAATTTTTTTAGTGAAATTTGAGAAGGGAAGAGTCAAAACTCTACGTCAGGATGCCTCACCAGAGCGACTAAGGGACTGAGGAGTAAAAAGAATCCTACTCTCCGATATATATAATCATATAAGACTCAACATGTTTTTCTAGACTCAACAACGCCATCGATTCGATCAAGCAGGGGGCTCCAAAGTCGGGGAAGGCTCTGATTACCAACTTGTAACGCCCTCGATGTGGCTATATCTCCCACGTGTCGAAGCACGACTTAGAGGCATAACCGCATTGAAAGCAATGTCGCAAGTGAGGTAATCTTCACACAACCCATGTAATACATAAGGGAAAGAGATACATAATTGGCTTACAATCGCCACGTCACATAGTGCATGAATAAATCATTACATCAATCAGATACACACAAGGTCCGGCTACGGAACCAAAATAAAAGAAGACTACCCCAAAAGCTACAAAGATCTCCGATCGTCCCAACTGGGCTCCACTACTGATCAACTGAAATGAAACAACACAATGAACGAGATCTTCATCGAGCTCCTCATTGAGCTCGGTTGCATCACCTGCACGGTATCATCGGCACCTGCAAAGTGGTTTTGAAAGTATCTATGAGTCACGGGGACTCAGCAATTTCACACCCTCGCGATCAAGACTATTTAAGCTTATAGGACGGGTAAAAGGTATGAGGTGGAGCTGCAGCAAGCGACTAGCATATATGGTGGCTAACATACGCAAATGAGAGCGAGAAGAGAAGGAAAAAGCACAGTCGAGAATCTATGATCAAGAAGTGATCCTAGAGCAACCTACGTCAAGCATAACTCCAACACCGTGTTCACTTCCTGGACCCCGCCGAGAAGAGACCATAACGGCTACACACGCGGTTGATCCATTTTAATTAAATTAAGTTTCAGGTTTTCTACAACCGGACATTAACAAATTCCCATCTTCCCATAACCGCGGGCACGGCTTTCGAAAGTTCAAAACCCTGCAGGGGTGTCCCAACTTAGCCCATCACAAGCTCTCATGGTCAACGAAGGATATTCCTTCTCCCAAGACGATCCAATCAGACTCGGAATCCCGGTTACAATACATCTCGACAATGGTAAAACTAAACCAGGAAGACCGCCCGATGCGCCGACATCCTGATAGGAGCTGCACATATCTCGTTCTCAGGGCAACACCGGATGAGCGCTCCGTACAACTAAAACCAGCCCTCAAGTTTCCCCGAGGTGTCGCTGCAAAGGACTCCAGTTCGGACCAACAATTAGACAAGCACTGGCCCAGGGGGGCGTTAAAATAAAGATGACCCTCGGGATGCGCTACTCCTAAGGGTAAAAGGGCTAGGTGGCGAATGGAAAAACCAAGGTTGGGCCTTGCTGGAGGAGTTTTATTCAAAGCGAACTGTCAAGGGGTTCCCATTATAACCCAACCGTGTAAGGAACGCAAAATCAAGGAACATAATACCGATATGACGGAAACTAGGGCAGCAAGAGTGGAACAAAACACCAGGCATAAGGCCGAGCCTTCCACCCTTTACCAAGTATATAGATGCATTAATATAAATAATAGATATTGTGATATCTCAATAAATATCCATGTTCCAACTAGGAACAAACTGCAGTCTTCACCTGCAACTAACAACGCTATAAGAGGGGCTGAGAAAAGCGGTAACATAGCCAAACAACGGTTTGCTAGGACAAGGAGGTTTAGAGGCTTGGCTTAACAATATGGGAGGCCTGATTAGCAAGTGGTAGGTATCATAGCATAGGCATAGCAAAAGAGCGAGCATCTAGCAAGAAAAGATACAAGTGATTTCGAGGGTATGGTCATCTTGCCTGAGACCTTCAAGGAAGAAGAACGAGTCCATGAAGAAGACAAAAGGACGTAGTCGAACGGATCCTCACAAACGCAACGTTATCGGAACCAACCCGAAGAAGCAACAACAGAAAGAAGCACACAACATAGTAAACAACCACCACATAATCATGGCATGATGCACAACAAGTATGATGCATGTCTGATTTAATGAAGCATGGCATGGCAAAGTGCACAAACAACACTACAATTTAAGTGGAGCTTAATATGCAACTCTGTTGCATATTGACGCAACACCACATTCAAGTTATTTAGTTCGATCTCGTTTATGTACCCAACAATATTAAATGTTGTTAAACATGGCAAGAGGGTGAAGCAAAGTAAAACTACCTATCTAGTCAAGTTTAAATGAGGCCGGAAACAACGAACAACAATTCCGGAAAATCCTCATATGCATATATTAGGTTTGGTACTGTTCTGCCCTAAACCAAATTTTATAGTTGTTAAACATGCAAAGTGATGCCACCATGTTAAACTAGGCATTTTTCTACCCCATTTACGTATAAAGTTTGTTAGGTTTGGAGCTACGGTTATTTAGTTATGAATTAAATCATTTTAACATGGCAATTAATCAAATTTAACCAAACAACATTTTAAACATATTAACATGGCAAGAAAGTAGCATATTATGAAACTAGATGAAAAACTAAGCATATTTCATATAATTTTTTTAATCCGATGCACGGTTAATTACTTATTAAATCCATGAACTCTAGGGACTAAACTGCAAAACTGTTTTCTCAGGATTAATACAAAAATTCACAGACGCTGGAAAAACATGATATGGGCCGAAACACGAACTGGGCCAATAGCAGGAAAGGAAGGTGGGGCGCTGGGGGTGTGGCTTCACCTAGTGGGCCTTGGCCTGCTCGGTTTAGGACTGGAGGAGGCCGGATCATGGGGAAGTAGGCTGGGCCTTGGCAGCGGCCCAGCGAGGCGCTGCACGAGCGCGTGGCTGCGGTCAACGAGCGGGCGAGCGGGAAGCAGAGGAGGCCGAGGCGCCATGGTAGGGGAACGGTAGTGACGGCGGGACTTGGGGGTGCCGGCGGCGGGGACGGGGCCCTGACAGCGGGATCCGGCCAAGGACGGGCAATGGCGGCGGAGGAAGGCGACGGCTTGGCGGTTGGCGTCCACGACGTTCGCTGTTGCCTGCAGAACGAAGACAGGGGGGATTCAGAGAAGAAAACGAGGAAGTGCAGAAGGAGACGACGAGGGAGATGGCAGGGCGTCGGAGAGCTGTAGAAGGAGACAGCCTTGGAGCAGATCGGGCGCAGGGATGGATCTCTAGCGACGCGTCTCGGGGTCCATGGAGGGCAGTGGCCGACGTTGTTGTCTGCTGGGTTTCAACGACGGCGGGTCTTGACAGGGCGACAACCACGGCGTCCTCCGGCGAGAAAACTTGGCGGCGCGGCAGGGAGTCGTTCTCCGGTGAGCAAAGGCGCGAGAGGGGGGTCCAAAGCGCGTGGGCTTGAGGATCTCGTCGAGGCGCTGGTGCGGGCAAAGCTCAGCGAGGCCATGGCGCGGATGCTCCTGTCGACAGAGAAACATGAGAACAGAGCGAGATGAGAGAGGGAGAAACGGGAGGAGCACGGGAAGAGGGAACAAAAGGAGAAGGTCGCGACGGGGGCTCATCTGCTGGTCTCGGGAGGAGCTCGTCTCCCTGGTCGACAAGGAGAGAAAAGACGAGTTGGATCGAGGGGAGGCCTCGGGTGGAGTCTGGTTGGTGGGATTGGGTCGGGGGGAATGAGGGGATCCCGAGGATTTTATTGTGGCGGCGGCGAGGAGGAATGATGGGAGGGTTTGGTCTAGATTTAGACTAGGGAGTATATATATATAAGGAAAGAGGGAGAGTTTAGGGGCTAATCCGTCCCTCTAATAAAATCGAGCGGTCGAGAAAAAATATGTTAGTAAGTCCAATTAACAAAACGGAGACGTTTTGTAGATGTTTGGGGATGATCCGGACACAACGGTGACGACGGCCCGAGTCGGGTCCGGGACAACTTTCGGACGAGCGCGCAAGGAGGGCCACGGGCTGATGAGAGAGGTTAGGTTGGGCCTGGCGGTAGGTAGTGGACTGTGCAGAAGGCCTCGGGCTGAGAAAAGAGAAGAGAGAAGGCCCGGCGACTGTTTCTGGAGACCGAAAACGTCCGACGTTTGACCGACTATACTGTCGCTATAGTTAATCGTTGGGGCGTTAAATGAACTCCGAATGCGATGAAACTTGACAGGCGGTCTATCTACACTATAATAAGACCACACGCCAACTTTCATCCCATTCCGAGAACATTTTCCGGCCACTTATAAAATAATATTTCGGACATGCGCGGGTGCGTGCAAGTGTGTCTGGGTTCAGAACGGACAACGAAAGGAATGAGGAGTCCGGGACAGATGCACGTTTTTTAAAACATGATGATGCAATGCACATGATGACATGACAAGATGCAACACACAAGCAAAAGACAAGGCAACAACAGCGAATAACTGGACGACACCTGGCACATCGGTCTCGGGGCGAATAACTGGACGACACCTATCAATGCTATCACCGTTCGCTATAGATATCCCATTCCACGCCTAGATGATATGCTAGATGAACTTAATGGTGCCACTATATTTTCCAAAATTGATCTTAAGAGTGGTCACTATCAAATCCGCATACAAGAAGGTGATGAATGGACAACCGCATTCAAAACCAAGTTTGGTTTGTATGAGTGGTTAGTCATGCCTATGGGTCTCTCGGAAGCACTGGGCACTTTTATGCGCCTTATGAATCATGTCTTTCGCCCTTACATTGGTATATTTGTTGTGGTTTACTTCGATGACATTCTTGTGTTTAGCAAATCTATCAAAGAGCATGTCACCCATGTCCGCACCGTTTTGCAAACTCTTAGAAAAGAGCGCCTCTATGCTAATATGGAGAAATGCCTTTTTGGTGTTGATAAGCTCGTTTTCTTGGGTTTTGTTGTTTCTCCTAAGGGTGTTCATGTTGATGAGTCCAAGATCAATGCTATTAAGACTTGGCCGCAAACAACCAACTTGCATCAAGTGCGTAGTTTCCTTGGCCCTGCGGGTTGCTATCGTCGCTTTGTGAAGGATTTTAGCACCATTGCTTCGCCTTCGCATGCTTTGAGCAAGAATATTGCACCTTTTGTTTGGGGACCTTCCCAAGATATCGCTTTCAATGAGCTTAAGAAATTGCTTACTCATGCTCCCATGCTTGCCTTACCCAACTTTGACAAACCTTTTGAGATTCATTGCGATGCTAGTGGTAATGGCATAGGGGGTGTGTTAACGCAAGAGAAGCGCCCCATAGCTTACTTTAGTGAGAAACTTTTCGGAGCGCAACTCAATTACCCCATCTATGACAAAGAGCTATATGCTTTAGTCCGCGTTTTGCATGAATGGGAACATTACCTTCGTCCCATGAGTTTATCATTCATACCGATCATGAGACTCTCAAGTATCTTAAGGGTCAAACCAAGTTGAACAAGCGTCATGCTAAATGGAGTGAATTTATTGAGTCTTTTCCTTATGTCATCAAGTACATCAAGGGTAAAGAAAACATCATAGCAAATGTTCTTTCCCGCATATGCATGCTTGTTACGCAACTTGAGTTAGGTGTCATTAGCTTCGAGCATATCAAAGACTTGTATGAGCATGATGCAACTTTTGCTACTCCTTATGCCAAGTGTTTGTCGCATACATCTTGGGAACGCTATTACATCAAAGATGGCTATCTTATGAGAGCTAACAAACTTTGCATCCCCGAGTCTTCTCTTCGTTTGTTGCTTTTGCAGGAATCTCATGGAGGAGGCTTAATGGGACATTTCGGACGCGACAAGACGTTCGCCACACTCTCGAAGAACTACTTTTGGCCCAATCGATGCTCTACATGTCGCAAAGCTAAGTACAAAGCTCAATCTCATGGCCTCTATATGCCTCTGCCAATTCCATACTAACCATGGGAAGACATTAGCATGGACTTTGTACTTGGTTTTCCTAGGACTCGAAATGGGAAAGATTCAATATTTGTCGTTGTCGACCGTTTCTCAAAAATGGCACATTTTATTCCTTGTAACAAGATAGACGATGCTTCACATGTTGCTAACCTCTTTTTTTGGGAAATATTGTGTCTACATGGTGTGCCAAATACTATCGTCTCGGACCGTGATGTCAAGTTCTTGAGTTACTTTTGGGAGACCTTATGCGCCAAGCTCGGAATTAAGCTACTATTCTCCACGGCATATCATCCACAAACCGATGGCCAAAAGGAGGTGACAAACCATACGCTCTCCACCATTCTTCGCGTGCTAATCAAGAAGAACATCAAGGAGTGGGAAGAGTGCTAACCCATCGCCGAGTACGCCTACAACCGCGCAAGACATTCGACTACCGGCAAGTCCCCCTTCGAGGTTGTCTACGGCTTTAACCCGTTGTCCCCATTGGACATTCTACCTCTACCACTACACGAGTGCACAAACATGGAAGCGCATGCCTGAGTCAACCACCTCAAGAAGATGCATGAAGATACAAGGCACACCATTGACCTCCAAGTACATTTACTCGCGACCAAGCTCAACGTCAACAAGTAACACATGATATTCAATATTGGAGATCTTGTGTGTCTACACCTTCGCAAGGAACGCTTCCCCAACGAATGCAAGTCCAAGCTTCTACCATGAGTTGATGGACCATTCAAGGTGCTGGCACGTTACAACAACAACGCATACAAGATCGACATCCCACGTGACAAGTACTCCGTGAGCGACATCTTCAACGTCAAAGACCTCTCCCCGTACCATGGTGATGAGGATTTCGATCCGAGGTCGGATCTTTCCCAAGGGAGGGGAGATGATGCGGAGCATCCCAAGGTCATCCCCATGGACCTACCATCGTCTCATCAAGTGCCTAGTGGACCCATGACTCGATCACATGCAAGAGCTCTCGAGACCGAGGTGACATCTCTCCTCTCACAATTCCACTTCGATGACCATGAGACATGGCTACTACCTCAAACGGAGACATTGTGCATACTCTGGTATCAAGGAGTTAACCATGGAGACGCCAAGGAGCGAGGAGAATCCGAAGAGGAAGATGAACATGAAGATGGAGAAGAAAAGGGCTAAGTCAGCAGAAGCCTAGACGATCTGGACCGCCGTCCGGACGATCCGGCCTCAGCCCGAATGATCCGGACTCCGGCACGGACGGTCCGGGTAATGTGCCCAGTGACACCCGAGACGACATCTCGGAGATGGGTCATCCGGACCCAGGCCCGGATCATCCGGCCACACCCGGACGTCCGGACTAGGTCCCGGACATCCGGCCCTCCCGCAGCTGCTCCAACACAACCGGATCATCCGAACGCCATCCCGGATCATCCGGACCCCCGAAGCCCGGATCGTCCGGACCAACTTCCAGATCATCCGGCCCGTGTACCCGTTTCATCCCCTTGCTTACCCCTTCGCCCCTTGGGCTATAAATAGACCTTCTCCTCCCCATTTTTAAGGTTAGCAAAGGATTAGCTCATATTTGTGTGAGAGTTTTGCTCATCCACTTGGTTACCTTCTCCCCGGAGATTTGAGCCTCCTCGGAGAAGATCCCCTAAGCGGATTCAAGACCTCCTTTTGGATAAGAACATCAAGACCCACTCTTGGGCGGGCCCCTTCAAGACCTCCTCATGGAGATGAACCTTACCTTGTATCTTTCCCTTTGTTGTTCATGTACCTTGTGGATCTTGTGTGTTTGATAGTCTAGTGGATGTGTGATTGGACTTGTTCTTGAGTGTTTCCCCTTGTGATTTCTCTCCGTTCTTCCCCGTGTTCTTCGTGATCTTCAAAGGGTCCGCTCCTTTCGTGAAAGATCGGCCCTTAGGGTTCCTACCCTACATCAAGCTACCTCCGGGACTACCTCCACTACGAGGCATCGAGCACCGCATCGACCTCATCCCTGGAGCACCTCTTATGAACAAAGCTCCCTGCCGCGTCAACCCCGAAGAAACAAAAGAAATACAAAGGCAAGTAAAGCATCTCATAGACCATGGACAGGTGCATGAAAGTTTGAGTCCCTGTGCCGTTCCAGTCATTCTTGTGCCAAAACGAGACGATAGCTTTCGCATGTGCTCCGATTGTAGACCTATCAATGCTATCACCGTTCTCTATAGGTATCCCATTCCACGCCTTGATGACATGCTTGATGAACTTAGTGGTGCCACTATCTTTTTCAAAAATTGATCTTAAAAGTGGTTACTATTAAATCCGCATACAAGAGGGTGATGAATGGAAAACCGCTTTCAAAACAAAGTTTGGCTTGTATGAGTGGTTAGTCATGCCTATGGGTCTCTGGGAAGCACCGGGTACTTTTATGCGTCTTATGAATTATGTGTTTCACCCTTACACTGGTGAGTTTGTTGTGGTCTACTTCGATGATATCCTTGTTTATAGCAAATCCCTCAAAGATCATGTCACCCATGTTCGAACCGTTTTGCAAACTCTTCGAAAAGAGCGTCTCTATGCTAATATGGAAAAGTACCTTTTTGGCGTTGATAAGCTCATTTTCTTGGGTTTTGTTGTTTCCTCTATGGGTGTTCATGTTGATGATTCTAAGATCAATGCTATCAAAACATGGCCACAACCAACCAACTTGCATCAAGTGCATAGCTTCCTTGGTCTAGCCGGTTTCTACCATAGATTTGTGAAGAACTTTAGCACCATTGCTTCACCTTTGCATGCTTTGAGCAAGAAAAATGAGCCTTTTGTTTGGGGACCATCCGAAGATACCGATTTCCATGAGCTTAAGAATTTTCTTACTCATGCTCTCGTGCCGGCTTTACCAAAATTTGACAAGCCCTTTGAGATTCATTGTGATGCTAGTGGTAATGGCATAGGAGGTGTGTTAACGCAAGAGAAGCGCCCCATAGCTTACTTTAGTGAGAAACTTTCCAGAGCGGAACTCAATTACCCCATCTATGACAAAGAGTTATATGCTTTAGTGCGAGTTTTGCATGAATGTGAACACTATCTTCGCCCTCATGAATTCATCATTCATACCGATCATGAAACGCTCAAATACCTTAAGGGTCCAACCAAGTTGAACAAGCATCATGCTAAATGGAGTGAATTCATTGAGTCTTTTCCCTATGTCATCAAGTACATCAAAGGCAAGGAAAATGTTGTGGCGGACGCTCTTTCCCGCATATGCGTGCTTGTCACTCAACTTGAATTGGATGTCATTGGCTTTGAGCACATAAAAGACTTGTATGAGCATGATCCTACTTTTGCTACTCCTTATGCCAAATGTTTGACGCATACCTCTTGGGAACGCTATTATATCAAAGATGGATATCTTATGAGAGCTAACAAGCTTTGCATCCCCAAGTCTTCTATTCGTTTGTTGCTTTTGCAGGAATCTCATGGAGGAGGACTAATGGGACATTTTGGACGTGATAAGACTTTCGCAACGCTCTCCAGGAACTACTATTGGCCCAAGATGTTTGGCGACGTCAACCGCTTCACCAACTGAAGCTCTACATGTCGCAAAGCTAAGTCTAAAGCTCAATCCCATGGTCTTTACATGCCTCCCCCAATTCCATATCAACCATGGGAATATATTTGCATGGATTTTGTACTTTGCTTGCCTAGGACTAGAAATGAAAAGGATTCGGTATTTGTCGTTGTGGACCGATTCTCTAAGATGGCACATTTCATTCCTTGCAACAAGATAGACGATGCTTCACATGTTGCCAATATCTTTTGTAGGGAAATATTGCATCTACATGGAGTGCCAAAGATGATCGTCTCGGACCGCGACGTCAAGTTCCTAAGCTACTTTCGGAAGACCCTCTGTGCCAAGCTCGGAATCAAGCTACTCTTCTCCACGGCGTATCATCCACAAACCGACGGCCAAACGGAGGTGACCAACCGCACACTCTCCGCTCTACTTCGCGTGCTCATCAAGAAGAACATCAAGGAGTGGGAGGAGTGTCTACCTATCGTCGAGTTCGCCTACAACCGACCAAGACACTCAACAACCTACAAGTCCCCCTTCGAGGTCGTCTACGGATTCAACCCATTGTCCCCATTGGACATTCTCCCTCTACCACTCCAAGAGCGCATCAATATGGACGCAAGTGCACATGTGAACCATCGCAAGAAGGTGCATGAATATACAAGGCACACCATCGAGCGCCAAGTATAATGACTTGCGACCAAGCTCAACATCAACAAGCAACCCATGGTATTCGACATTGGTGATCTTGTGTGGCTACACCTTCACAAAGACCGCTTCCCCAACGAACGCAAGTCCAAGCTTCAACCTCGAGAGGATGGACCCTTCAAGGTGCTTGCACGCTACAACAACAACACTTACAAGATCGACCTCCTGCGTGACACGTACAACGTGAGCGACATCTTCAATGTCAAGGACCTCTCACCCTACCATCGTGATGAAGAATTTGATCCGAGGTCGGATCTTCCCCAAGGGAGGGGAGATGATGCGGAGCATCCCAAGGTCATCCTGTAACATCCCAAAATTCTATCTTTTGGAATGTTATATTAAATAAATAATTATGATTGTTTGTTTGTTTGTTGTGTGAATGATGCTGTGAAATTGAGTGGAAATTGATTTTTTTAAGTTGAATGAGATGAATAAAAGGACTTTCCCAAAACTTTCATCTTGCATTTTTCTTGATCTCCATGAATTCAAAGTCATCTCGTCACAAGACCCTAGAGTGAAAATAATATGACTTCTTCCATTTGAAGAAATAAAAGGGGGGTTGAAAATGATTTGAATTCCATTTGAAATATTTCAAAATTAGAAACTTTAAGCAACTCAATGAGTTCATGAGGGAACATAAAATGACTTCTTCAAATTCTAAGAAAGAGAGTTGGAAGTTTCAAAGGAATAATTTGAAGTCACTTTGAAGTTATTTGAATTTCCAAGTTTCAAATCCTCTTGGAAAATATTTAGTTTTAATTCAAATTATTTTTCTCCTAAAAAAATAAATGGAAATAAGGGTAAAATGATTCCCTTCAATGGAAAATCATGAGAAAAGAAATTTGAAATCATTTTTCTATTTTAAAAATGATTTTTATTGATTTTAAATGCAACAGTAGCACTGTTTGACTTTTATGATTTTTTATGGAATTTAGTTGAACTTGAAAAATAGTTCATCTTATTCGGGGTTTTTTCTGAACATTTTGGTATATAATATGCCTATGTAAAATTTTATTTATTTTCTTTGGTTGTAGTTTTTATTTTGTGTTAAAAAAACATACGCAGCGCCTGGACCGAAACAAAGTTCGACCCAGGAGCAGCCAGCCGACCCAGATGAGCTTTGGGCCCGCGCCAGCCCCGCGTCCGAAACCTTACACGCCCGGCACCCGCAACCCACTCCGCGTCGCCTCTCTCTCCCACACCACTGCCAGGTGGGCCCTCGCTCCTCATTCGATCTAGCCATCTCGCTGCTCCCCACGCCGCTCGCAGACACCGCCCCGTCCGTTTGCATCTCGCTGGAGCACCATAGCGCCGCGCCTCCGTCTGCTCTACCCCGTTGCCCCAACGACCGCAACCACCGCCACCAGGACGCCTGTGACATGCCCGTTCTCCCCGTCGCCTTCCCTGCCGCTGAGGACCGCCGCAGCCGCCGCCCCCACCAGCGGAGAGCTCCGTCGTCCTCGCGCCACCCATCCAGACACCCCAAGGATCCCCGCCACCACCACCGTGACGCTCGTGCCACGCTGCACCCCTCCATCCACTTCGCCACCGTCGAAGCCCGCCGGAACCGCCGCCCCCATCGACGCTAAGGTCCTGGCCGACGTCGGCGCTGTCGTAGTTGCCGTCTGTGAGCCGCCTCGCCTCCTCGTTCTTTTCTAAGTCTAGGTTTTAATTGTGAACCGTTACACAAAAAAACCGCGGTTTGTTTAAACCGAACGGTTTTGATTAAAACTGGTCGTTGGTTTTCTTTAGTTTAGCCGTGGTAGTGTTTTTGTTATTTAGTGGCTGTTCGCCCTATAAGCCTCGCAGCGAACAACTTGCAGCCTATAAAGATCTGCCACGCGGCCAGGGGCCCGTTTGCAGTTATTTCTTTTTTTGTTTGGTCCCTGAGTTTGACAGATTAGTCCCTAAACTTTGGATGGCCGTATCTTTTTTGTAGGTCCAAATTCGATGAAACCAGTGACAAATTCTTCGTATGGATTAGATCTATCCAGTAGTGTCATCTTTGTAAAATTTTGTCAGGTTTAAATTTGAAATTATTCAGATATGAATTCAAACTTCAAATGGCCATATCTCCTAAACCGCAGCTCCAATTAAGTCGATTCTTTTTGCACTTTGTCACCATAGCCAAATCCTATAACTTGGACCATTGTCATGATAATTTTCACACAATTAGTATCTTTCCATGATAGTTTTAGTGCTATGCTTTATATGCACGATGGATCACATCACAGTTTCGCACCTTATGTCACTTATTGTTTTGCACCTAGAATTATTTGCATGCAAGTTATGTGTGTTGGATCCCCATTTGGTTTTCCGAGTTTTCTTTTCATGTTGCATGTTATTTGGTTCTCCGACATGATTGCTTATGTGAATGCAATGTTTTACTTCATAGATTTTCATCGGAGAGTGACGAATAGTCTATTAAGTAAATTTCTGAGAGCGATATAATCTTCATCAACTATTACCAGGCAAGTTCACATATGACCATTCTTCCAATTACCTATGTTTATATTATGCACTTAGTCCTTTTGTGGTAGGATTGCATGATAGGATTTATTGTTGCCAGATGGCTATGCCGTTACCTAGTAGTTCATTTGAGGTAGGTCTGATCTATACACCCTTGTCACCACCGTGTAAGTTTATTTTTGCCCCGCTAAATGTAGATGTGGTTTGGGAAGCGAACACGGTGAGACATGAGTGACAAAGTAGTAATCAGGACCAAGACTTGTAAATGAACTACTTGGGTGGTATTTGGTTTGAATGGTGGCAAAGTACAGTGGGAGCATGCATGGTTAATCCGTGGTGGTGCATCACTAGTGGTCGGTCGCCCAGGCTCAAAGAGATCAATCGTATTCTCATGCCCAGAAGCTTACGTGTGCTGCCACAAGCCAATATGGGCTCTGGCTTAGTTGAGTAGTTAGTGTGACCCCTTCCGGGATGGGCTAGCAGATGTAGAATGAGTAGGTGTACCGGCCTATCCGTGGGTTATGGGGGAATACTTTCAAAAGACTATGTCTCGGTCATCCTGTTCTCAAATGCCAGGCAGTGCGAGAACTTCAAGGGAGGCGATCGAGTATTGTGGGGAAAAGTGCGCAAACCTCTGCAGAGTGTTAAAACCTAATCGATTAGCCGTGTCCCCGGTTATGGATAACTTGAGAATCTAGTAGAGGAAATGCTAGGATATCTCATCACTCTTAACCAAACAGCTGGGTTTTAAATGAAACTTTGGGAATGGTTTGAGTTGGGTTTACCAACTCATCCTATGCTATATTGTAGTGGTAGAATAATATCTTTTATTCTAGGGAAAAACTAGCTTTATGCAAAAACTAAACTTAGAGCTTTCCACCAGCCAAATTGCATGTACAAATAGGTTCATTATTCTTATGATGTGACTTGCCAGTACATTCAATGTACTGACCTACAGGGCTGCAACGTCTTATGTTGCAGGAATTTTCTACGACGAGTAAGAGTTACGTTCTAGGGTTACAGTCTACACTCAACTTGTCGTTGGCGTTGATGGACTCCACACCTGTTTGATTGTTTCTGATGAGACTTATGAGGTATATATCTGTGTGTGCCAGCATACCGATCCAGGATGGCACAGATACACAGAGGCTTGACCGTTTGAGGTCGGGTCGCTACACATCCCCATGGACCTACCATCGTCTCATCAAGTGCCTAGCGGACCCATGACACGAGCACATGCAAGAGCTCTCGAAACCGAGGTGACGTCTCTCCTCTTACAAGTTCACTTCGATGCACATGAGACATGGCTACTACCTCAAATGGAGACATTATGCATACTCAGGTATCAAGGAGTTAGCCATGAAGAAGATAAGGAGCAAGGAGAATCAGAAGAGGAAGATGGAGCTCAAGAAGAAGAGATAGGCGTCAACTCTCTAGACAGCCCGGAACTTCTAGCCCCTGGACCCTCCGGCCGACCCGGAGCTTCCGGCCTTCGACGTCTTCAACCAGCCCGGGCCTGCCAACTCTCTGGTTAGCCCGGAACCAGCCTGGATCCCGTCCCGGACCTATCGGCCCCCAAAACCTCTGGCCAGCCCAGACCTACCGCCCCCTGGACGCCAACCCAACTCCACCCGTGCCAACTATCTGGTTAGGCCGGACCCTCCCCGGAACCTGGCCCGGAACCTCCGGCACCCGGAACTTGCGACCTCACCCAGATCTTCCGGCCTTGCCTGCACGCAGCGACTTGGGCTGAGGCCCGTGTACCCTGATGCAGAGCATCCCATGATCATCCCCATGGATGCACCTACACCTCCAATGACACCACTTGGACCAATGACAAGAGCCCGAGCCAAGGCTATCGAAGATAAGGTGAACTCACTCCTCTCCGAACTTCCACTATCTATGCATGAGACATGGCTACTACCTAAGTCCGAGTTGTTGTGCATGATTAGGCACAAAGAGGACCCTCCCGAGGATGCACATGAAGATGTACAAGTCCCCAAGTTCACGGATGAAGAGAACCATCGGAAGGAGTCAAGTACACCTCCTAGGCCCTGGACATCCGACCGAGACCCCGGACGACCGGCCCCTGGAGCTCCACCCACCACAGCCGCGCAGCCGCCAGAAGCTACATGCCCCGGACATCCGGCCTCGCCAGCCCGAACATCCGACCTTTCCTGACCCCCGGATATCCGGCCACCAGCCCGGAAATCCGGACCCCTCCGAACCCGAGAGCAACAAAGCCCACCGCTCCAGCCCAGACATCCGGCCTCCCCAGCCCGGACATCCGGCGTCGCGTGAAAGCCCAGACATCCGGCCCGACGCCCGGACGTCCGGCCTCCCCTGTGTGCGCATAGTGAAGGGCGGAGGCCCGTGTACCCCTTCTCCCCCTAGACTATATATACTCCACCTCATCCAATTTTCTAGGGTTAGCAAAGGTTTAGCTCATGTTTGTGAGAGAGCTTTGCTCATCCACTTGGTTACCTTCTCCACGGAGATTCAAGCCTCCACCGGAGAAGATCCCTTTGGATTCAAGACCTCCTTTCGGAGAAGAACCTCAAGACCTCGTCACGGAGAAGACCGGCTGCCTTTTGTATCGTTCGTTGTTGATTGTGGATCGTGTATTCTCTTATGTACTCGAGGATCTAGCACATGTGTGACTATTTCTTATTGGTTGAGTGATTCTCTCGTGTTTTTCCCTCGTTTCCCCCCTCGTGTTCCTCGTGTTCTTCGCGGGATCCGCTCCTTTCGTGAAAGATCGGGCGATTAGGGTTCTACCCTACATCATCTTGGTATCATAGCCATGTTGATCACGATTTCGGAGCCTCCCCTCGTTGTTTTCTGGCCTAATTTTGTTGTGTTCTTCCCCAATTTTGAAAATCCTCAACAAAAATAGCCCCAATTCTTTTTTGGATTTGTTGGTGTGATGAAGTTTTGTTGGATTTAATCCGCCGATTTCGTGTGTTGCAGGTAGATCTAGCTTTCCATCCACTTTTCCCTAATTCCCATCCACAAATTTCTCCGAATTTTGCCCTGATTTGACCTCTCCTCGCGACGTTCTTTGAATCCATCCACGGATCCGGAGCTCGGACATCCGGCCCGATAGCCCGGACATCCGGCGACCCGATCATCCGGCCACAACCCTAGACGTCCGGCCCCTGGCAGCACCACTTACTCTCCACCGCCCGTTTTCTGTCCATTTTTCCGCAAATTTTGTTCCGGTGCCCACATATACTTCCGCATACCTCCAGCACTTCCGCATAGCCCCACTATATACCACATACACAACCACCGCTTACCAACTCCAACTCCGACAATTTTGGTCCAATTTTGCTTTGAGAATTTGAGTTGCGGTACCGTGTCCTACTTGTGTTTCGGCTATTTAAGTACGGTTCGACATCAACATCACCGCTGCTCATCTTCGCCACGGACGCGTCATCAACAACGACCACCTCGACTACATCTTGGTTTTCATGCCACCATTTTGACACCATACCGTAAGCAATAACGGTAACCTCATCTTGGTATTGGACATATCACTCTTGCCATTACATTGATAACCATCATAGCCTTACTCCTTTGCTTTGCTTACCCATCGAGACTAGCCATTGAGTATTGCCGGCAACGATACTTGTGCACATTAGTGATCATACTTCCCATAGCATACATACATCATTGTTGCATATATTGGTATCATCTCTTGTGTCGCAAAGTTGTCATAGCATACACAATTGCTATCTTATTTCATGAAGCATCGCATACGAAAATAGCTCAAAGATCAAAGAGCCAAACAAGCTTTTAAGCAAAGAGGAAAGATAAGCAAAGAGCTTTTAACCAAGAACCATAGCATCATACAACATTAAGATTGTCATACTAGATCATCTTGGATCATATCATCGGAACACCTTGCATAGAGCATACTTGGGATAGAAGTCGTTGCATTTTTGCTAAGTAGGTTGTGCACAAGTTCTTGTATCAGCCTATTGTGCAATCGTGCTTGCGTCTCTCTAGTGTTGTGCAATGAGAGCATTTTTGTGGTTTCCACATTTTGGCTCATCCTTGGTTGCCCAACCCCACTTATCTTTTGCATGTGTGTTTCTGTGTACCCTATATGCTTGGTCTACTTGTTACATTGCATCTTGCGAATCTTTTCCAACATTATTGAAGCTCACTTACAATTGCATCAAATTTTGTGCCACCATCCTAACCAAGCTCCACCATAAGCTTTTACTTGTGTAGGTGTGAGAAACCGACAAGAGCTAGTACCAAGTGTGTTATTTCCTTGTCCTACATTGGAGTGATCATCCATCCACTTTCAACTTTGGTCAAGGTACATTTGGTATTCGTTCTTCTCTTTCTACCACTCACATTTGTCTTGCAATGATGGATAGGCCAAGTACTTCTACCAACCCACTCTTCATGGAGCAAGACGACGACATGAACTCCTTCATCACCAAGAGTCACCTCTTTGGTGCACAACGTTCTTTGCATCAAGAGCAACAAGCTATGAGTGAACGCATCAAAAACCTCTCCACCGACTTGCGACTCTCCGAGCAACGTACAAGGGACTACTTCGACCACAAGCTCGACGATCACAAGCAAGAGAATGACACAAGAATGAACGAGATTCATGCTTTGTCACTCAATCGTTCTTCTTCCACTTCAAGAAGGAGCCGTTCAAGTCGCCAATCCGACTTCACCCTCTCTGGCTCAAGTACATCGACATCGAACACTCTTCGCTGTGCCGCGCGCAACGAGCATCAAGCAAGCCTCAATCCTCTACGCGACACCGACTCGCAAGAGCATCGACGACGTCAAAACCAAGAGGCCTTTGTGCTAGCATGAGAATGACAACGACAACGTCAACATGAAGAGGAAGAGCGAGCACGTCTTCACCAAAATGCACAAGATTCCGACGCACAACATCAAGAACAACAACTCCGTGATGCTCAAGCACTTGCGGCGCAACAAGCTCTATGTGATTCAAGTCGAGCCGTAGCCGACCGAGGCCGACAAGCTCGTGAAGAAGAAGAAGCACTTCGTGAAGAAATTGAAGAACAAAGATGTCAAGCTCACGTGCATCGTCAAGTTCCTCCTCAAGCTCGACAAGCTCCCCCACAAGCACATCCAGAACAACAAGTTCATCAAGATCATGAAGACAATGGAGATCATCCACGACAAGAGAAACATGAGGTTGACAACCCTCCACGCCAAGAGCACCACGAGTTGATCAACAACATGGGTGTCATCATCCCCGACCCCAACACAATGAAGAACAACACTACGGAAAGCTCAAGTTCACCATGCCCAAGTTTAATGGAAGCAACGATCCCGAAGAGTACCTTTCATGGGCATTCAAGGTCGACAAAATCTTCCGTTTGCACAACTATGAAGAAGAGAAGAAGATCGCAATGGAATCCCTTGAGTTCCAAGACTATGTCCTCATTTGGTGGGAACAAGTTATCGAGCGCTAAGAGGCAAGAGGTGAACCACCCATCACTACTTGGGCGCAAATGAAGGATGTCATGAGAGTATGCTTTGTGCCTACCTACAACAACCGCGACCTCTTCAATAAGCTCCAACTACTCAAGCAAGGAACCAAGAGCGTTGAAGAGTACTACAAGGATATGGAGATTGCAATGATACGAGCCAATGTCATGGAAGATGATGAGCAAACTATGGCACGTTTCTTAAATGGACTCAACCATCCCATCAAGAAGACCGCCGACTTCCAACCATACTCGAACCTCATCGAGCTAGTGCATCAAGCTACCAAAGCGGAACGAAAAGTGCAAGATGATTTCAAGTATGCCAAGTTCACATCCAAGTCATTCGGCTTCTCCAACACCCAAGCTTCAACGACTCCAACAACGTCTACCAAGCCTTCTACAAGCAACGTTGACAAGTCGAGTTCCAAGAAAGCATCTTATAGACCATGGACATGTACGTGAAAGTTTGAGCCCTTGTGTTGTCCCGGTCATTCTTGTGCGAAAATGAGACGGTAGCTTTCGCATGTGCTCTGATTGTAGACCTATCAATGCTATCACCGTTCGCTATAGGTATCCCATTCCACGCCTTGACGACATGCTTGATGAACTTAGTGGTGCCACTATCTTCTCAAAAATTGATCTTAAGAGTGGTTACTATCAAATCCACATACAAGAGGGTGATGAATGGAAAACCGCTTTAGAAACCAAGTTTGGCTTGTATGAATGGTTAGTCATGCCTATGGGTCTCTTGGAGCACCGGGTACTTTTATGCGTCTTATGAATCATGTTTTCCGCCCTTACATTGGTATATTTCTTGTGGTCTACTTTGATGATATCCTTGTTTTTAGCAAGTCTCTCAAAGAGCATGTCACCCATGATAGAACCGTTTTGCAAACTCTTCGAAAAGAGCATCTCTATGCTAATATGGAGAAATGCCTTTTTGGCGTTGACAAGCTCGTTTTCTTGGGTTTTGTTGTTTCTCTAAGGGTGTTCATGTTGATGAGTCCAAGATCAATGCTATTAAGACTTGGCCACAACCAACCAATTTGCAACAAGTGCGTAGCTTTCTTGGCCTTGCGGGCTTCTATCGTCGCTTTGTGAAGGATTTTAGCATCATTGCCTCGCCTTTACATGATTTGAGCAAGAAGAATGCGCCTTTTGTTTGGGTACCATCCCAAGATACCGCTTTCAATGAGCTCAAGAACTTGCTTACTCATGCTCCCGTGCTTTCTTTACCCAACTTTGACAAACCCTTTGAGATTCATTGCGATGCTAGTGGTAATGGCATAGGCGGTGTGTTAACGCAAGAGAAGCACCCCATAGCTTACATTAGCGCGCAACTCAATTACCCCATCCATGACAAAGAGCTCTATGCTTTAGTGCGCGTCTTGCATGAATGGGAACATTACCTTCGTCCCCATGAGTTTATCATTCAAACCGATCATGAGACTCTCAAGTATCTTAAGGGCCAAACCAAATTTAACAAGCATTATGCTAGGTGGAGTGAATTTATTGAGTCTTTTCCTTATGTCATCAAGTACATTAAGGGTAAGGAAAACATTGTAGCGGATGCCCTTTCTCGCACATGCATGCTTGTCACTCAACTTGAATTGGATATCATTGGTTTTGAGCATATCAATGACTTGTATGAGCATGATACTACTTTTGCTACTCCATATGCCAAGTGTTTATCGCACAACTTTTGGGAACACTATTACATCAAAGATGGGTATCCTATGAGAGCTAACAAACTTTGCATCCCCGAGTCTTCTCTTCGTTTGTTGCTTTTGCATGAATCTCATGGAGGAGGCTTAATGTGACATTTTGGACGAGACAACACGTTCGCCACGCTCTCGAAGAACTACTTTTGGCCCACGATGTTTCGTGACGTCAACCGCTTCACCAACCGATGCTCTACATGTCGCAAAGCTAAGTCCAAAGCTCAATCCCACGGCCTTTATATGCCCCTACCAATTCCATATCAACCATGGGACGACATTAGCATGGACATTGTACTTGGTTTGCCTAGGACTCGAAATGGGAAGGATTCCGTATTTGTCGTTGTGGACCGTTTCTCAAAAATGGCACATTTTATTCCTTGCAACAAGATAGACGATGCTTCACATGTTGCTAATCTCTTTTGTAGGGAAATATTGCGCCTACATGGAGTGCCAAGGACTGTCGTCTCAGACCGCGATGTCAAGTTCCTTAGCTACTTTTGGAAGACCCTATGCGCCAAGCTCGGAATCAAGCTACTCTTCTCTACGGCATATCATCCACAAACTGACGGCCAAACGGAAGTTACCAACCGCACACTCTCTGCTCTACTTCGAGTACTAATCAAGAAGAACATCAAGGAGTGGGAGGAGTGCCTACCTATCGCCGAGATCGCCTACAACCGAGCAAGACAGTCAACAACCGGCAAGTCCCCCTTCGAGGTCGTCTATGGGTTCAACCCATTGTCACCATTGGATATTCTCCCTATACCACTCCAAGAGCGCATCAATTTGGACGCAAGTGCACGTGTGACTCATTTCAAGAAGGTGCATGAAGATACAAGACATACTATCGAGCGCCAAGTACAACGAATTGCGACCAAGCGTGATGAGGACATGACTACCTTGGATACGACCAAAAATATTGCATACATGCATATTTGTCAGGTGATTTCTAGTGCAAACTATTCAACAATCTATTTATCTTATCCAGAACAAAAATACTTCACACACTTTTGTGTTTTATCTAATTGCAGGTGTATGAGACATTTTTCCAATCAACATATAAAGATAAGGGAAAAGGGGAAGTTTAGGTTCTATTCAAAAAGTCCTCTCATGTCACTTTTGGGCCAAGAGAAGATAGAGTCCAAGTCTCTCACGTTCTGCATTCAGATTCGGACTGCACAGGCATACCTGACTCAAAACGTCAACAAATTTTTCATACAGACTCCAAATTGGTGATACTTTTTTTGTTGGAAATTAGATTTCGTGCTCTTTCCAACCCAATTGGAATAACCTTAAAATTTGTCCGGAGCGTTGAGATACCGATGAAACAATCTGACGCTGTAGCAGAATCCGAGTCAAACAACAAGTCCAAAGGTGTTGCACCACCTCCACTTGGGCCCATGAGCCTTGTATGACCTAGGGTTAGTTTTAGGATGCCTTGGGACGTGGTTCCACCTCCTTGGCCGCCACCCTTGCTCCTATATAAGTAGATCCATCTAGTAGCTTTTTCCTGGGGATTTGTTTAGTTAAAAGTTAGCCATTGCAACTTCGTGTACTTCGTTTGTGTCCAACGACCAAACTAAGACCACTTTTGGATCCCCACCTTTATCAATAGTTCATCTATATTCACAATATTCAGATTGCATTATCATATTCTTGCTTGTTCTTTGATTGCATGCAGGAATAGACCTTCATGGTCAGGTTGATCGTGCTCCGGCGTGGTCAATAACCTCTCAGAGTTGGTTTAGCGATTGCTAAGGCGCAACATCATGCACGTTTGTAGTCGGATCGTCAAAGTCATCTCCACCAAATTGATAGTTATCATCTCATTGAAAGATCGGGACCTCCGCCTCTATCAAGTGGTATCAGATTTCCAGGTTGCTGAGTGAGATTTTACAGTTTTTCGTAGTTTAGATCGAGCCTATTCTTCATACCTACAGTCCACGAAAAAGCCAAAAAAATTAGGGTTAGTTCATCATATCTGAACCAGTCTGAGCCTTTGCATAGTCTTTTTAGTATTTTGCTTTGTTGAATTTGCGGTTGCATCGTCGTGTCTAGTTGCTGGTCTTAGAGTCTGGTCTTTTAGAGTTTCGAGTTCTGGTCATAAGTTGTCACGCCGCCGCCGCACCATCGTCATCGTTCCTAGCATATACCACCACCACCAACATATTCCTTACCGCTGCCATATACATCCGCCTGTCCACCACCAATCCGAGTCCACATATACATCCGCCTGTCCACCGCCAATTCGAGTCCACATATACATCTGCCTGTCCACCACCAATCCGAGTCCACATATACATCTACTTGTCCACCACCAATCCGAGTTCTTTTCATATTAGGTTTGTTTTCGAGATCCATCTAGTTTTCGTTTTGTGTTTCCTTGCCTGAGTAGGTCTCGGAAAAAAAGACAGAGAAAAAAAATGAGAGCAAAAAAAAGTAACAAAAAAGCGAGAGAAAAAAGAAAAAGAAAAAATAGTGTGAGGAAAAAAAGAGAAAAAAAACAAAATTCGGATCTATCTAGACTCAATCTCGTAGCTAAAATCGGTTGGAATCTGTTTTGTGCACTGTTCAGTAAAACAGGCATAACTTCCTCATACGAAGTCCGTTTTGGCTCCGCGAGTATTAAAATTAAAGCCATAGATGAGCCGCATAGTTCAATATTTGGCACCTCAAAATCGGCTTCTAAATAGGTCTTTTTGTCCTCCGAAGTTTACGAACACAGATTATTCCAGTTTTTCAAGCCAGTTTTAGAATTTTTTGACTCCTCATATCAACTCGGAATTGAGTGATTCTTTTTGTGTTTGAAAGCTTGAGTCAGTGCCATTCTTGAGAAAAATTGGCACAAATTTTTCCAGAGAAAAGTTGGAGAGAAAGTTGTTGATATATCCTGCTTGGCTGTTGTTTCACATCATTATCTTTACTGCTATTGTGATCTTCACTTATATCTTGTTGTCGAGAGCTACTTCATATCCTTTATTGATGCTAGTTGTGCTATGCCGTGGCCTCATTAGTGTTATAGGCTCGTGTCTCTAGTCTAGTCTAGCCTAGGAACAACACAGTACTATCATTGAGCGTTTCTTCAACATTGCATCTCTAAATTGATTATTGCTAATCTTTTGCTACCATATACTTAAGCCTTCTAAGCTCCACATATTTCTACACCGTGTTTACGCACTTTCCCCTAGCAACCGCTTTACTCAATCTTCAGAGTTATTTGACATCGCTGGTTGCCGATCACCACCTGCTACATGGTAAGAACTTCTAAGATATGGAGATTTGCTATACTGTGAGCGTTTTACCACCACTTCCAAGTAGTTCATAGGAAAAAAAATTGGATTCTTTTTCTTGTTTCTACTAATTATGACAGGATCCAGAGTTAATTCATGGCCTTTGTCGATCGTGGGAGACGTGCCACCACCTTTACAAATACCACAACCGTCACGAGAGGTGCACAAACATCCAAATGCACCATCTGATGAATGCCTTGTCAATTTGAATGCACCATCTGATGAGCTACCCACTACTTTGATCGTACCACCTATTTTAGAGGACTATGTTGATAATTTGACTTTGCCATGGGATCAAACAACTGAAATACCAACAATTTTAAGTGCACCCATTGAATTAACTATTGATGCAAAAGAACCAATATTTAATCATTTTGATATGACCTCTAATTTTGGTGATGATTCTGTGTCCAATGACTTATTGCATGTTTGCTTATTTAAGCATGTTCTCGCATGTAAATTTGATGCAAGTAAGATTTATTCACCAATGTTGGGATGGTTTAATGATGAATATTGTCAATCTTTTGATATGAATAAGAGCTTCACTTATATGTGCAAACTAAGTTGCAATATTTTCATGCCTTCTAATTGTGATGATTTTTTGGCTTTAGATTTTATGAACTATGAAAGTTACTCATGTATACATGTGTCATATGTGCAAAAATCAAGGAAAGTAAAAATGGATGACATATACATATACAACATGTACACCTTGTCTCTTTTGTTAGTCACATTTCAGATTAAGCAACGCCGAGGATGGCTTTGTTTTCAAGAAAGGGAGGATGACGAGGACATGACTACCTTGGATACGACCAAAAATATTGCATACATGCATATTTGTGAGGTGATTTCTAGTGCAAACTATTCAATAATCTATTTATCTTATCGAGAACAAAAATACTTCACACACTTTTGTGTTTTGTCTAATTGCAGGTGTATGAGACATTTGTACAATCCACATATAAAGATAAGGGAAAAGGAGAAGTTTAGATTCTATTCAAAAAGTCCTCTCACGTCACTTTTGGGACAAGAGAAGAAAGAGTCCAAGTCTCTCACGTTCTGCATTAAGATTCGGACTGCACAGACATACCTGACTCAAAACGTCAACAACTTTCTCATACAAACTCTGAATTGAGTGATTCTTTTTTGTTGGAAAGTAGATTTCGTGATCTTTCCAATCCGATTGGAATCACCTTCAAATTCGTCCGGATTATTGATATGTCGACGAAACAATCTGACGCTGCAGCAGAATCCGAGTCAAACAACAAGTCCAAAGGTGTTGCACCACCTCCACTTGGGCCCATGAGCCTTGTACGACCTAGGTTTAGTTTTAGGCTACCTTGGGACGTCCTTCCACCTCCTTGGACGCCACCCCTTGCTCCTACATAAGTAGATCCATCTAGTAGCTTTTTCCTGGGGATTTGTTTAGTTAAAAGTTAGCCATTGCAACTTCGTGTACTTCGTTTGTGTCCACCGACCAGACCAAGACCACTTTCGGATCCCCACCTTTATCAATACTTCATCTATATTCGCAATATTCAGATTGCATTATCATATTCTTGGTTGTTCTTCGATTGCATGCAACAATAGACCTTCGTGGTCAAGTTGATCGTGCTCCAGCATGGTCAATAACCTCTCAGACTTGGTTTAGCGATTGCTAAGGCGCAACGTCGTGTACGATTGTAGTCAGATCGTCAAAGTCGTCTCCACCAAATCGATAGTTATCATCTCATCGAAACATCGGGACACTTTCGCCTCTATCAGATACCTATATCGAATGGTGATAGCATTGATAGGTCTACAATCGGAGCACATGCGAAAGCTACCGTCGCGTTTTGGCACAAGAATGACCGGGACCGCACAAGGTCTCAAACTTTCACGCACATGTTCATGGTCTATGAGATGTTTTACTTGCCTTTGTATTTCTTCCATGATGATTCCAAGGCGTTTCGTGAATGAACTATATTGAAATATCCCTACATCATGAAGGTGTTCCGTGAACGAGCTATCTCAAAATATCCCTTGAATTAGGACGGAAATTGATGATTCCAAGGTCAAAATTGGAGAGATTTCGTGGATGGAAAGTGGGGAAACTTGGGGATATGCTAGATCCACTCGAAACCAAGCAAATCCATGGATCAAATCCAACAAAACCTCATCAAACCAACAAATCGCAAAAAAATGGGGCTATTTTGGTGGGGATTTTTGAATTTAGGACGAAATCAACAAAATTAGGCTAGAAAACACAATGGGAAGGCTCCGAAATCGTGATCAACGTGGCTCATGATACCAAGATGATGTAGGGTGGATGATAGAGGCGGGGTGTCCCGATCTTTCGATGAGATGATAACTATCGATTTGGTGGAGACGACTTTGACGATCCGACTACAAACGCACACGACGTTGCGCCTTAGCAATCACTAAACCAATCTCCTGAGGTTACTGACGATGCCCAAAGCACGGCCAGCCTGACCATGAAGGTCTATTCCTGCAAGCAATCGAAGAACAAGCAAGAATATGATAAAGAAATCTGAATATTGCAAATATATATGAAGTATTGATAATGGTGGGGATCCATAAGCGGTCTTGGTCTGGTCGTTGGACACAAACGAAGTACACGAAGTTGCAATGGCTAACTTTTAACTAAACAAATCCCAAGGAAAAAGCTACTAGATGGATCTACTTATATAGGAGCAAGGGGTGGCGGCCAAGGAGGTGGGAGGACGTCCCAAGGCAGCCTAAAACTAACCCTAGGTCATACAAGGCTCATGGGCCCGAGTGGAGGTGGTGCAACACCTTTGGACTTATTGTTTGACTCGGATTCTGCTGCAGCGTCAGATTGTTTCGTCGATATATCAATGCTCCAGATGAATTTGACGGTCATTCCAAATGGGTTGGAAAGAGCACGAAATCTACTTTCCAACAAAAGAAGAATCACCCAATTCGGAGTCCGTATGAAAAAGTTGTTGACGTTTTGAGTCAGGTATGTGTGTGCAATCCGAATCTGAATCCAGAACGTGAGAGACTTGGACTCTATCTTCTCTTGGCCCAAAAGTGATGTGAGAGGACTTTTTGAACAAAATCTAAACTTCTCCTTTTCCCTTATCTTCATATGTGGATTGTACAAATGTCCCATACACGGGATTTTTGGCGACAAAGTAAATCCATGGGCGATTGCTAAGGCGCAACGTCATGCACGTTTGTAGTCGGATCATGAAAGTCATCTCCACCAAATCGATAGTTATCATCTCATCGAAAGTTCGGGACCTCTGCCTCTATCAAAGCGCAACATCAACAAGCACCCCATGATCTTCATTATTGGTGATCTCGTGTGGTTACACCTTCGCAAGGACCGCTTTCCACAAGAACGCAAGTCCAAGCTTCGACCACGAGCGGATGGACCATTCAAGGTGATGCTCCGGCGTGGTCAATAACCTCTCGGAGTTGGTTTGTGTCCAACGACAATGCTTACAAGATCAACATCCCACGTTACAAGTACTCCGTGAGCGACATCTTCAATATCAAAGATCTCTCGCCCTACCATGGTGATGAGGATTTCGATCCGAGGACGGATCTTCCCCAAGGGAGGGGGAGATGATGCGGAGCATCCCATGATCATCCCCATGGATGCACCTACACCTCCAACGACACCACTTGGACCAATGACAAGAGCCCGAGCCAACGCTATCAAAGACAAGGTGAACTCACTCCTCTCCGAACTTCCACTTTCTATGCATGAGACATGGGTACTACCTAAGTCTGAGTTGTTGTGCATGATTAGGTACAAATAGGACCCTCCCGAGGATGCACATGAAGATGTACAAGTCCCCAAGTTCATGGATGAAGAGAACCATCGGAAGGAGTCAAGTACACCTCCCAGGCCCCGGACATCCGGCCGCGACCCCGGACGACCGGCCCTTGGAGCTCCTCCCACCACAGCCGCGCAGCCGCCAGAAGCTACAGGCCTCGGACATCCGGCCTCGCCAGCCCGGACATCCGGCCTTTCCCGAGCCCCCGGATATCCGGCCACCAGCCCGGAAATCCGGACCCCTCCAAACCCGAGAGCAACAAAGCCCACTGCTCTAGCCCGGACATCCGGCCTCCCCAGCCCGGACATCCAGCCTCGCGTGAAAGCCCGGACATCCGGCCCGACGCCCGGACGTCCGGCCTCCCCTGTCTGCGCACAGTGAAGGGTCAAGGCCCGTGTACCCCTTCTCCCCCTTAGACTATATATACTCCACCTCGTCCAGCTTTCTAGGGTTAGCAAAGGTTTAGCTCATGTTTGTGAGAGAGCTTTGCTCATCCACTTGGTTACCTTCTCCATGGAGATTCGAGCCTCCACCGGAGAAGATCCCTTTGGATTCAAGACCTCCTTTCAGAGAAGAACCTCAAGACCTCGTCACGGAGAAGACCGGCTACCTTTTGTATCGTCCGTTGTTGATTGTGGATCGTGTATCTTCTCTTATGTACTCGAGGATCTAGCACATGTGTGACTATTTATTGTTGGTTGAGTGATTCTCTTGTGTTTTTTCCTCATTTCCCCCTCGTGTTCCTCGTGTTCTTCACGGGATCCGCTCCTTTCATGAAAGATCGGGCGATTAGGGTTCTACCCTACATCATACCCTTTTGCCCCTTAGACTATATATACTCTTATCCTACCTATGTTTTAGGGTTAGCATTGGTTTAGCTCATACTTGAGATAGAGCTCTGCTCATCCACATCGGATCTACTCCACGAGAGAGACCACGACCCCTCTTCGAAGAAGATCCCTTTGGATTCGAGACCTCCTTGTGGAGAAGACCATCAAGACCTCCTCACGAAGAAGACCCGTTACCTTTGTATCGTCCTTAGTTGACGGTGGATTGTGTGATCTCTTATGTACTCGAGGATCTAGCATATATGTGACTATTTCTTGTTGGTTTAGTGATTCTCTCGTGTTCCCCCCACCCCCATGTTATCCCTCGTGTTCTTCGTGTTCATCGCAGGATCCACTCCTTTCGTGAAAGATCGGCCCCTAGGGTTCCTACCCTACATCAATGCTTCTCATGCTTGTCCCCATGATTTCTTTGCTTATGCTCAATTTATGTGGTTACATGCCATGTCAAAATCCTTTGTCAAACCATATGCTTTTCATGATGACGACACTTGTTGGGTGAGTCACCACTTGAATGCTTGGTTTTGCACTAACGCTAACCACATTTGCTTTTCCAAGTGTTTGTTGTCTTTGCTCCTTTGGAAGGAATCCCAAGATGGTGCAACATTGGAGAGTGCCCATTTCAAGCTTCAAGATGACGAGAACTTGGTGATCGACCACTTCTACACGACGATGACATCTCTTTCCCATGGTGATTTGGTTTTTGATTCGAGGTCGGATATTTACCAAGGGGGAGGGGATGATGCGGAGCATCCTACAGACATCACCATGTCAAGAGTCCGTTTGGCAAGTGACACGTGCAACATCTACTTCACATACACAAAGGTGAATTATCTCCTTTTCACGTGCTCACTTGACCCCTTCGAGGATGGTATACTACTTGACACTTCTCCTGTGTGCATGCATAGGTATTGTCGGAGCTTCACATATGTCGAGGAGGAGTGCAAGCTCCAAGGAACAACTACACCATCCGCGAGGGAAGCGTGGAAGAGAAGACGGAAGAAAGCAGAAGAAAACAGAGCGGCTGCTGGAGTCAGGCCGGACGTCCGGACCTTTGTCCGGATCATCCGGGCTTAGTCGGATCATCCGGGTCCCCCTCCGGATCATCCAGTTAATTCCCTAACCTCGACGGACGAAGCTTGCATAATCTCCTCGGCGGAGCCAGATCATCCGGACGAGGTCCCGGATCATCCGGACCCCCATCCGGATCATCTGGCCTTGCATGTGTGCATGTCTCTGGGCCGAGGCCCATGTACCCATTCGCCCACCTAACTTGCCCGTTCACCCCTTAGACTATAAATAGACCTCCTCCTCCCCATTTTTAGGGTTAGCAAAGTGATAGCTCTTTTGTATGCGAGCTTTGCTCCTACTACTCTTCCCTTGAGAGAGAGAGAGAGAGAGAGGGAGAGAGAGAGAGAGAGAGAGACTACTCCATTGGAGGCTAAGACCTCCATCTAGGAGAAGATCCCGAGGGATTCAAGACCTCCTCACGAAGAAGATCCTTCTAGGATTCAAGCCCCCATCTCCATTGGATTTGGGATGAACTCTACCTTGTATCTTTCCCTTTGTTGTTCATGTACCTTGTGGGTCTTGTGTGTTTGATTATCTAGCGGATGCGTAATTGGACTCATTCTTGAGTGTTTCCCCTTGTGATTTCTCCCCGTTCTTCCCCGTGTTCTTCGTGGGAATCGCCTCCAATCGTCAAAGATTGGCCATCTAGGGTTCTACCCTACATCACAAAGTTAATAGGTTAGTCCCAAAAATCGATATATAATTGCTTGAAAGTGTTTATAAAACATCCATGATTGATAATATAATAGCATGGAACAATAAAAAAATTATATATACGTCGGAGACGTATCAAGCATGCCCAACCTTAATTACTGCTCATCCTCGAGTAGGTAAATGATAAGAACATAACTTTTGATGTGGAATGCTACCTAATATATTCATCATATACTCTTCTCTTTTGTAGCATGGATATTTGGACTTGAATGATTCAAAGTAGTAGTCTATAATTTGACTTGAAGGCATGAATACTCAAGCATACTAACAAGCAACCATGTCTTTCAAAATATCAACGCTAAATAAAGTTATCCCTAGCCCATTATGCTCAATTATTGATCCATTCATTAAACACACTCAATATTATCTATATCCAATGCAAAAGACAATAGTGCTCTCTGGTTGGTGCTTTATAAGAGAAGATGGGGACTCAAATTAAAAATAAATTGCAAAAAAGTAAATAGATAGACCCTTCATAGAGGGAAACAGAGATTTGCAAAGGTCCAGAGCTCAAGGCTTAAATTAGAGATGAAAATTATTTTGGGAGGCATGCTTATCCTATCAATGAAAACGACCAACAATTCCCAAATATCTGCGATGCTAGACAAATTATAGGCAGTTCCCAAACATAAAATAAAGCTTATTTCCTTTTCAGCATTCTTTCACAATCCATGGCTAGCCGTATCCGCAGGTGCCTTCCATACGAACACTTACCAAGGAATTTAATATTAGCATATTTTTTTCATTTCGGGAATGGGCATCCCTAATAGATGCAACATTCTTGTGCAATGACAAGTGAATAAACATTCGTTGTGATAATAAAATACCTAGGATGGAAAATATTGGCCACCCCCTGTCGCTTCATGAGCGGTGCGGGCGCACAAAACGGAAATTCATTTTGAAAGTTAGAGTTGGCACATGCAAATTTACTTGGAACAACATGGAAATACCGCATGTAGGTAGGTATGGTGGACTCATTTGGTACAACTTCGGGTTTAAGGAGTTGCATGCACAAGCAGCATTCCCGCTCAGTACAAATGAAGGCTCCCAAATATATTGAGAAGCGACTAACCAAAAAGCAAAATTGGTGATAAACATGCACCATAAGTAGGATATAACTTTGTTGCTTAACTCTTGAATTTATGTGCATGCATAGGGAATCACAAATCGTAATACCAATATTCTTACTAAAGCATAATTACTCACCAACATGACTCACATATTACTATCTCCATATTGCAAAACTATTGCAAGAATCAAGTTTATCATATCCAATGATATATATGAAAGTTTTTATTATATTCCCCTTGCATATCCATCACTTTGGGACCAAATTCATATCTTGTGAAAATTACCATTGCTATTATTAACTCTTAGAAAGATATAAGTGAAGAATGAGAGCGCAAATTTTCTTTGAAATTTAATCTTATCAACTCTCAAGATAATATAAGTGAAGCATAAGGGTGTATTCCTTCAAAATTTTAATCTTATCAACTCTCAAAATAATATAAGTGAATCATGGTAGTGTATTTCTTCAAAATTTTAATCTTATCAACTCTCAAAATAATATAAGTGAAGCAAGGAAGTGTATTTATTTAAAATATAACCACCGCTGTGCTCAAAAAGATATAAGTGAAGCACTAGAGCAACTGCCTAGCTCAAAAGATTTATGTGAAGCACATAGAGTATTCTAGCAAATTATGATATGTGTGTGTGGCTCTCTCAAACAAGTGTGTTCAGCAAGGATGATTGTGAAAAAAATAAAAAATAAACAAAGCAAAGACTCTTATAATAAACAATGCTCCAAGCAAAACTCATGATATGTGACGAATAAAAATATAGATCCAAGTAAAATTACCGATGGTTGGTAGAAGAAAGATGGGATGCCTTCCGGGGCATCCCCAAGCTTAGTTGCTTGGGAGTCCTTGAATATTACCATGGGGTGCTTCAGGCATCCCCAAGCTTAGGCTCTTTCCACTCCTTATTCCTGCATCCAACGTGATCTCACCCAAAACTTGAAAACTTCAATCACACAAAACTCAACAAAACCTCGTGAGATCCGTTAGTATAATAAACAAAATCACTACTTTAAGTATTGTTGCAAACCCATTCATATTTTGTTTGTGCAATATAGCTATTGTACTCTAACTTCTCCATGGCTTATACCCCCGATACAATCCATAGTTTCATCAAAACTAGCAAAACAATGCATAAAAAACAGAATATGTCAAAAAGAGAATAGTTTGTAGTAATATGAATATTGACCATACTTCTCTAACTCCAAAAATTCTGAAAAATTGTGAAAAAGTGGGAAATTTGTATATCAATCATATGTAAATAATTCAGCATTTTATCGCTCCCCAATAAAGCACATTAATTCTGCTACTGGACGCAAAAGTTTATGTTAATGCACAAAATCAAGGCAACTATCACCCAAATCAACCCAAAGGCTTCGCTTGGCACAAACACTAATTTAAAAACTAAAAGACAATTGTAATAGTATCATAATTGTGTACTTATTCAAAAAACAAAGGAACAAAACATTAATGGAGAACTATTGGGTTGCCTCCTAACTAGCGCTATTGTTTTACGCACCTAGCTAGTCATAATGCTTAGTTTCAAGCGTTGTCATCTTTGGTTTTAGTTCCATGGGTGGCCCTCATGATTGACTCATATGGTGGCTTAATTCGATTTCTAGGGACGTGTTCCATACCCTTCTTTAATGGAAACTAAAATTTAATATTCCTTTCTTTCATGTCAATAACGGCACCTATAGTTCGTAAGAATGGTCTACAAAGTATTATGGGGAAAGATGGATTGCAATCAATGTCAAGTACAATAAAATCAACAGGCACATAGTTCCAATTTGCAAGAATAAGAACATCATTAATTCCACCCAAAGTGATGTAGGGTAGAACCCTAATCGGCCGATCTTTCACGAAAGGAGCGGATCCCGCGAAGAACACGAAGAACATGAGGGAAAACACGAGGGGAAACACGAGAGGAAACACGACAAAATCACTAAACCAACAAGAAATAGTCACACATATGCTAGATCCTCGAGTACATAAGAGATCACACGATCCATGGACAACTAAGGACAATACAGAGGTAGCCCATCTTCTCCGTGAGGAGGTCTTGAGGTCTTCTCCGCAAGGAGGTCTTGAGGTATTCTCCGCAAGGAGGTCTTGAATCCAAAGGGATCTTCTCCGAAGAGGGGCCGCGGTCTCTCTCGTGGAGTAGATCCGATGTGGATGAGCAATGCTCTATCTCTAATATGAGCTAAACCAATTCTAACCCTAGCTAGAAGGAATAGGAGGTCTATTTATAGTCTTAGTGCAAAAGAGGGGCGAAGGGGTACATGGGTTGCGGCCCAACACGTAACAGCACACAGGCATCGGACGTCCGACAGTCACCGGTCGTCCGAAGGCTCGCAAGGGTCCGGACGTCCGATGCCTGTCGGACGTCCATGGATTCGGCTCGGGTGGTCTTCGGTCGGACGTCCGGTCGGGGTCGGACGTCCGGGGCGTCGGTCATCCGTAGAGCTTCGGAAGTCTATAGTTTTGGCTTGGGTGTGGAAGTGTCGGTCGTCTGGAGAGGGCCAGACGTCCGGAGCCTGGAGGTCGTTGGACGTCCTGGGTTTGTCGGTCATCCGAAGCCTGGGAACTTCGAGCAGTTCTTCTTCTTGTCCAATGGACTTGGAGTCCTCACCGTCTTGTCTGTTGAGTGTAGTTGGTCCGTGGCTTTCCTCCAAGCACCTGATCACACATAGAGTTTCCACTTGAGGTAGTAGCCAATTCTCATGCATGGAAGGTGGTAATTCGGAGAGGAGTGAGTTCACCTTATCTTCGATAGCCTTCGCTCGGGATCTTGTCATTGGTCCAAGTGGTGTCATAGGAGACGTAGGTAGGTCCATGGGGATGAACTTGGGATGCTCCGCATCATCTCCCCTCCCTTGGGGAAGATCCAACCTCGGATCAAAATCTTCATCACCATGGTAGGGCGAGAGGTCCTTGACATTGAAGATGTCACTCATGTTGTACTTGTCGCGCGGGAGGTCGATCTTGTAAGCATTGTTGTTGTAGCGTGCAAGCACCTTGAAGGGTCCATCCGCTCGAGGTAGAAGCTTGGACTTGCGTTCGGTGGGGAAGCGGTCTTTGCGAAGGTCTAGCCACACAAGATCACCAATGTCAAATACCATGGGTTGCTTGTTGATGTTGATCTTGGTCGCAAGTTGTTGTACTTGGCACTCGATGGTGTGCCTTGTATTTTCATGCACCTTCTTGAGATGGGTCACACGTGCACTTGCGTCCATATTGATGCGCTCTTGTAGTGGTAGAGGAAGAATGTCCAATGGGGACAATGGGTTGAATCCGTAGACAACCTCGAAGGGGGACTTGCTGGTTGTTGAGTGTCTTGCTCGGTTGTAGGTGAACTCGGTGATATGTAGAAACTCCTCCCACCCCTTGATGTTTTTCTTGATGAGCACGCGAAGTAGAGCGGATAGTGTGCGGTTGGTCACCTCCGCTTGACCGTCGGTTTGTGGATGACACGTCGTGGAGAAGAGTAGCTTGATTCTGAGCTTGGCGCATAGGGTCTTCCAAAAGAAGCTTAGGAACTTGACGTCGCGATCCGAGACAATCGTCTTTGGCACTCCATGTAGACGCAATATTTCCCTACAAAAGAGATTGGAAACGTGTGAAGCATCGTCTATATTGTTGCAAGGAATGAAATGTACCATCTTACACTACAAAAAAATACACTTCCGTGATGATACGTGTTTGTCACAGTAGGTCGCTTTTTTTGTCATGCATGTACAACCATGACAAATTTATGACAGAATCAAGATAGTCATACCTGTGCTATCGTAGAAGTGTTCCATGACATTACCAAAATTATCATCACGGAAGTGTCCACTTCCATGACGATAAATCGCGCGTCACAGAAGTGCTTTCGTCAAGGGTGACCGACACGTGGCATCCACCGTAACGGAACACCGTTAAGATATCGGGTAGGGTTTTGGATCCGATAACACGTTAACATCCCCGACCAATGGGGATTTTCCACGTGTAAAATCATCATTGGCTAGAGGAAACACGAGTCGGCTCATCGTCGGGACAGATGTCATCCACTCACTGGACAGAAGGCTCCTATGATACATCGACACATGGCACGGCCCAACAAGTTTAAATGGGCCGGCCCAACTAAAGGCCCACAAGATTTTGTGGACTATAATGGGCCAGCCCAGCTAAAGGCCCATGAGATTTTGCGGACCATAATGGGCTGGACCAGCTAAAGGCCGACAAGATTTCGCGGGCCATAATGGGCCGGCCTAGGTAAAGGCCCACAAGATTTTTGTGTGCCATAATAGGCCGGCCCAAGTAAAGGCCCACAAAATTCTTGCGGATCATAATGGGCCGGCCCAGCTAAAGGCCCACGAGATTTCGCCGACATTAATGGGACGGCCCAGCTGTAGGCCCACAAGATTTTGAGGACCCTAGTAGGCCGGCCCGTTAACTGGCTGCCATGTTTTGGGCCAAATGCCGGCCCATATTTGATCCGGTCTATTAATGGCCTGCCACACTCCGGGCCTAATAGTGGCCCATATAAGATCCGGCCCGTTAAAAGCCTACCATGTTCTAGGCCAAATTACGGCCTAGATTAGGTCCGGCCCTTTAAGAGGTTGTGGGCCTAATTATGGCCCATATCAGATTCGGCCCGTCAACTGGACACTATGCTTTTGGGCCCACTTGCTAAAGGCCCACTTAGTAATTCAGCCTGATATTAGTTTTGGCCTGTTAAGGGCCCGTTTAACATTTCGGCCCTATATTAATTTCAGCCTATTAAAAGCCCGTCATATAGTTGGGCCTAACTACGGCTCGGTTTGCATCCGGCCTGCTCACAGCCGATATCTGATTGGGCCAAACAAGGACCAAGACAATTTTTCGGCCTGTTAAATCCCATGATTTGATTTGCACAATCATGGGCCGGGGTTCATTTCGGGCTGCTGCCAGCCCGTGAGCTGATCGGCACGTTTCAGGCCCAACCTACATCGTGATTCTATGACGGCCCGATTATGTACCGTAATTTTACGGTTTGGCCGGTTTACTACGAAGACAGGATATATATACAGTAAAATAACTGCAGCATCGTGAAAAAGAAAAAACCTATACTATACAATAAAGAAATTACGACATATTACATCCGCTGGGCATCAAAGTTCGCCACTATGATAATAAAGCACAAGCAGACAGCAGATTACATACACTGGGCATCAAAGATCGCCACCAGTGCAAATAAACACGCCGACAAAATAATATACAAAACCGACAACACTTCAATAGAGTTCAAGAAAGGTTAGCCCCGCTGGGGAGCTGCATCGCAAGCAGCTGAGCAAGATGATGAGACTGCGCTTGTTCAACACTTATATCTTCCTCACTCTGAAAGATAAAAAAAGTAGACAGATGACAGGTTTTGCACATAAAAGTATCAGTGCTGACAATTCATCACATTTCTTACTGACGAATAAAGTGACACAGTTTAAATTTGCATTAACACAATATGGTATTGTTCAGGTCAAGACATGGCAGGAAATGACATTGTGAAGGAGTTGGCAGCTTCACAACACCACTGGATTACAGATCAAGAACTCATAAGTATCAATGGTTAGTGTGCTGTAAATTTATACCATTTCATATTGGTAAATAAAGAGACGGTTTAAATAATAGTAGAATGATATGACATTGTTCATAGTTAAGACATTGCAGAATATGACATTATGCTGTAGTGGGTAGGTTCACCTCACCACTGGATTACGGATGAAGAACAAAAGCATACATGTAGTGCAAAAGAAGATCACTTGCTCTGTATAGTTTAATTTACATGGTATGAAGAAGGAAGTTGGTTGTACAACTGAGAACTTAAATTGAGAAAGGACAAACTTTTGTTTATGAACTACATAATAAACATTAAATAAGCAATTTGATGCAAACACCAAAAATAAACAGCTATTGCAGTCATGCCTAACCAAATATATATAACAAAGTTTGAAGGCTTGAGATAGACAAACTTACATTATTGGTGAAGACAAGCTCTATAAAGGCCTTGTCCATGCTGATGGGGGGGGGGCAATTCAAGAAGTTTACCACAGGATCTTCTTGAAAAGTATTGCCTTTATTCTACATTTTGTTAAGAGTAAATATAGATGTGATAATATACGAAAAAATGGAGAATATTTAAGATAAGATGAAGAGTGATGCTACATAACCAAGTAGCTATAAATGTAAGTGCAGCGATACAGGAAAAAGGTACAGCCAAGAGCAATGCAGAGCTAAACTTCTTTAGTACCAACCTTATGGTAAGAGTAAATATAAATCTGATGTGTAGAAAATTGAGGGCAAAGGAAAATAAGCTGCAGTGTGATGGTACATGAACAACTACCTGTCATTATAAGTACACTGATAAAGGACAACATGTACTTACAAGAACAATGCAGAGCTAAAAAAACATTGGCATTGGATATATTCTACACTAATGTAACCATTCATACAGATCAGATAATTTGGAGCGAACAATTGATTAGCAAGCTATCATGCATACTGCTGTCACATAATGAACCAGGTATGTATGCAAGTACAATGGTACAGGACAACAGGTACTAACAAGAGCAAAGCAGCAGGCAACATATTTGCGATATCCTGTCGTTCTTGTCAAACCGGAATTCTTCTTCGAGCAAATTTCCTGCAAAAAAGATCCGTAAGGCACATGCGGAAAAGTAGAAGTTCAAATTGTCATGTGATTTCATAGACAGTACCTCATCCTGGAATGAGACTAGTGCATAAAAAGGTTTTTCCATTCAATGTTTTCTAAATTTAGCACAGGAGACTTCACCAGAAATTCGTTTATAGACTTGCCATCAAAGTGTGATTTACTCAGGTAACACCGATACTGCTGCAATGCTTCCTTGAAAAGCACAAGCAAGCTTTGCTCGTCATGACTATCCAGATTGACCCTTGCCTAGTTACAACAATGTAATGTAAATCATTCATGTGTTCAATCAACAGAAAACAGGAAAATAATAACCATGAATAATAGCACTTACACGTAAGTTGGATAGGAAGATGTGAAAATTGTGTTTGTCTTCACAATAATCTTCCCATTATGGGAATATATGCACGTAGTCCCTAACAACATTGAAAGCATTGTCTTTTAAACTGGGAATAAATGGAATGGGGTTCCAATCTGCAAGAATTGGCCGTGTCTACAGTTGGGATAGGTCTTCGGCCAGTGGACTTGCTATACTTTTTGCTGGAGTGGGATTTTTCTATGGTAGAGCTAGTGCTATGGCAAATGAAATCGGTATACCTTTTGCTGGAGTGCAGGTCCTGTGTGGTGGGGCTAGTGGTGTGGCCAATGAAGTATGGGTACAGTCTGCTGGAGTCGGTCCTACGTTTTGTGTCATTGGTTGTACAACCAATATAAGTGGGGTGCTATCTGATTTCTCCGGCACCACCACGTTTTTCAAGGACTTTGCTGGTGCTCCTTCAGGTTCGGCAATCACCCTCTTCCTTTTTGATGTCTGATGCACAAGAACAACATTTGAGTGGAAAAACATGTTATGATGACAGATGGAATATGTATTGATAATGGATGGGCATGGCATCTCGACATATATGATGAGTAAACTAAGCAGATGGCGGTGCAACAAAGTAGAAGAAATGCAAGACAACATATGCAAGATACCCGCAATCAATAAAACATTGCTAAATTAGAACAGGCACCTTGATGGGTGAACAGGACAGGCCATCTGCCTTTGACTCCTCGAGGTTAGAATAGTCATTAGGACCATATTCTGAACAAGAATCAACATGTGGGGAGCGTATGAGTTTCATTGCATCCAGAATGGCACTCAATGCCTTGGTGCAAATTTTGTAAGTCATTGCAGTGTTTAGCTTCAAGAGTGGACTGCTGCTAGTGCGACACAAAGCAGCTACACAGATCATAGTGTAGATATAACGGGAAAACCTTAAGCATCAGAGTAAAATCAGCAAAGTGGAACTTCCTGGAATATATGTACTAGTATTGCCGGTACGGCTAGAAAGGCTTCGGATACCAGCTCTCTTCAAGTGAAGGTGCGGTACTGTTAATATCAATGTAACTCTCAAAGGCGACCCAGCTCCCCGCATTTCCTTGCTATTTTTATAGGATTCAAGTGGGCAGGCCACTACAAATCCTATTCCTATGTTTACAAGATCCTACGAATCAAAGAGGCTCAAAGTGTCCATCACAACCGACCGTATAGACCTCTACACTGCAAATGTCCCTGCCCATCTTCAGTACAAGGAACATATTGTACTACTATCATACTCCCTCCGTTCCAAAATATAAGTCTTGGTAGAGATTTCCACTATGGATCACATACAGATGTATCCAGGTACATTTTAGAGTGTAGATTCACTCATTTTGCTCCATATGTAGTCCATGGTGGAATCTATACAAAGGCTTGTATTTAGGAACGGAGAGAGTACATATTAAACAAGAACGGAAGAGGAACATGGTAAAGAAGAGCAAGCAGATTTTGGATAATAAAATGTTGGTTGCGCAGTGCCCACACATGATGAACCAGAGCGCATTAAGAATGCAACTCCTAGCTGTCTCTCGACCATTTCAGGCGGTTGGATGAAGATCCTATGTCTCCTAACCCTTCTTCTTCCTCGTCTCTGATTCTTCCCATACAGAACACCGCACGGGCCGCCGGCCGGACCACCGACCCCCACCGCCTGTGTTCCTCCGCCACCCCCACCCCCACCCCCACACCCACCCGCGTTGAGTTTTCTTCATTCAGCGAGGCCCTACAACCACCCGAGCCCCTTCGATCGCATCGGCGAACTCCGGCGAGCTCTGAAAAATCGACTGACCCAATTTTGAAATTTAGTCTACTGTGATTTAACTAGTGTGGAATATAAAAGGGGAAAACCATAAGCATTGCGAGTACGGTGTTGAGCGTGCCATGGCGGATCTGAAGGTGCAAACCAGACAAAGGCAACTTCACAACCAAGACAAGAAATCAGAGTAAAGAAGTGGCGATCTATTTTCTTGCTGCGATAAATAAGTTGAGCAGATACGAAAGAGTACTGCCTCTGGTACGGCGCCGTGTATGCATCTGCTGAGAATTTGACGGTGCTGTGGTAGCGATGGCTATCAGCGGCGTGGAAGCAGATCTAGGAGGGTAGACGGTGGCGGCGGGGCGCGGTGGACGAGATGGTCATAGGAGCGACGCCGGCAAGGTGGACGACGGCGGGGATGAAGCGAGAGGACGGGATGCAAGGGTCCCGGTCTGAAGCCGTGGATGAGAGAGGTCGATCTCTTGTAATGGACGGCGGTGTCGGGGTATCAGCTCCGGCATGGTGGAGGAGGACGGCGGTGGATGGGGTGGCGGATGGCGGCGAACGGAGGAGGGTGGGGTGGAGAGGGTGTTTTGGTGCCCACGGAGTACGAATGGGGAAAAGGGAGGTAGAGTGGAAGGGGGGAACCATGTATTCAGGGCACGCTTGTCTCAAATGCGAGGAAATTTACAAACTTAGCCCCCGTTTCAAATTTCTACTACATCACAGCAACACTAGTCGGTTGGGGATAGGACGGTAATCTCGCATACACCGAATATTTGCCGACGAGAGTTTGTTTTTGGCGCCCACCGTGTATGAATATGAATCGGGGAGGGAGTCAATTTTGGCCGAGGACACACTGTGTTTTGGTGCCCACCGTGTATGAATCCGGGTGAGAGGCGGTTACGTCACGTTTGGGTGAAATTACAAACCTACCCCTATCGAAACCTATAGAAATCCAGCATATAGGCTTTGCGTGGCAGGGATAGGCAGTAGTGATTTCCATCTCGCAGATTTTGGTTTCGGGCGGTTACTGCGACTTTCCCTGCTTCGTTCAAATTTTGTAGAGTGCACGTTTACTCTGCCAACTCAATTCGAATCCCGTTTGTATTCTATTTTTTTCGGGCGGGATCCATTTTCAATTGGAATTACATTCTATATACATCATTTTTTATATATACTTTCAAAAGCACAACACCATTTATACATAAATATGGTTTACAAATGGCATGATCTCAGATTCATAAGGTTGTATCCATCAATTTGGATTTTCAAATATTTGAAACCACTTTATGTTGAAATCCAATGTATGCATTCCTCGCTACCTATCTCCAATTAATGTGTGTTTCATGCGGGTTTTTTTACTTCTCAAACATGTATAATGTGTTTCAAACACGCAACATCTAGTGTAATCCCGTTTTGACATTAATTGCATATAAACCATGCATTGTTTGTAATTGAAGAATCTATGGATCACCAATATTGATAAACTATATAACATTACACGTGTGCCCAAATTCAAATGAATATGCATGTTTGATACACCAATTTGCGTTATGATATTATCGATATCGTGATCTCCAGTTTAAATATTTGAATCCCCTTTAATCCAGATATTCGTCTCATATAGCTATCACTCATGCTTATATAGGACTATCTCTCTGGACCTATACGCGTTCATCGTCTCTCAGGTATCTCTCGTGCTACCTGTATGTCGGCAATGATCTTTTATCTTCGTAACACATTGACGGTACTCTCTCCCTCGACCTTCATCACTCTATCTCTCTCTAAGTATATCTCGCTCCCTTCTATGTGTCTCTAACTATGATTCTCCATGTGGAATCTTTTTCTCTCACACAAACACAAAACTTTGTCTCCCAGGGTCTCATTTCTCTCTACTATTCCCATGTGTGCCACTCGCACACCCCTCATACAGAGATGTCTTTCGCTCCTTAGATATGAGAACCTACGACTCTTCCTCTTCAATATCTCTTTCTCACACACAAACACAAACTCTGTCTCCCAGGATCTCATATTTCTCCATTGTTCTCTTGTATGTCGCTCACACACACCCTCTCTCCCTAGAGATATCTTGCATTCCCTCGTATGTCTCTCTAGCTATCACTCTCGTTGTGAAATATCTTTCTCTCTCGTAGACACAAAACTCCGTCTCTCTGGATCTCATTTCTCTATGATATCTGTTTGTATGAGACTCACACGCACCCTCTCTCTATCGCTCTCACACCCACACACATAACCCAGCCTTCTGATCCACTCGACTCCTATCTCTAACGCACACTAGCTAGCATCTTTATCTTTCTATTTATCTGTTTCTCCATCAACCTTCTTTCTCGCCCTCACTCTTGATTCCTATCACGCACACTACATATGTTTCTCTCTATATGCAGTCAAGTGCCCTCTCACACACATATATAACTTCACCCTTTGAACCACCCGACGGTCATCTCCAACACCTAAACTAGCGGATGTCCCTCTAGCTAGCATCTCCATCTCTGTATCTATCTGTAATTTCTCCGTCAACATTTCTTTCTCGCACGGAGTCTTGCTTCCTGTCACCCACACTATATATGTCTCTCCATACATATGCATTTATAGGTTGGTCTCTTTTGCACAATCGTTGCGCCTCACTCCCTCTGCTCTCCATAGATGCATGCTCCAGCCCACGCCACTATCTCTTAAAGACAAAAACACATGCTCAATTGTCGGGACTTCTTCCATGCATTCTCACATGCATGCATATTGTCATACCGATCCGTCTCTCCCATGTCGTTGATCTTATGACTTATGTCTTCTTTCTTTTATCTCGATCATGCGCGCGCACACACACACACATCCCACGTATACATGTATACCTCTCACACATGCAGGTTCAAGGTCTCTATGTCTCCATACGTAGTTAATTACCCTCAATCCTAACGCCACATTGAATCGTTCTCCTCTTTTGTGCACATAACTTCCGCCTGGATGGGTAAAACA